>NW_006204563.1:52612-54967 GCF_000334495.1 Tupaia belangeri chinensis
AGAGAGAGAGAGAGAGAAAGAGAGAGAGAGAGAGAGAGAGAGAGAGAGAAGATTTATAGCCATCCCTTCTTGTGGGCTGCTCTATAGTTTCAGACCAAACCCCTAGAAATCTCTTGCCCATCTGATTATGAACTTTAAAGCAGTCTCTTTATCTCATTCCCTTGACAGAAAAGCTAGCCTGCTTACAATAGAGAACGCTAGGAAAAGGGCACATAATATTTGGACTTAGCAATTTCAAGCTTCTAATTTTGTATTCAAGCTGCATCTTCTTTTTTCCCTTTTGTGCTCCCTGCCATACATGATTTATGTTGATGTCTGTCTTTATCATCACTTTACAAACTCATTGAGAGTAAAGTATATATTGCATTATTTTAATCTAATTTATTTATAACCAATTTAAATCTATTAGAGTGTGACATATAGTACGATGAAGATTCGGTGAAAATTTAAAAATCTTTGCAAAGTTATGAATAGTGATATAAAATATCTAAAAATGGTTATAAATAAATATACTGTAAATAAAAATAAATATACTGTAAATGGAATGTAAGTTTTAATATGTAGGTATAATAGGATTATCTTTGCTTTTCTGGTGTTGCCATATGACAAGAAATTATAAAGGAAAAAAAAGTATTTTTAGGATTTTCATGGTCAGAGATGAAGAATATCCTATTGCAAAAGTAGTTTGCAAAAATATTATACATTCACTTTAAATATCTTATTAGGAAGAGGAAAGAAAAATGTGAATGTATACAAACATCCTTTAAACAAGTGGATATCACTTAAAATAATAACAAATATTTATAACTCCCTAATATTATATATTCTAATGTTTATATAGTTATCTTTTTAAGATAACTATATTAGTAATATAATTTTTTTTAATCTCAAAATAGCATAATTTACTTTGAAATTATTTATGTGTTTTTAAGACTAATAATGTTTTGTTTACTCTTAACTGTGCCATTATTTTTAATTTCCTGAGTAGAAAACAAAAGTCCACAAACATGGAGATGTACAAAGGTTTCATGATGACTTTCATGATTGAAGATAATTTAAAAATGACGACATTGTTCACTGCAGAGACCCTGAGAGATGAGTCACATCACACTTCAGCTGCCTATGGGTGCTGATCTGCATGTGATGACATCATTAGCGTGCTCTCTTAATAAAGCTCATATGAGTGTTGTCTCGGGCTTCTTAAAGTTCCTTTGGAATAAGAGAAAGGAAGAACCCAAGGTGTGAAGGTACAAAAGTCTTTCTGAGGCCACTGGCATATATCCTTGTGCGTGGAATATAAAGACTGTGAGGCCTGCTGACAGCATCCATGTCTGAATCAGCTCTCTACTTTCCATAGTAGTTTTCCACCCCTGCCTGCACATCTGACTCAGTCACACTACTAAAAACATCCACACAGATATCTGCGTATCATGTGTTACCCACCACCTACAGAACCAACATCTCTAGGAATGGGGCCTCTGAATACACTGTTTTGTTTGTTTGCTATGGGTGCATGTGCTTGCCTGAAAATGAGACAGAGAAAAAGTGAAAGTGACAAAGCCCCCCACAAGGAGGAGGGGCACACTGCAATTTCTTTTCCATTCTCCTCTTGGAATTTTGAGCACTCATGCACACGTGCCCAGCATGTTTCTCAAGACCATTGGGTTCAGGAATAGAACTGTACAGTTGACTATGTAGGATCCAGTTGCCTTAATCTCCATGCCACCTGCTGGCCCTTGAATATACTTTTTAAAACGTCCCCAGCATATTTTGCAACAATTGATCACTAGATACTATTTTGGCACACATGACCAGAGAGTATACAATGACAACTAACAAACATTTGTTAAATAACTATTATGATTTTCCAAAGTGGCAGCTAGTGTGCTAGTGTTTTGCAGTACCCACATTCAATTTTTGGTGATTTGGGGTCTGTTAATATGGCATTTCTATATTTAATTTGTAGTATTTAAAGAACAACTAATAAATGAGATGTAGGTTATTTATCTGAGGAAGATAATGTACTCTAAATAATTACCAGGAAAAATCAAGTGAGTTCATTGTAAAGGTGATACTTTGGGAGAAATTGTACTTATAATCCCAACTTCTTGCAGTATTAGACTATTACAGGATAAGAAAAGAAATCCCTCCTCAAAACTTCAGTGTTGCATGATGGCTATAATATCCTCAGTTGCTTCATTTTTAGGGGCTAAGATTTTTTAACAATATCACATGCCTGATGACATAAATGCTTCTTTCCCTCTCTTTACTTTTTCCATTGTAATTTTAGATTTTAATTAAATCCAAGAGAAAAAACCAATACTGTGCCTGAATTTTTTTCAGCCTTTCTTTCCC
>NW_006204563.1:54998-76104 GCF_000334495.1 Tupaia belangeri chinensis
ACTGATGAATGAAAATGAAAAACACCACCAAATTAAAAAAAAAAAAAAAAGAATCTCTCCTCAGGGACTCTTTAGTAGTACTTTAATTTAGCACACATGCAAATGTGAATGTGATGAAAGCTGCAAGCCTCATGTTAGGTAACAGTTTTGTTCACATGTCCCTATGCAACAATGAGTGTGAAGGGCAATGATACTTATCAAGCTTGCTGTGCAAAGCTGCACCTTTGCAAGTCTTCCCTATGTACATGCCTGGCTCTTTTGCCCTCTGCTCTCATGACAGCCCTCTGCTAATCTTGCCCTTTTTTTGGAGAGAGAGATTTTTGCTATAGTGTATGTGTGCTTACCTGGAGAGACACTGAGAAGCAGAGAGAGAGAAAGCAAGAAATCATCTCCCAGAGGTAATGACCACGCTTTAATCCCTTCTCCTCCTTTCTCCTCTTGGGATTTTTGGCATGCATGCACACACTCCTGGCCTGAGTTTTAAGCCACTAGCTCTGGGACTCAAACTGCTGTCCACTACATGGAAGTCCAGCGATGTAACCATCATGCCATCTGCTGGGCCCAATCCTTCTATGTTAATCCATCCTGTAGGCTTTTACAGCAGATTCATGCAGGAGTTTCTACTGAAAGCCTGCAGTTTTATGAAGACAAATCCCATTATTCAGCCTCTCTTCTTACCAGGGTGAGATAGCCAAAATTTCTTCACTTTGCACTTAGTTGCCTCAGCCTTATGGAGACTAAGGTCTAACAGTTTTTCAGTGAATGGACATTTCACAATCCATCCTGAAAGGCATTGTCTGCAAACAGCTTTAGTAACATTAGTCAGACAGCCCTCAGCATGCAAAGATGACAATCCCACCTATCATTCCCTCAGCACTTTCCCTTAGAGACAACTACCATACTCATGGCCATTTACTACAACGTAAGTGAATGGACATGACCTACAGAGAAGGTCATGCCAATAAGAGCCATTACGATATTGCCGTCCTGTATTTTTCTTGAATTTACAAAAGTCACTTCCAATCTAATGAAATGAATTAAGTTGCCTTGATCCTATAGGACAGAAGCTTCTGTCTAACTCATTTCCCACTACCCATTAAGACAGAAGACCAAGGGGGAACCAGCAGTTAGTGTAATGGTTATGTCGCTGGACTCCCACGTAGTCGACCGCGGTTCGCGTCCCGGACTCGGTGGCTTAAAACTCATGCCGGGCGCGTGTGCATGCGTGCCCAAGATCCCGAGAGGAGAATGGAGGAGAAGGGATTGCGGCGTGACCATCCCCCCTGGGGGGTGATTTCTCGCTTTCTGTCTCTATGTCTCTCTCTGTCTGTCTGGCGAGTGCACACGCCCTATAATGAAAAACAAAACAAAACAAAACAATAACAAAAAAACCTTTCCAAAAGACAGAAGACCAAGGAAACCAGCAGTTAGTGTAATGGCTATGGCTCTGGACTCCCACGTAGTCGACCACGGTTCATGTCCTGACCCGGTGGCTTAAAACTCACGCCAGGGCGCGTGTGCATGCGTGCCCAAGATCCCGAGAGGAGAATGGAGGAGAAGGGATTGCGGCATGACCATTCTTCCTGGGGGGTGATTTCTCACTTTCTGTCTCTATGTCTCTCTCTGTCTGGTGAGCGCACACGCCCTATAACAAAAACCTCCCCCCCCCCAAAAAAAAAAGAAAAAGAAAGACAGAAGACCAAATATATTTTTAAAACATCATACAATTTATCTTGAGGATGCACACAAAGTACCTTGCATTCGTATTGTCTAACACTTTCATATCTTTGTTTCCTCCTCCTACTGACATTATTATGCCTTCAGTTTCCTCATTACATTATTCAGTTCCCATGGTGAGCACAGACTGTTCATTTCTTTCTCTTTGCTCATAACGGACACATTGTGAATGTGATTTGCAAGATCTGAGTGATCTTTCTGGAGGGCACAATCATGGCTCCATGCACTGTTAATGCTCATCCTTTCTGACCACAGCCAGGCAGGGTCCCTGGGCTCAGCACCAGGCAGTCAGCCGAGGCTGTCCCAGGCCTGGCAACTTGCACGATTTCCAAGATCATTTTCTACTGAACCTTTGTCATGAGGTTCATGGGGGATTATACACAGAAGTAAGGAAAGATTATTAAACTACATTAATATTTATCTTGCAATACCATTTGATATTTTTTAAAAATTTCTGTTTTCTACAAATTTTAAAATGTTTATCACTTCTGAGGAGCCTGCATATTGTTTTCCACCATGACTGTACTAATGCTTATGTAATAGAATATGCATAAAACATATATAGGTGAATTACACGTTTTGGAAGCATGAGCTAATTTCTTTCTTAAAAGAAAAACCTGGTAATTATAAAAACAGGGGCCAGACATTAGCACAGTGGTAGAATATGATACTCTGTGGGTGGACCTATATGGCAAGGTTCCAGGTTTGCATTTAGAGACCTCCCTGAGTCCCCCAGGAGTGTGGATGCCCATGATCAGGGCTGGCTAAGGCCAGAGGGGAGAGAGACAGAGAGAGAGAGAGAGAGATCTCATAGTGGGGTCCTGTCTTGTCTCTCCCTCTCTCATGGAAGAAATAAAGAAATTTAAACAATATATGTGTATCTGTGTATGTGTATATATACACATACATAGATAGAACTTTAGAGACAACTGGTAAACACTTCTTAGATGCAATCTTTCAATTCCTTATGTTAGCAACATAAATTCTATAGATTAATATATAGTAATGATTCTGTTACCATTCATTTATTCATTCAAAAATATTTAGTAAATATTGATAAGAGTTAGCAGCTCTGCTAGATCTGAGGTAAAAATGGAGAAGAATTTAGTCATTGAGTACTTCCAGCTTCTGAAAGGAGAAAAGCATGTGACTTTCAAGTTTTGTCTTTGCAGTTCCCGTTGTCTAACATGACTCCTCCCAATTCTATTTACTCATTAGCACTTGCCCTTTAAAATCATCTTGAATGCCGCGCACTCTAGGATGCCTTCTCCTGCTCACTTGGAACTGAGTTAATATACCTCTGTCAGCACTCCAGCACTTAAACACTTTGTAACGAAATGGCATCTCCAGCTGAGAGTCTACCAGCCTTGAAATAATATTGCAACACAATGTTATTGAGTCCATATTTGTTAAGAATCAATAATGTATAGGACACATGACTATTTGCTATATTAGTGATCAAATGAGTGACCCTGTCCAAACTGTGAAAAAATGAGAAGACATTTATAGTCTGAGGCTGTATTTGAGACTCTCTCACATATTAGCATGCAGGAAATCTTCTGGAGAGCTTGTTAAAACACAGATTGCAGGCCAGCCGGTGGCACGGTGATGAAGGAGGCTGGATCCTTCAAGACGGACTGTATGGTTTGAGTCCCAGACCCAGTGACTTAAAAAACACATCGGTGCAAAAGAAGGTAGAAAAGGGATTATGGAGTGATAATCCCCCATTGGGGATACTTTCTCCTTTTTTATCTCTCTTTCTGTCTCTGGTGAGCATGTGTGCCTTCTGACAAAAAAAATATAAAAACATCATAATATACAAGAAACACACACACACACACACACACACAGTATAATAAAACACTGATTTATTTATCCCAGAGTTTCTGATTTAAAAGGTCTAGGATGGGGCTGAGAATTTTCATTCTTGTAAGCTGTAAAGTAAGGTTCCCAGCATGGTACTGGAACTGTACTTTGAGAACTACTTGTCTTAGGAACTGGCTAAAGGGATCGAAAAATTTGACCTCTTGCTTCTGACTGTATATGATCCAATACAATTATTATTGACAATTCAGGTTTCCTCGAGTGGTTCTTAGGATCTCTAGAATCTGAAACAGGGAATTTTCTCTTCAATGGGTCTATTTATCATTAAACCACAATATCACCCAACTAGAAGGCAATATTTCTACATATCACATCAGTGAACCTATTTTACAGTTAGAAGGCAATTTTGGATATGTACATTAAATAAATTTAACCATGATTAGAGAAGTAACCTTATCTAAATTCTTCCCCAAGATTCAAGTGGGAATGAAAGTTGGTTGTATTGATAGCTGAGAAAAAGAAAGTTTTCTGAACTTTAGTAAGTTCTCATTATGGAGACAATTGTTGTCCTGCTGTTACAATGCCTATAATTTACTTTGAAACATGTCTGTATATACAGCATGATACTGTGCATGTTTCTTAAGTCGAGTATAACCCTAGTGCTGCTGACATTTTAATCAAGACTGCGGAATTCAGGAATGGCCTCTTAGTATTTTAATAAAAGATGCACAATTTGAGAGGAGGATGGAGAAGGAGAGAAGAAGGGGTTCTCAGCTTTCTAATCAGGAAGCCCATACGAGAAACAGGCAGAGAACTTACTCAATTGGCAATTAGCCTTTTATTAATTATCATGCTGAAGGTCAGAGATGAGCTTTTACTTGTAAAAATGGTGGCTTGCTGACTAGTATGATTAATATTAAAAATGTATTCTCATTGGTGACATTAATGTTATTCAAGATATGTGGGTTAACTAAAAATAATCTATAAATATTCTCTACTCTTATATCAAAAGGCAAAAAAACCAAGAGGCCTTGCACATCATCCTTAGGGATGGTGTCTTAGGTAAATTACTGAGGAATTCGTGTCTGTCCTAAACTCTGGAGGATTCTGTTAGCTTGATGCCCGCCTCTGAAACAGTATTTGTCTCATAGGAACCTTCCATTCAAGATGGCGCTAAGAACACCAAACAGCAGAGGAAATCTGAGCTCCCCTGAGCATTCAGGAGGAGTGATCTCAGCTCTGTGCATGGATGGGGTTTCCGTTTGTGTGTGCAGTTGTGATCTTAGGAACCCTTTTCTGACCTACATGAGACAAGGGCAGAATTGGGGTCTGGCATTTCCCTGTAATTTTGAGACTACTATCAAAATCACTGGTGGTACTAAGCCCAGCAAGAAATCCTAAAATGCTTTTTGGGGTGAGAAGAGACCACAGATTAGATCCTATAATATAGTAACCTATGACAAAGAGTTATGATAGAGCAAAGAACAGGGTGGGGAAACAAAGAGGCAGATCTCTCTGAAAGCAAAATGGCAGATACCTTTGAAAGTTTAGAGCTGGCTTAGGTCAAGGGTCCCCAACCCCAGGGCCATGGACAGTACCCGTACTAGTCTAGCCTGTTAAGAACAAAGTCACACAGCAAGAGGCGAGCAGTAGGTAAGTGAGCAAGTGAGCGAACCTTCATCTGTAGTTCCAGCTGTTCCCCATTGCTGGCCTTACTGCCTTAGCTCTGCTTCCTGTCAGATCAGTGGTGGTATTAAATTCTCATAGGACCTCCCAGATGGGACCATCTAGCTGCAGGAAAATAAGGTCAGGGCTCCCACTGACTCTGCATTATGTTGACTTAGAATCATTATTTCATTATATATTACAACGTAATACTAAGAGAGTACAATATAAATATAATGCACTTGAACTGTCCTGAAACTATTGTACTTCACCCCACTCCATGGAAAACCTGTCTTCTACAGAACCGGTTCCTAGTGCCAAAAAGTCTGGGAACTGCTGGATCAGGTGATATTGAAGTTTTGGACTCTCCTTGTGATAACAGGAAGTTAGTCTATTAGTCCAAATCTCTCTCTGAAAATAACTGGAACAGCTAGAGTTGTTTTTTGAAACATTGCTTAAAAGTATCAATAAGATAGTGAAAAATTAGTGAGCAGAAGACATAAATTCAAGAATGTGAGGAGGCTGGGATTTGGCACTACTATTCTCATAGCTATTTACCTACCCAAGTTGAGCACTTGGGAGACTGAGAGGTTTAGCAGTATATCTAACCATTTTGTGGAGAAAAGAAGAAAGGAGTGGGAATTTAGAGCTGCTGATTAGGCTTTCGGTAAAATCAGCCTCACTTTGGGTTTGGATTCCAAATGACTGTAAGGATAAATAGGACCTCAAAGCAGCTAGAATTCAGTTTTAAATAATCTGTATTGCTGCAACTGAATTTCAATAATCCTAGAGTGTTAATACCCCCAGATTTTATAATTTTTTTTCTCTATACCAAGGTAATAGTAACATAGTCATCAAATTATTTCTACAAATGATGTTGCAGTGCAGTAGCTGGCCACAGAAAAGAGAAATAACTAGATTTACAAGTGAACAAAGCTACATGATTAAAAACTAGATGAGCCATCAAACACTAGAATCACGCAGTGTGTCTTAGTCACGGATACATGCTTTCATCTCTGTGGTAATTCTTAAGAGTAAGAGTGTATAAGTTCCAAGTCTATAGAGAATAAAATGAAATGGTAAATAATAAATCTTTTTAAAATGTAAAAAAGAAGGGAAAACCAAATGCATCGGATGAATGGAAAAGAAAGCACTTAGGACATAATATCCTTGAGAAAGCGTGTGCACGTGCACCCACATACACACTGACAACAGCAAACGTCAGTAATTAAGCAATCCATGTACAAGATAGGTTGTGTTATTAGACATAAAACAAAACCCATCTGTATGTTTCTGATAAGAGCGACAAAGTAGAAAAAAATTATGGAATGATGAAAGTGAAACAACAGGAACAGCTGCATCATGTAAACACTAGCTAAAATAAAGCTGGTTTGGCTATATTAGCATTACATGGGGAAGGTTTTTGTTGCCTTTTTAGGCTTTGACATAGGGTGTATGTGCTTGCCAGAGAAAAACAGAGAGATGGAAAGATGGAAAGTGAGAAATCACTCTCCCGGAGAGGGGTTTGGGGGTGATGGCCACTTTACAAACCCTTCTCCATTCTCCTCTCAGGATACTGGGCATGCACACATATGCATCTGACATAATCTCCAAACCACCAGGTCTTGGACTTGAACCAGTGGGTCATGTGGGAATCAAATGCCTTAATCACCATGCCACCTGCTGGCCCCAACATAGGAAAAAATTTTAAGACCAAAGTTATTATTAGAGATAGAAGAACCATAAGAAAGTGAAAGTTTCAATCTAATAGGAAAATACAATGATTTTTCCATGTGAATGATTCTAATAACTTACCTATGAAATATATAAAGCAGAAATTAACAAAAATATAAAAAGTAGTAATGTTCATGAATATAGCGAAAGATTCCCAAATACCTCTATTGGCATAAACACAAAAATCATCAAAGATAAAAACAATTTGCACTGATAAACATATGTAGAACACTGCATTGAACAACTGCAGAATGTATTCTTTTAAAACATTAATAGAATATTTACCTAACGTGACCATATTCCAGTCATCAAACTTATCTCAAAAATTAAAAAAAATGACAGAAATTATACCAAGTATATTCTCTGACTATGGTGTAGTTAAGCTAGAAATAACATAACTAAAAGAAATAGTCTACATATATTTGAAAAATTTTACAAAGTCTTAAATATCCATGGCCACAGAAGGAATCAAATTCAAAATTGACAAATATTTTGAAATAATAATAAAGAAAATACTACCTATCAAATATGCACACACAATATTATATATAAAAACTTGTGGATGCAGTTAAATCTTTTATCAGAAGAGATTCCAAATTTTAAACGAGTGAGATAGGTAGAAATTAAAGGCATAGCCATCTGCAGTGGGTCCCGATAGTTGTCTTAGCGCTCAGTCTGAATACAAGCTGGACTTTCATATACCACAGTCAGGCTTGGTCCCTCTGAACTCAGTTTCTAGTTCCTCTATGTGGCCCATGTAGTTATCACTTACATGACTACTTCCTAATGAGCACCTCTCTATGAGACAGGTAGACATAATCTACTGGATGCTAGATTTCGTTGACCCCCACCCCCCACATGGACTACACAGGTATGTCACCATGGCCACTTCTCAGTCACACATGACCACAGACTTTGCATGCCTCTTCTAAAGGCCCCTCTTAGGACTCTTTGCAGGAAACTTGCCAGGCCACCTGCTGGCCCCAACATAGGAAAAAATTTTAAGACCAAAGTTATTATTAGAGATAGAAGAACCATAAGAAAGTGAAAGTTTCAATCTAATAGGAAAATACAATGATTTTTCCATGTGAATGATTCTAATAACTTACCTATGAAATATATAAAGCAGAAATTAACAAAAATATAAAAAGTAGTAATGTTCATGAATATAGCGAAAGATTCCCAAATACCTCTATTGGCATAAACACAAAAATCATCAAAGATAAAAACAATTTGCACTGATAAACATATGTAGAACACTGCATTGAACAACTGCAGAATGTATTCTTTTAAAACATTAATAGAATATTTACCTAACGTGACCATATTCCAGTCATCAAACTTATCTCAAAAATTAAAAAAAATGACAGAAATTATACCAAGTATATTCTCTGACTATGGTGTAGTTAAGCTAGAAATAACATAACTAAAAGAAATAGTCTACATATATTTGAAAAATTTTACAAAGTCTTAAATATCCATGGCCACAGAAGGAATCAAATTCAAAATTGACAAATATTTTGAAATAATAATAAAGAAAATACTACCTATCAAATATGCACACACAATATTATATATAAAAACTTGTGGATGCAGTTAAATCTTTTATCAGAAGAGATTCCAAATTTTAAACGAGTGAGATAGGTAGAAATTAAAGGCATAGCCATCTGCAGTGGGTCCCGATAGTTGTCTTAGCGCTCAGTCTGAATACAAGCTGGACTTTCATATACCACAGTCAGGCTTGGTCCCTCTGAACTCAGTTTCTAGTTCCTCTATGTGGCCCATGTAGTTATCACTTACATGACTACTTCCTAATGAGCACCTCTCTATGAGACAGGTAGACATAATCTACTGGATGCTAGATTTCGTTGACCCCCACCCCCCACATGGACTACACAGGTATGTCACCATGGCCACTTCTCAGTCACACATGACCACAGACTTTGCATGCCTCTTCTAAAGGCCCCTCTTAGGACTCTTTGCAGGAAACTTGCCAGGATCACACCCTGAACCCCGATTAAGGCTTTGGTCCACAAGCCTCCCTCCCTCCTGCTCCCTGCCTGGTGGTTGAGTGTGTGTCTATGATGGCTCCCCATGTTCCCATTGGCCCAGTGAGGCGTGCTGCCCTCTTCTCTCTGGATCTGTAATATACTGTTTCTCTTAGTCTATGTGTTTTGTTGCGTGGCTTCCTCTGTGTCTCACCAAACACACACTTCAGACCTGACCACTTTTCCTGTCAGGTCTCCTAGAGAGTGGCTTCCTTGGTAGGAAAAACCTAGACACAGGTCAGACAAGAGCCAGAAGAACATCTACCAGTAAGACAAGTTTCCCATGAGAGGAAGCAGGGTCATAGGTTGGACACTGAGGTGGTGGGCTAGCCACTAGGATAAAGAAGTACCCATGGAAGGCACACGGTAAACATCCATGGCCGTTTCCCCTGGAATTCCATCAGGGCAGGGCTAGAGCTTCTGGCCCCTTTTGTCAGACAGACCTCAAGAGACCAAATTAGAGAAAAACACAATGTCCTTTGTAGAAGTTATAAATGAGAGAGCAAATTATAAGCAAAGGAAGGAGAAGGCAAAAATAAATGAAAGGAAAATACAATAGAGAGCTTCAATAAAGCCTACATTTCATTCTCTGTAAAGATTAATAAAATCAGGGCTTGGAAGTGGTGTGGTGGTTAAGGTGCTGGACTCCCACATGGCCAACTGCAGTTCAAGTCCTGGACTTGGCTTCTTGCTTTCTCACTTTCCCTTTATCTCTCTCTGTCTCTCTCTGGTCAAATTGAAAAAAAAATAATAATAACAAAAATTAAACAAAATAATTCTAAAAAAATGATTAATAACATTTTTACTCCTCTAGAAATACTGATCAAATAAAATACTGAAAAACACTGATAACAAAGGAAAGAAATGATAAACAACATGTTTCAGGAATGGAAAAGAGGACATCGCTTCAGATCTTAACAATGATAAAGATTACATGAGGATGCTAGGAAATGTATGCCAATAATTTAGTAGAAATTCTTAAAAAAAATAACTTAATAAATAGGCTCAAAAATAAATGGAAAATGAGAGTTGTCCTGTAATTCTTTAAAAAAAAAATCTAGGGAACCAGCAGTTAGCGTAATGGCTATGTCACTGGACTCCCACGTAGTCGACCGTGGTTTGTGTCCCGGCCCCGGTGGCTTAAAACTCACGCCGGGCGCGTGTGCGTGTGTGCCCAAGATCCCAAGAGGAGAGTGGAGGAGAAGGGATTGTGGCGTGATCATCCCCCTTGGGGGGTGATTTCTCGCTTTCTGTCTCTCTGTCTCTCTCTGTCTGTCTGGCGAGCGCATGCGCCCTACAGTGAAAATCTCTCCCCCCCCAAAAAAAAATTAAAAAAAATAAAATCTAAATATCCACACCTAGAGGACTTCATAAATTGAAGAAATAAAATAAATTTATATAAAGTTTACTAAAGAGTGGGGAAAAAAACCAAAAATGCTTCTCAACTAATATTACGAGACCAGTGTGTCCTTGATACTGAAACCTGGAAAGCAAGAACATGCTAAGAAAGAAAGACTGGGGCCAGTGTGGTGGTTCAGGGGGCTGGACCCCACAGTGTGGATCAAGGCCAGGACCCAGCGGCTCGAGAAACACACTGGGCACGTGTTCATGTGTGCCCAAACTCCCGAAAGGAGGGAGAAATGGAAGCAAACGGTTTGTAGCGTGACCATTCCCCACGGAGTGCGAGACACTTCCTCACATTCCTTCCACCTCTTTCTCTCTCTCCAGGAACTGCACATACCCTGTGGCAAAATTAAAAAAAATGAAAGAAAAAAGAAAAATGGTAGTCCAGTCTTTAACATATAAAGGTCAAAACAGATACTAAAGAAAATCCTCTATCAAGTCTAGCAATAACAAAAGAAGATAATTTACATGGTGAACACATAGGGTTTATCCTAGGAAATTAAATTTAATATTAGATATAAAATTAGGAAATCCATTAATGTAATTCACCACACTAACTGAATAAAAAAGAAAAACATTGATCACTTATTATCCTAATAGATTCGGACATTTATGACATTGAACTAGGGTACGTTTTTCTAACTATGTAGAAAAGTATTGATACATTGTCCTACATTAAAATGAAAAATTTCTGTTCACCAGAAGACATTATAAGGAGTAAAGAGATAAGACACAGAGTGAGAGAAAAATCTTTGCAACCTATTAAACTAATAAAGGGCCTCTTTCCGGAATATATGCAGAAATACAATAAATCCATAAAATAAAGTTAAATAACACTTAGAAAGATGGTGAGAGACATGAACTGGTACTTCACCAAAGGGGATATCCAGATGTAAACAAACAAACACACACACACACACAATTCTAAAGAAGTGTGTAAGTTTGTTAGTAACAGGAAAATGCAGACTAAAAGTGTAACGAGATGCGTACTCATCAAAATGGCCAAAATTAGACGGACTGACAATAGCAAGTATAGACGAGGTTGTGGAAAACTGGAACCTTTATTTAGTGTGAGAGAGTAAATTGGTTATTACCTAGATTGCTAAATATAAGCACGTCTTACACTATGGAAACTTAGGTATATGAACAACTGTGTGCACTGAATCATCATGTAAAAGAATGTTCATTGCAACAGTGTATTTAGTCCCAAAGAGGAAACATTCTAGATGGGGAGTAGAGAAGAATCTACAAAGGAGCTGTAATGTATTCATGTAATAGAATACTATCCAACAATGAAAACCTGTGACTCCCAGAAGTAGACTATCGCAGAACTGTTGGCTTGAAATCAACCATTTTATTATATCTCAGTTTTAGGGTTTGCCAGGGTGCCACCATGGTGTTCGGCTTGAAGTCTCTGAGAATGAGGCTGTAATCATTTGGTGGTTGGGGCTGGAATCCCAGCTGGGGTCTGGAACAGTTGTGCTCCTTGGACACCTCTCTGTTCACTCTCTGCATGGCTTCTCTACCTGGCAGGTTCAAGGCAGCTCAGCTTGGCAGCTGAAGGGTCCACAGTGAGTATCCTAGGAAGACTTGTTAGAAGGTGCCTGACCTGGGACCAGCAGTTGGCATAATGGCTATGTCGCTGGACTCCCATGTTGTTGACCACAGTTCAAGTCCCATACCTGGTGGCTTAAACTCATGCCGGGTGCGTGTGCGTGCGTGTCCAAGATGCCAAGAGGAGAATGGAGGAGAAGGCATTGAGGCGTGGCCATCCCCCCTGGGGGGTGATTTCTCGCTTTCTATCTCTCTGTCTCTCTCTGTCTTTTTGGCGAGCACATTCACCCTATAGCTAAAACCTCTCCAAAAAGAGAAGGTGCCTGACCTTCTCTAACCTAACTTGGAAGCTAAAAAATGTTACTTCCACTATATTCTCTTTGATAAGACAATGACAAAGCCCATGGGTTCAGGAGGAGGGGAAGGTGGCAAAGAATTTTCAGATGTGTTCTGAAACTACTACATGATTACGTGGGTGTTCTCATAATGAATTCTTGAGCTGTTAAATTTTCTTTGGAGGATTTTTCTTTTTTCTGTGTTTATTTTTGCTATTTGAATAGTTAAAAACAAAATCAAGAATATATAGTCCTAATTTCATAAGGAGGGGTAAACTCCACTAGAGTGGTAAAGAATATGATAGTACTTCTTTTTTGGGGGGTAAGGGGGAGTTTTTGCTTAGGGCACGTGCATGAGAGAGAGAGAGAGAGACAGTGAGAGGGCAAGTGAGAAATCACCCCTCAGCGGGGATGGCCATGACACAAGCCTTCCCCATTTTCCTTCTGGGGTTTTGTGCATGCATACACATGCACCCAGTTGGAGTTTCAAGCCACCGGATGGGGACTGGAACTGTGGTCGGCCATGTGGGAGTCCAGCAACCTAACTGCTACACTATCTGCTGGCCCCCAATGATTTTACTTCTTAATTGTTTTAATTCCTCCTTACTCTTGTGATGTTTAATTTTGTGCATTAGCTTGGTTGGACCACAGTGCCCATAATTTGGGTCAAACGTTACTCTGGATGTTTCTGGAAAGGTGTCCTTTGGGTGAGATGAATATTTACATCAGTCAACATTGAGTAAAGCAGATTACCCTCCATGTCGTCGATGGGCCTTATCCAATCAGTTGAAGGCATGAATAAAACAAGGACTGACCTCCTCTGAGCAAGAAGAAATTCTGCCAGCGGAATGCCTTTGGCTGCAGATTGCACATCTTTGCGGGGTTTCCAGCCTGCCAGTCTACCCTGCGGATTTTGGACCTGTACGTCCACAATCACCTGAGCCAATTCATTAACATCTCTCTCTGGTTCCAGGACTCCCATGACACCCAAATGCACGGATGCTCGAGTCTGTTGTATGAGACAATGTAGTATTTGCACAGAATCTTTGTGCTCCCTCCTGTACACTTTAAATCATCTCTAGGTTACATGAAATACCTAGTGCAATGCAAATGTTCGGTGATGAGGTGTTATACTGTGCTGCTTAGAGAATAACGACAAGAAAAAAGCTGTCCATGTTCAGTATAGACCTGACCAATTCCCTTCCCCCTCCACACATACTTGTTTCTTCCATGAGTGAGAGAGGCAAAGAGATAGGCATTCCCAGTGGGGTGCCCATGCTGTGATCTGGGCAGCTTCAGCCAGCCCAGATCATGGACACGTGTGTGCTCAGCATGATCAGAGAGATCTCTGAACACAAACCCAGAATCTTCTGCTCAGCATCACAGTGTCGTGTTTCCCCTGTCCTATTATCTGGTCTCCTTTTCCAGGATTTTTTTTTGGGGGGAGGAGTTTTTTGCTACAGGGCACGTATGCTTGCCGGAAAGACAGAGAGAGACAGAGACAGAAAGTGAGAAATCACCCCCTGGGAGGATGGCCACACCGCAATCCCTTCTCCTCCATTCTTCTCTCGGGATCTTGGGCACACACGCACATGCGCCCGGCGTGAGTTTAAGCCACTGGGTCTGAGACTCGAACCATGGTCGATTACATGGGAGTCCAGGGACATAGCCATTATGCTAACTGCTGGTCCCCTCCAGAATATTTTTGATTCATGGTTGGTTGAATCCATGGACGGGGTCCCTGCAGATGTGACTATACTTGAAAATACTTCCCCAGGCCAGCGCTTTTAAATCCCACCCACGGTTAAAGACCCAGCTCAAATGCTCAGCTTCTGCCTGAAAGTAATTCTTACTCCTCAGAAACTCTAAAATGCTTTGTAGCACCGATAGTCCATTTACCACATACAACTTGATCGAAAAGTTATACAAGCCCAAGGTTTATACCTCTGTGCTGTTCTATAGTTCTGATTTTCAGGGATCTTACTGACATTGGGCATGCACATGCATTGTGTGACTGAAGGATTACAAGAATGCTATAATAAAATATTTAAAAAATATTTTCAATAATAATATATGGAATAAAGTGTAACATACGTTTGCAACTTCCTGTGATCCATTTAGTATCTGTTCCATGTAATGATTGAGGTCTCTGAATCTTTTGTGATCTGAATTTGTGAAAGGTAAGTGCCACCAATGAGGAAACCTGTTTTAAAAGAAAGAAAGTATATTTTTGTTAGTTTGAAAACTGACCCCCCGCATCTCCAGATTGTTCACAGAATGACAGCTGCATGTGATGGAAGGGCCAATGAAAACATTTCTCAAAGCCATAGCATAAGGGACTAATTCTGGGAGTTTCACTAGCATGACTGTGATCAGTTGTGCTATATGAACGTAGCATAATTTAACATATTAAGTTAATTATATTATATGTTCCTTCTTAGTGTCTTTATGAAAGACCACATATTTTGTCTTTTATATATATGTGGGGGTATAATAAATACTTTCTGAAGTTAGTGATTCATAATATTTCAAAAAGCTCGGATTCTATTGTTTCTTCTCAGTTCACCAGAGACATTGAGACACTAAATCAAACACTTGACCAAGTACCATATGTTCCCATCTGGGCTTAGTCTTTTGAAACAAAGTAGCACTGCCCCCAGGAGTGTGACTGGAAGACTTTCCTTTGCATTGTATCCAACCATTCATCTGGATGGGTTGGACTTGATTAAGGCCAATTATTGGGTGGGATGACCTGTCAGTAGGTAGCAGTTGGTAATGCATTTTGCTGTTTCAATGTATCTTTTTAATGAAACTACTAAGCAGCTGCTTGCAGTCTTCTCACTGCCTCATCTCTCCTGCCACTTCTTTGGTAGAGACTAAGGCCTGGCTGTCCTGAAAACCAACATGGGAGACAGGGAAGGGTTAGCAGCAAGCATAGGTAAATAGCTGACAATTTCATGCTATTCCACTCACTGATTCCTTCTGAAAATGAAAGGGAAGTCCAACATTACATGTTTACATATTTAATTAATTAGCATTTTACTTTTTTTAAAAAAAAGTCTTTTGTAATTCTAAGGCACAAAGTATTAAAATTTTTCATCTGGATTTAGTTATCAAAAAATTAGTAAAATATACAATAAATCAAAATATTATATCTATAACATATATATGTATATGTTATATATATATATATATGTATGTATATATATATATATATATATATATATATAAGGAGATTGTTTGTATGTCCGTTTTGGGATCTTGGGCATGTGCACACATGTGTCTGGTGTTTCAAGCTGCTGAATCTGAGACTTGAATCACAGTCAGCAACATGGGAGTCCAGTGCCTTAACCAGTATGCCACTTGCTATCACTGTAGAATATAAATATATTAAAGTAATTTTTGCTTTTTTGGAAATGAACTTAATAATTGGATTAGACTGTTTTAAAATTTTAACTCATATAGGGGCCGGCAGGTGGCGTGATGGTTAAGGGCACTGGACTCCCACATGATCTACTGCAGTTCAAGTCCCAGACCTGGTGGCTTGCTTTCTCACTTTCTCTGTCTCTCTGTGTCCCTCTCTGGTCAAGTTAGAATGAATGAATGAATAAATAAATAAAATAAAGTTAAATAAAATAATTCTTTTACAAATATTAACTCATATACATATAAATTTTTCTTAATGTAGAATAAAATAGAGCTCAATGTCAATTATGTTACATTGTTGATATTTGTACAGATACATGTACTAATGTAACTGGTATAAATATGTTCATGAGAATTGTGGAATTCTGCTATAATGATGTCATTTGATTCTTTGGACTCTTTTGAAATTATATGCCAAATAGAGCCTAGCAATCATTGAGAATTATCTTTACAAGCTTTTATCTGAAGGTGCCATCATGTCCTTCCTCAATTTTGCTCAGAATAAAACTAGGAAACACCTGACATGCAAGTAGACTTGATACCTGATTATTATTAGAGTCATTCATTTTCTTTTTTCAAAGTGAGTTTCTGTCTTTTTTTTTTTTTTTCTTTAGAAGCAGTGAGAAAGAGAGAGAGAGAAAGATAAGTACTCTCAACAGGGTCTCATTCCACAGTCCTTCCCCTAGCCTTCTTAGTCAGTTGGATCATCGGCACATGTGTGCATCTGGCTTGTGCAGGTCAAGGAACTGAACCCTGACCTTCCATATGGCTTCCAGCATTGCAAAGCATTGTGCTAGGAATATACCACTGTGGAAGCTGGCTTAATCATTTTTTTTCTGAACACCAACACCAATATTTTGATTTTCTTTTTTCTTGGCCCTCAGAGGCTTTTACGTCTTGGGGCAGTGTACCAAAAGAAGATTCTGGATATTTGGGAGACTGGCAATGATGAAAATAAGAGAAGGAAAGTAAGTCAATCCTTCTCAAGCAGATTAATTTTAAAGAAGATCAGCTCTTTTAAGGAATAGTTCCATATCTGCATACTCTTGAAAGATACCCAGAAGTACAAACGGCTTGATTGGAAAATCATTGTGATATGCTGTGATTAATTAAAATTTTATTCTTCATGATTCTGACTTTCAGATAATACTTTCCAAATCAGATTTAAATAATTCTCTTACAGTTTCTCTCAGTAGATTTGGGAGTCTGAGGAAATCTTGTCCTCACCCTTCATTTATATGCATTGCCATAAGCCTTGTTCCCTTTGGGAGTGTCAGCCTACAAATATTGTTCAGGGCACATAGGACAAAATGTTCCTCGTCTCTACAGATTACTTAAATACTTTGCAAATCAGTGCAGGTATCATTCTCAGGCAGCAGTAGTGAGCAAAGCAGAATCCTAATGAAAGTCAAAAATTGAGAAGATGTGTATAAAGAGGGATTACCAGCACTTTTTAAAAAAAATAATTATTTATTTAATTTTATTTATTCATTCATTTATTTCAGTTTGTCAGAGAGAGACACAGAGAGAGAGAGAGAGAAAAAAAGAGAGGGAAAGTGAGAAAGCAAGCCATCAGGTCCAGGACTCAAACCATGGTCAGCCATGTGGGAGTGTCCAGCGCCTCAACCACCACACCACCTGCTGGTCCTGTGCACTTTGGAAGTTTTACAATACTGATATATTTTGGAGATGTGCAGTGTAGAATAGAGAAGTTTTTGAAACCAAAGAGGACAACCATTAAACAATGACTTGCTTATACTACTAAATTGTCAAATGATTCTGATGGCAACCACTGCATTTGAATTCAGTATTTGCAGCCAAACTTCGAATATTTTTGTCTTGCTCTTGTTCTTCTCAGTTATTCTATCAGATTTTTTTGTAGTTCTTAAACCTGATGTGACTTCTTAATGTCTCCAGAATTATTTTATCTTATCCTCAATCCCTTGAGCATGATCCCACTATAATTTCTTGACTCCCTGATGCGTAAAGCATCTATGTTTCAAAGTCTTTGACATCTAAAAGCATAGTTCTTTTTTTTTTCTATGAATGTGTACTAGTTGATTTTCAATAGCTCTCCATTGACAGGCTTGCTTATATTCTATTTCAGAAGGTAACTAAACCCTGAAAACCAAGCAAAAATCTACATGTAGAAAGACTATTAGGTAAACTATGGACATGTACACCATTAAAGAACCACTTAACAAAAATACCAGTGTTTTTGTTAAATAAAAATTGATTTGCCAAAGTTACACTATCATTTCTGGCAAGCATAACTTTTATTTTATACTATTTTATTTTAATTTTTTTTATCACTTAAAAATGTTATTTTTATTTGAAAAATCCTTTTAGATTTATTCTTTTTTATTTCAAGTTTATGTTATTTAGCTTGCAAAAATGAATATTCCAACATATGCACAGTTCTCCCCAGTCCAGTTGATAATACTATAAAGTTATCTTCAACAGATAATACCCCATTTCTTTGTCCTATGAATGCTTTGCCTCTATTTTTCTTCTAAATGTCCTTCCTCAGTCTTTACTCCTTCACCCATCCTCATCTCACACCTATATCTGGTATTCAGAAAGATTACTGTGTTTCTATATCCTTTAGTCATTCAATTTCAGTCACAGAGTGCAGACACTTGGTATATATTAAGTGGGGACATACAATGTCTCTCCTTCATTGCCTAACTTGCTTCACTGGCAGTAAATCTTCCATATTCATCCACTTTCTGTTAAAAGCCAGGGTCTTGTTTTTTATGGCTGAGTAGTAGTATTCCATAGAGTATGTGTGCCACAGTTTTTCAATCCATTCATCTGTTCATGGGCTTTTGGGTTGGTTTCATGTCTTAGCAATTGTGAATTGTGCCACAATAAACATCGATGTGCAAGCATTTTTCCAAGTAAGAATCCTTCTGGCCTTTGGGTAGATACCAAGGAGTGGGATTGCTGGATTATCTGGTAGTTCTATCTGTAGATTTTTGAGGAATCTCCAAATTGTTTGTTTTCTAGTGGCTGGGGCCATTTACATTTTCACCAGCAGTGTAAGAGGGTTTTCCTTTCAGCACACCCTTGCCAGCACTTATCATTTTCTGTTTTTTAAATCTTATTCATTCTAACTGGAGTTAGGTGGTATCTCATTGTTGTTTTGATCTGCATTTCCCTTACAATGGAGGGATGTTGGGCATTTTTTCATATGCCTTTTGGCTATTTGTATGTCATCCTTAGAGAGTGATTTTTTTCAACTCATTCTCCCATCTTTTAATAGGATTGACAATCTTTTTACAGAACAGCGACTTGAGTTCCTTGTGTATTCTGGTTATCAGTCCCTTATCTGATGCACAAAAATATTTCCTATTCTGTCAATTCACACTAATTACTGTATCTTTTGCCATGCAGAAACTTCTTAGTTTAACGTAACCCCACTTGTCTATTTTGGGAATTATTGACTGTGCTTTTAGGAGTCTTAGTTATTAAGACAGGGTCTTGCCATGTTAGGCTCCTTCTGCTTAGCCTCTTAGCTGGGACTACAGGGTACACCATCATACTGGTCTCTATTGTTTCTTAGATGGGGTCTCATTTTGCTAATCAAGGCAGCCTCAAGCTCACAATGCTCCTATCTCAGCCTCCCTGAGTGGTTAAGATTACAGAGTCAAGCAGCACATGCCTCCTCTTCAGACTGGATTGAGAATCAAACCTGAGCCTCCCATATGGTCCAAAGTGTTAGCAATGCATGTCACTGACCCTGGGCCAAGGTTACCTTTTTAACACCAAAATACACCTTTGTTGTACACTGAAGTAGGTCAAATTTGGTTGGTTGTAATGATGAATTTCAGAAGGTTTATTTGAATAGCAGTTATATTCATAATACTTTGAAGTTTGCTAATGTTTAATATTTTCCCATTGTAACATGCATGGAAACAATAATTTTAATTGAAAATAACAAATTAAATTTAGATAATGTAAGGCTAAAATTTAAAAGTTAATAAATGATGACAATGAAAGTGAGTTATTAATACACTACTTGACCTTAATACATTTAAATTGTTTTCTGTACAGAAACCAAATATATAAGAGCTTTATTGCAGTCATTTGTTGAGCGCGTAGATATGTCCAATTTAGTTCTGCATTTTCAATTTCAATTTTGTTTTTACAGAAAAATACTAAGGAGATTAAATTTAAACACAGATAAATAAAGCAATTTTCCCAGTAATTGATGAAAAATGAAATAGGTTCTGAATTTTTCTGTCTGCAAAATCAATGGCTGGAAGTAAAAAGAAAATTGCAAACCTTGTTCTGTTTTATGAGACAAAAGATTCTTTACTTTGAGAGCAGTACAGCCTCTCTGCTGGGAAAGATTCAATGGCATCAGAATCAGAGTACTGTGTTGCTTACAAACAGAAAATCCCATAACCATAATTTTCCCTTCTGCTCAAGGACAAGTACTGAAGGCAAAACAATGTGAAAGGACAGTGCCTTACTCAGGGAGAGGCAATGATGCAAACTGCTTCTGAAGTTGGCCGTGAAGTTTTGAAAACTGGTCGAATGACTTTTCTGTCAGGCTTATTTCATTATTATTGTGAGTCACCTGGATCACATACAGCTGCAGAAAATAAGTAGACAAAAATCAAAAGACAGCAGTGTCAACCTGCAATAAATTCTAAAATCCGATTTTATGTAAACTACACAAAGCAAGAACCTTTCTGCCAACAATGATCACAAAAGCTAAGTGGTGCAATTTGTAGAGGCAAAATTACCCATAAACACAATATATAAAGATACCATAATCTTATGTGCTGGAACAGACTGCCTAATTTCTGGTCTTTTCTTGTGGACACTTTAATTAGCTCTTGATTTATGTCCTCGCACAGGGCAGGAATTGTTCTCTTTGATGGTTCTCTACTAATAGCTTCGCTTGTTATGATTTTTTTTCCCCTTAGAACACCCTCTTAATGGTACTTCTGCTTAAATTGTAACTGATTTTTCATTTGCATAGTAAAATGACATTATGCTGTACAAAGGGGTGTGCAGTGTGGGGAAGGGAATGACTTTAGATGAAGGCAAGTGATACTGAAGCCAAGATGAAAGAGTTTAGACTTACGTTAGTGGGTTTCTTGCTGAACCCTAAAATTCTTGCTCTTTGAATGGACCTGGTTGCGCTCTGCACACAGGATTCCAGGGGAAAACTCTGTGAAGTAGATTTGGCAGGACTGATGGCTGACATTTGTGCAAGTGTGTGGATCAAGTTATTCAACTTAACAGGGAAACACTCCAGACTTTCCTTTATTTTCCTAGATAAATAAAAAAGAAGAGCTAGTGATATTCCCTTGCATCAAATCATTCCATTTATGATTTGTTTTCTGAGTTTGTTAGATGTAGGGA
>NW_006204563.1:76135-78927 GCF_000334495.1 Tupaia belangeri chinensis
CCAAGAACCATGTATGTTTATCTGGAACTGAACTATTAAATGTTACTTTTAGAAACTTCAAGTTCACATCTGGAATTGTTAGCAGATCTACACGAAATTCCTATGGTGGAATATAAAACTGTAATTGCAATCTTGTATTCTGGCTTCTACTAGGTTTCATTTTGTTGTTCACTTTTAGAGTCTATATTGTTAAAGATCAACTTCTATTTTATAATTATTTAAAATGGTTACATAATTCCAGAAGTTAAATCTATAAAATAATGTATATTCGTAGAAGCCTAGCAGATAGCCCCATACTCTCTATCCTATTCCTTCACTCGCCCTATATGTAAAAATTTTTTAAAATTATGACTTAATTTTTGTTTAATATTTTATTTTGTATATACTTGTGATCCTTTTCCAGCTAGCTTAGAAAAATTTTAGCATATATTTTTTCTTTTTTTAAGTTGCCTGAGAATACATGCACTCACCAGAGAGAGACAGAGAGAGAAGGAGGAGAAGGAAAATCCCAGTGGGCTATGGTCATACCGCAATCTCTTCTCTATTTCTCCATCCTGTTGGAGCTTTGAGTGTATGCACACATCATGTTTCTAAAGCCCCTGGGGCAGAACTCAAACCATGGTCAGCAGTGTGGAACCTAGCTTCCCTTATAAAATTCTTATATGAGAATATTATATAAGTATTTTATATGAAATGTTTTTAATTTTATATTTTTTAAAAATTGTCTTTCTTGAGAATCAGCAGTTAGCATAATGGCTATGTCGCTGGACTCCCATGTAGTCACCCGTGGTTCGCGTCCCGGACCCGGTGGCTTAAAACTCACGCCGGGCGCGTGTGCGTGCATGCCCAGGATCCCGAGAGGAGAATGAATGGAGGAGAAGGGATTGCGGCGTGACCATCCCCCCCGGGGGGTGATTTCTCGCTTTCTGTCTCTATGTCTCTTTCTGTCTGTCTGGCGAGCGCACGCACCCTATAGCAAAAATCTCTCCAAAAAAAAAAAAAATTGTCTTTCTTGTCTGTGCTTTTTAAAGTTTTAAATTTTTTTTAATTTTAAGAAAATTTGAGTTCTAGTGGTATAATAAGGCTTATATTTACTATCCTTTATGTCTTCCTTTTTAGAAATTTTTGAGAGATTATTGTCTAATTGTTCTGCATTAACAGCAAAAATCAAAATTGGCTAAAAATGTCATTTATCCAATTCTGTTCCTGCTTCTCCAGTATTTGATTTGTGATATTAACCTGCTACTCCTAGTTAATACTGTAAAGCAAACAGAATGGTTATTCTGCTTTTCATTTGTGCTTCATAGTCCCCACATCCATTTTTATAAAGCTATACACACTATACATCCCTCTTCTTACTTCATTTCATCATAAACTCTCTACCAGCTCTTATGTCCACATATGTGGAATTCATTCTCTAGGAAGAGCTTGAGGAAATAGCCTTTTGAAGTTCTTGCACATTGACAATAACTTGTGGTCTTTATACTTGAAAGTCAGTTTGACTACATACAATTGTTTTAGCTCGTATTTTAGTTTTTAGGATGCTACGAAGATATTATTCCAGTCAGACTGTCCATTTACAGATAGTATAATTTTATGTAAAGAAAAGACTTAAAGACTCTACCAAAGCCCTCTTAGAACTGATAAATGAATTTAGTAAAGATGCAGGATACAAAATCGACATATAGAACGTAGTAGTGTTTCTATGTATAAATAATCAACTAGATGAAAAAAAAAATAAGCAATACTATTTACAATAGCTACAAAATGTTACCAAGAAGTATATTTAACAAAGGATGTGAAAAATATTTTCAGTGAAACACTGATGAGTCCCAAATACAAAAAGACTTCATAAAGGTTTGTGGAAAATGAAATCAAAAGATAAAAAGTAAAAAGTATGAACTTTCTTTTTCAACATAAACTCCATCAAGTTCAAGGCATTTTGTAGCAGACGATACTAGGGGACCAGCAGATGGCAAAATGGTTATGTTTCTGGACTCCCATGCAGTCAGCCTCGACCTGAGTACTGGACCCACAACTTGAAACTTATGCCAGATGCATGTGAGTGCATGCCCTAAATCCTGAGAGGAGAATGGAGGATAAGGGATTGCAGCTAAAAAATGTTGATCTCATGGAAGCAGGAAGCTGAATAGTTTTTACCACAGATTGGAAAGAATAGGGAGAATAGAGATATAGAAAGGGGTTGGTCAAAGGGCACAAAAATGTAATTAGATACGAGGTTTGAGTTCCAGTATTCTATAGCACCTTAAGGTGACTATAGTTAACAATAATTTATTATATATTTCAAAATACCTAAAAGATTTTGAATGTTCCCTCCAAAAAAGAAATGATAAATATTTAAGGTGGCTGATATTCTAATTTAATTTAATCACTATATATTGTACATGTGTTAAAATATCACATTAGAATCCATAAAAATGTAAAATTATTATATGTCATTTAAAACATTAAAATTTCTCCCATTTTTTTCTTTAATAAAAATTACAACTTAAAAATCTGATGACATAGTGAACTTCTTTCCCTCACAGGTGACAGTTCTTTTGCCTAGATGCTTGAAAGAAGTTTCTTTTCCTTTAAGGTACAGTAGTTGTTCTAAAATAAGTCTTGATACTGAATATTTTGGGTAAATTTTCTACAAAGTAATACTCTCTTTCAATATTTAAATATTTTCATTTTTCAGAAAACTTCTTTCTTCTTTTTTTTAGAGAGAGTTTTTTTTTTTTTTTTTGGGGGGGGGGGGGTTTTTTTCTAAAGGGCATTGGGCCTTTCCC
>NW_006204563.1:78991-119472 GCF_000334495.1 Tupaia belangeri chinensis
TCATTCTCCTTTTGGGATCTTGGGCATGCACACACACACACCAGGTATGAGTTTAAGCCATCGGGTCTGGGACTCGAACTGCAGCAGACTACATGGGAGTCCAGTGACATAGCCGTTATGCCAAGTGCTGGTCCCTAGAGAGAGATTTTTGCTATCGGGCACATGCTTCTCACTGGAGACACAGAGAGCAAGAAATCACTCCCTGCTGGAATGGTCATGCCATGATTCCTTCTCCTCCATTCTCCTTTTGGAATTTTGGGCACGCGTGCACACACGCCCACTGTGAGTTTTAAGCCGCCAGGTCCAGGACTTGAACCACAATCGACTACTTGGGAATCCAACGATGTAACCATTACACCATCTGCTGGTCCCCAGAAAAGACTGAAGTAAACTGAAGAGGAACTCAAATGGAAAGGCATCCTATGTTCATGGATTATAAGAACTAGCCCAGTTAAAATGTCAATTCTACTCAAAGCAAATAACTACAGATTCAAAGCAATCCCTATAAAAATTCCAATGGAATTCTTCACAGAATAGATAAAACAATTTTAAAATTCGTATGGAATCAAAACAGACCTTAAATATTGTAATTTAATAATTTCTAAGCAAGAACAAAACTGTATCATAATACCTGAATTTAGAACGTATTTCAAATCTTTAGTAACCCAAATAGTATTATACTCACATAAAAACACACATATAAACCAATGGCACAATGATTCTATGTTGCTTGAATTACATATTATTTATAAAGTCAATGTAATATGTAGTTTAAGCAACACAGAAAAATGTACAGTAAAATATAAAAGATTTTTTTCCCCATGGTGGTAGAGAGCTCCTGCCAGATAAAATGACTGTGAACAGTTTGGTATTATTCTTTTTGAGCTCTCTCTCTGTTTATTGTACAAACATACGTATTCACATGCACTGACGCAGTGACACACACTGTATTTACTCTTGCTACATCTCAAGTGTTGGGACATAGCAATGAACAAAAAATGGAAAATTTTGCCCTTGTGGAGTTTACATAATGTGAAATTCAGGTAATAATTAAATAACAAGCAAAACTATAGGATTTGAGAATGTAATATATGCTACAAAGGAAAAGGAAATAAATGGGGAGAGGGAAATTGGGGGTAGTAATAGTGCTGCAATTTGTTTTAAAAAATTTGAAGGGTAGGCATGCTTACCAAAGGCAGACAGGAAATGAGAGAGATGGTCACTCTACAATCCCTTTACCTCCAGTTCTTCTTCCTTTTGGGATTTGGGCACACATGCACATATTCTTGGAGTGTCTCTGAGGCTGCCATGTCCAGGACTCAATGTAGTCAGCAATATGGGTCCAGCCACCTTAATCACGCCAAGGGCTGGCTCAGTGTTGCTATTTTAAACCAGAATGGTCATGGATGATCTTACTGAAAGAAGGGTTGAATTATTTGACAAAGATAATTTGTGAAGAAGGTAGACTATGAGAATTTCTGATGGAACATGTTCTAGGGAGAAGCAATAGCTGGTTCAGAACTCAGAGAGATAAAGGACAAGAGTGTTCAACAGACAGCAAGGAAAGACAATGTGGTTTACATAAAGTGAGGAGAGAAGAAAGGCAATCAGAGAGATCAGAGAGGGCACTATCTTGTAAAGACTTTGACATGTGAAATGGGAGTTGAAGAAAACTCCAAGTATATGTAATGTTGTAATTTTTAAAAAGTTGTTAATAGATTTATAGGCCAGCTGGTAGGTATGGTGGTTAAGGTGCTGGATTTCACATGGTCAACTATGTGGTGTGAATCCTGGACCTGGTGGCTTGATAACATGTTGAGTGTGTGTGCATTAGTGCCAGAAGTCCTGAGAGGACAACGGAGGAGAAGGGATTGTGGTGTGGCCATTGCCCTGGGGCAGGTGATTTTATTTATATACTCTCTCTCTTTCTCTCTGCCCCTCCCTCTGGCAATCACATGTCCTATAGCAAAAGGCAAAACAAAACAAAACAAAACAAAACAAAACAATGGGTCATTACTAATATATTTTGTAAGAAAACTTTAATAGTAATTGGTACATAGGAAGTGAACCCAAAATAGTTTTGAATGAATAAACAATCTTTCTAATCCAAATCACAGCATTCTGTTTAAAAATGGCCACAGAGAATCTCAAAGTATAGATGCGCAATGATTATTTTAACTATTATTTAAAAAATGAAGAGGACTTTCTGTTCTTACTGTTCAACTTTCTTCAATACTGAAGATCTGTGTTATGCACAGGCCTGTTTCAGGCCTCTTTGTTTTGTTGCATTTGTCTATTTCTACATCAACATTACACAATCTTGAATAGCTGTAATGCTATATTACATCTTGAAACCCAAAAGAACAAATTCTTTTTTTTTGGGGGGGGGTTTGCTATAGGGTTTGTGCACTGGCCAGAAAGAGAGACAGAGAGACAGAGAGACAGAAAACGAGAAATCCCCCCCCCCAGGGGGGATGGCGACACCGCAATCCCTTCTCTTCCATTCTCCTCTCGGGAACTTGGGCACGAACATGCAGCCGGCATGAGTTTAAGCTACTGGGCCCGGGACTCAAACTACAGTCAACTACATGTGAGTCCAGCAACATAGCCATTATGCCAACTGCTGGTCCCAAGAACAAATTCTTCTACCTTTTTCTTTAGGGGTGTCTTCACTATCCTAGGTCCTTTGATCTCCTAAATATATTTCAGAATAAACTTATCAAGTTCTCCCATGAACAACATATTATAGATGTGTAAGAATTTTGAGTGGTATGACATTGAAACTATTGATCATTTTGGAGACAATTAACATCTCTGCAGTACTGAGACCCCAGCCCCCAAATGTGATATATTCCATTTAATTAGGTTTTATTTAGTTCTCTCCATGTGATTCTAGAATTTTCTCTGTAGAGGTTTTACTTACCTTTGTTTGAATCATTCCTTGGTTGGATGTAATTTTTTATGGCACATTGAAAACACTACCTTTTACAAAATTTTGTTTTAATTAATACTTGTGATAGGTAAAAGTGCTTAATTAATTTTAACAATGTATCTGTTTATTCTTTTGAAATTTGTATGCACACAGTCATGTAATTTGCAAACAGTGACAGTGTTTTTGGTCACCCTTCGCACTGGAAGACCTCCAGTTCAATGTTAAATGGAATTGGAAATTGCAAACATTTCTTGTTTATTTTTTATTACAAAGGGAAAGCTTTCAATGTTTTAACATGAAGGACAATGCTTCCTGTAAGTTGTGAGCTGTATGTTAATTGCATTCCTTTTGTTTCTAGAGAATTTTCCCCTAAATCAATGATTCCAAATTTTATTCCATTTTCAATATTTATTGACATGAGTGTATGTTTCCCTTCTAATTTTTTAAAATACTGAGTCTTGAATACTTACCTTTTAATCACTTATTTCCTTGAATTCCTGTTATTCCAATTTTGTGGATGGGTATGTTATTTGGGATTAATTACTGTATATTCATTTGGAAAAATAACAATCTATCAAAGATTATATAGAGAGCTTTCCTATCATGATAGACAGTGTCATTATCTTTTTCCTGACATTAATGGAATGTTTGTAACTTTCTTCTTTAAAAGTATGATGTTGACCTAAGTTTGCTTCTATTATGAGCTTGCAAGTTTTCTAAGAGGAGTGGATGCCGAATGTAATCCACTATAACCTTTCTGGGGAGGCATCTATCAAAGATATCAGGCCATGCCTTTTTTTACAACTAATCTGCCATGTCCTCAATATTAACAATGTATTCCAATAATGTTTAATAATTTTCTCCTCAATTTTATAAAAAATCAGGCTCATTTATCTTGTTCTGGTCTTAGACAGTTTTGAATAAATTCCAGAATTTTCCATTATTATACATCAGTCTAGGCCAAAACTTGCTAAGAAAGTTAAAATGTGACTCTGATCCTATTATTCATTTCCACAGCATTCATTATTTCTAAAGATGTTCTTAGACTTATAAATTTATGGGTACACAGTGTAGTACGAAACATTAATTTCTTTCCTCATCAGTAGTTTAAAAACAAGGAGATAATAGTAATTGCAGGAGTATAATACTAATCATGATTTATAGAGACCTATCATTCATTCGTTTATTCATTGATCCTACAAATATTTACTGAACACAGTTTATGTGATGGAGTGGAAACTTCGGGGGTGACAGCATGTATTCATTTTCTCTGAAGGTTTGTTAAATCTTAGGTTATTATTTATTTATTTATTTATTAGAGAGATTTTTGCTATAGGGTGTATGTGCTTGCCAGGGAAACAGAGACAGAGACAGAGACAGAGAGACAGAAAGTGAGAAATCACCACCCCGTCACCGGGGGACGGTCACGCTGCAATCCCTTCTCCTCCATTCTTCTCTTGGGATTTGGGGCATGTGCACACACGTGCCCAGTATGAGTTTTAAACTGCTGGGTCCGGGACTTGAACTGTGGTGTCGACTATATGGGAGGTCAGGGGATGTAACCATTACAACATCTGCTGGTCCTAAATCGTAGGTTTTAATGTACTTGTCTCCACAAAGTCTCAACTCTTTCTATGCCTTTTCACTCACTGCCGAAAGATCAGGATGCAAGAAGACTGGAGATAAAGGATGAACTTTTATGATAATCCCATGGTTTTCAAGTAGACTGTCACCCAAATTCGAAATCTATTTCTCAAGTGTCAGATTTAACAGGTCAGATTGTTAAATATGACTCAGCTTGGGACTGGGGTGCTGAGAGTGGGTTCCGGGCCTCTGGGAGGGTTTAATTTATTTAGTTTGATGGATGTACTGACGGCTATGCTTTAGATTAGCCTTATACTAGGGTCCAAAGCAGCTGCTGGAAGTATCCCACCTCTTCCATTTCCCAGAGGCAACCTCCAGGCAATTCTGATAAAGATTTCTAGCTGCCCCTGCTAGGCACTGTTCTTTGTGCTGGGGTGTAGAGGTAAAGGAGAGAAAATGGATTTATTTCCTCGGGGAATATACCTATCCTTTGACAGGTACTGCACTAAATAGCCATGCTAATCTTTTCATCCTTAGAGAGAAGAGCAGTAAAATTATTAAGAAAAAGATCAAGAGAGGTTAAATGCATACCAAAAAGACATCTATGAACAGTAACTGAAGAATTCCACTCGTGTTTATCTGCTCTCACTGACTGTCTATCACGAACCATATTCCCATTTTGTCTTTAAGAGAAAAAGAAGCCAATCAGCTTAGTGTAGAATTCCCTGGTGGAAGGAAGGCAATAAGATAACAATTCTTTCACTTTAACATAGAAAAAACACCGAGGTAGGAAAAAGCAAAACAAAACTATGCACGCACACACACAACACACACACACATATTTCTAGTCACCAGGAAACAGTCTAACAAGGTCTAGAATAAGTGTAAAAATAAGCATAAAATTTCTTACTCAGATACGTGCACACGTTGTATACTACTTCATAATATATTTTTAAACATGACATAAATATTTTAAATTGCTTATTTTCAGAAATGATTGCTTCTCAAAGGTTTTCTAGCTGTGTGTGCATTTGCGTGTGTGTGTGCGCACGCGTGCATGCGTGTGCAATTGAATCTATCCGTCTCAGAAATCGGGTTAAGTCAGGAGTTCTGAAACTTCCATTGTCAGGTTCAGCATCTAGGCAGACTTTTTTCTCCCAGAATTAAATATATGTTTTGAACTCACATGTATATTTACGTGTTAGTACAAATGGTAAAAGTTTTTCACTGCTTCATGAGCTATGTCAGAATAACCATTGGGGAGAGACACTTACGATGCTGAGGAGTGGCTGGTTGAGTTAAGTTGAGCAGGAAACACCTGATGGAGATTTCTACAAAAACACTTTTCAATTATCAGTTTAAATTGTTTCTATCATTTCACAGTTTGATAGAATACCGACATTACTGGTCATTCTCTTCAATAGTCTCAGGGAAATATTTCTCAAAAGACATTTTTTTGTAGAGAAATTTGCATGAGAATGTTTCCACTGATACTGTAATTTTACCTCATGTAAGCAGAATTGTTCCAAGTGACTCACACTCTCCATGAACAAATTTCCTCATCGAAATCTCAAACTTCATTTTATGCAGTGATTCTGGCATGTGCAATAAACATACTTTTTTTAAAATTAGAGTTATTGAGTGTCCAGATCTATGAGTCATTCTTAACCATTCAGGTGGAACAATGACTTAATTCAATTTTGTTACAATTTCCTTTATTTCATGAAGAAAAAAATAATAGTTCTCTGTTGAATTTCTAATCTCTAAAATATCTGCCCAGCATTTTCTCATGCTTAAACTTATAAAGTATGCTATCAGACAATTCTTACTTTGTTAAAAATTTATACTGGACCAGTAAGTATCCAGACACATTTTTTTAAAGCAAAAAAAAAAAAAATGCCATTCCAAAATGACATTAATGAATAATTATTGCTAGCGCATTTGGGTGCACAATAAAAAATTATTCATTTTTTTAATAGGCTTTTGCTAAAGGGCATGTGTGCTTGCCCAAAAGATACAAACACATTGGCCACTCCACAATCCCTTCTTAATTTTCGTCCCAGTTTGATTTTCAAGGGACTCAAGCCACAGTCAGCCATGTGGGATCCCAGTGCCTTAACCACTACAACACCTGTTGGCCCCCAAAAGAATTCCTTTTTATGGACCTTTATTTATTGATTGACTGATTTGTTATAGAGCTTTTTTTTTTTTTGTAGGGCACGTTTGCTTGCCAGAGAGACAGAGAGATAGAAAGTGAGAAATCACCTTCTGGGATTGTGGCCACACTGCAATCTCTTCTACTATAAGGATTATGGGCACACATGCACACATGCCCTACATGGGTCTCAAACCTCTGAGTTTGGGACCCGTACTGCAGTCAGCCACGTGAGAGTCCAGCAACATAATCAGTACAACACGAACTGGTCCCTGCAATTTTGTTTATAAAAATCCAAAACTGACATGAGAAAGAAAGCACCTGATGATTTTGATGTACATACATGTAGATGTTCATATGTGTGACCAAAAGCTTTAAACATGTTCTAATCCTTTAAATAAGATAAATACTAAAAAAAGAAGATATCATGTTAATTCTTTTTTTTTTTTTTAGAGAGGTTTTTGCTATAGGATGTGTGTGCTCACCAGAAAGAGAGAGACAGAAAACGAGAAATCACCCCCCAGGGGGGATGGTCACGCCGCAATCCCTTCTCCTCCATTCTCCTCTCGGGATCTTGGGCACGCACGCACACGCGCCCGGCGTGAGTTTTAAGCCACCGGGTCCGGGACACGAACCGCGGTCGACTACATGGGAATCCAGCGACATAGCCATTACGCTAACTGCTGGTCCCATGTTAATTCTTGTGATTTTGATAGTGTGGTACCTGAATTTGAAAATCATGCCTATCAGTTTGTAAATGTTTTTCTTACTCCCACATGGCTGACTGCAGCTTGAGTCCCAGACCTGGCACCTTGGAACATGCCGGGCATGTGTGTGTATGTGCCCAAAACTTTGAGAGAATGGAGAAGAGACTGCAGTGTGACCATCCCCCCAGGGGATGATTTATCACTTTCTTTCTTTTTGTCTCTCTCTCTCTCTGTTTCTCTTGTGAGCACATACACTCGATAGCAAAAATCTCTCTAAAAGAAAAATCTAAATTTATTGGACATTTGCAGGGTATTAGAAGTTCCATATGCATGATTTTTTCCCCTACATAATTTGTCATGGTTATATTCTGGGAAGACTACCTGTCATGCAAGAAATCAACTTTATTCTATTCTAAACTCACTAGTTCTGCCTGTGATCTAGGGAAAGTTATTGTTAAATTATTTGGGGATATTCAGTTGTATTTACAAAATACGTTGATGACTAAATCATGCTATTTCTAGAGTTGTTGATAAGATCAAATGAGATAAAATAGAAAAAGTCTTTGGAAATAGAATAATACTGTGCAAATGTTACCTGAGAAAACAGACTCCTGAGTAAGTAAAGAAATGATATGTGTGAGTCCAAAAGGTAGCAGACTACATAGAGAGGGGTCCGAGGGAAGAGAAATGTACATATTTATTGTTTAGTGGAAGCTGACTTGTGGCAAATTCTAACTCCTACAAAAGAGATATTAGGGATTAAGATAAGAGACAACTTTAGAGTTTTCTCTTGCTTCTTTCTCTTTTTCTCTCTTTCTTTTTCTTTTATCTCTCCTCTCTCTTCCCCTTTATCTTTCTTCTTTGTCTTGCTTTACAGTTTAGAACTTGGCTTAAAGAAAAAAATAACAAACTTAAAGGTTTATGCTGTTTTCCAGGCTGAGGTTTAAGTCTTCAGAATTCATGCTACCAGGTCAGAGAGTCTTATGTAAAAATCATCACAGGCACCTAACTGCATACAAACAAGAATTCCAGACTCCTTGGCCTTGAAAATGAATAGGCCATTCTTATATCTTCTTATGGAGGTACCTTACAAAACTGGCCAAAGCAGAGGAAATGGAATGAAGAACTAAGGAGGGGTAGATGGTAGTCATTATCTAAAAAATGAGATGCTGGTGAAATGACAATCCAGGTTACTGCCCCTACTCCCAAAGTCAGGTTATTCTATCAATGATATTAAAATGAAATCATATGCAAAGCAATAAAATAAATCTTAATGTGCAACCAATATAGAAAAATCAATAGTGATAAATGGTGCTATAATTAAGGCTATAAAAATCTTTAAGATATAAAAAAACTATTCAAAAATAATAAATTATTTTAGTCTACTTGCTTGTTAAGCCACCAGAATATAGCAATTGTTAGCAATGCACAGGTTTAGGAATACCAGTGAGGGTTAACCAATGCACAGAGATGTTGTAGAGATCACAACTATTGGCAAGAACACTGTCTGGGGTATTTATCTTTCCTAAATAATGATTTTTGGTACTCTTGCTGGGTACATTAAACTCAAATGCTGAAAATCTGTAGAGTGATAGTTTTCTGAAGTGTTCAAGATGTCTTTTTCAAAGCTTAATAGCTGCATGTCCTGATTTGATATTTAGGCAAATTAAGCAAACACAGAATAGCTAATAAAAAAAAACAAACAAAAAAACAAACAAACAAAAAAAACCCAGAGATTCTTCTATTGCAGAAACTTACAACAGTAACAAAGCTATTAAACATCATCATGGGTGACTGGGCCATACAGGAAATGCAGATATGATAAAAGCTGCTATATCTGCAAGTTAAAAAAAAAGTTTATAAGGCCAATTTAGTTTAATTTAGCTATTGTAGTTAAATTAGAAAGTAATGGAAGACTTCTCAGTAAGAGGATGAGTTTTTGTTATTTTAATTTGGATTTCTCTTTGAATCTGCTTTCCTTATTTAGGAAATGCTGGACATTTTGATTGTTAATTCCTCTAGCTTCTGTTTCTTCTTAGTGTTTATTCTTCTGGGCATCAGTGGTTAATCTAAGGCAAAGGAAAACACTGGCCCCTATTTGTGGAAATAAAACAATCTACCAAATAACAATTTGCAAAGTACTAAAGAAAACTAAAAAAAATACATCTAATGTAAAGTGAACTTAGGGATCTGCATTCCTGTCCTATGTTCGCTTTCTCAGTTTTTAAGAGAAATCAGATATAAAGCCATTCAACTACATTTTGAGGCATTTGAGCATGGAGTCGTGTCTCATTCTTTATTCATAATAAATGACTAAGGAGAGAAAGGGGACATAGAATCTCTGGCTGTCTGCAAACCCATGGTGAGGCAGGGACTGTGGCTCCTGTGACTACGAGGTAGAGGCCAGGCACTCTCTCTGGATGCCTTAACATTTCCGGTCGTGCCAAAGTTGTACTTGCTGGGCTGTCGTTGTGTCTGTTCTGCCCACTGGCTGACCTCCTGAGACTGTTCTCTCTAAAGATCAATGTTCAGAGAAGCCGTTCTTTGTAAAGGGGTGGCCCAGGGTAAGAATGAAAGTGGGAAACGGAATCTGTGGTGGCAAAGGCATGAAGGAGTCTGTCCAGTAAGAACAATGGCAACTGGTTAAGTCAATTAGATTACCTCTCTCTGGAGTTTATACTAGAAAATACTGGCCATTGGGCAGAAAGAAGTAGAGTATGGTAGGCAGAAAGAAACAGAGTGAACTGTGTGTGTTTCCACCAGAAACTAGCCAGGTCCTGTTGTTTTCTGGGGTTTGTTAGGTTATAGTTGGAGTCTATGTATGTCCTTAGGCCTAAAAATAACAAAATCTTTGGATTTTGCTAACAAAATATGCCAGTAGTAAAATCAACTTTTTTTTTTTTCTCTAGAGTTTATTCTACATTTCTTTTGAGAAGAGGAGTGGTGGTGGGGGAAGAGAGAGATTCAGCTCTCTTGACAGTATATGAATGCTACAGAGCACCCACAGTCGCATCAGGCCCAGATCACAGGTGCGGGTGTGACCAGTGTACTCAGGGAGGTCTCTGGACATGCACTGGTAACCTTTTCGTGTGGGTCGGTCTTGCAGAGGGTTATGTTTTACTACTGTGCCACTGTTCAGCTCCCAATTTTATTTTATTTTATTTTATTTTGAAGGGGGACGTTTTATATTGCTTCAAGCTGTCTTCAGCTTTAACTGAAAAGCAGGAGATCTTGCACTTATTAAACCAGAGCATCTACGTGGCCGTCCAAATGGAATATCTGGGAATACATGGAAAATTTCTTCTCTCATGGTTGGAGGAGGAAATGGATGAAGTGAAAGCATTATCTGAATGTGGGAGGGGAGGTAGTCAGAAGCTTATGCTTAATGATCCCAGTCTGGTCTACAAAATAGGTTATCTGTTTCCAAGGACAGCTAACCCGAGGTCTGAGAGTGATTGAAATTTCTGAAATAACTGGTTTAGACAGCATTTTAATGGATGGTTGCTTTTGTTGCCTAGCAGTGGGTTCCACAGAGATATTGCATGAGAGTATCAATTTGCAGGAGACGGAGTCATGATACTTTCTTGATTCTATTCAACAGCACTCAACTGTGAGGGGAGTGGAAACGAGAAAGGGAAGCAAGCAGAGAGAGGAGTTGACAAGGATATGAAAGACCTTTGTGGCCAACAACCAATTTTGTTTTCATTTTTCCTCTAAATGCCACTAATTATAATACAATTTTTAATGCAGTGTGCAGCAGCATCCTCTGAAATGCTTGTGATCAGTTCTTGACCCAGAATGTATATGCCCAGCAGTGAGATGGGATTCTGCATTGTTCAAAAATAGCGTATACCCTTGGAAAGAGAGGAAAAGCCAATTTTTTTTTTTCCTTTTGAGTCTCAAACAGGGTCAAGAGGGGCAGCCTCTTACTGCTAATACTGTAGTCAGGACTAGGCACTTGAGGTAGGACATGTGCTTTATCCCCAATGGCCAGTCCTCGTTTGTGACCACCATCTGTGAGCTGGGAGGTGGTGGGGGAAATAGGGTGGGTTTCCTTGTCTTATTTTCATCTGTAAATTAGTAGTTATATCAAAATAAATAGTGGCATCAAATACTTTAAACCTATCAGAAGAAAGAAATCAGATATATAAACATTTCTTAAATATATAAGTAATAGATACTAAATCTATTAAAACATATTAATTGTATATAAGTAAGTGCATAGAGGGCAGCCCTACCATATAGTCCTGTGCAGAGGAACGTAGATCCTTTTTTTTTTTTTAAGAGTTTTTTGCTATAGGGCGCGTGCACTCACCAGAAAGACAGAGAGAGACAGAAAGGAAGAAATCACCCCCCAGGGGGGATGGCCATACCGCAATCCCTTCTCCTCCATTCTCCTCTCGGGATCTTGGGCACGCACGCACACGCGCCTGGTGTGAGTTCAAGCCACCGGGTCCAGGACTCCAACCGCGGTCGACTAGATGGGAGTTCAGCAACATAGCCTTTACGCTAACTGCTGGTCCCAGAACATAGATTCTTACATGGCTGACTGGAGTTTGGATTCCAGCCCCACAGGCAACACACTGAGGGCACGTGTGGTGCCTCGGATCCTGATGGGGTGGAGAATGGGCAGAAGAAGGATTACACCATGATCAGGCCCCACGAGGGGTACTTTCTTTCTCGTTCTCTGTTCCATGCCTGTGCACATGTGCATGTACTCAATCATGAACAAATAAAACACTTTGAAAAGTATGTAGAAGAATGAAATTAAAGTATAAGCTTATTCCGGTGCAGAAAATTTCGACATCCATGCCCAACTTGTTCATCAGACACATTTTTCCATGGACTCTTTGAAGACCCCTTACACAATTTGTCTTCAAAAGGTTCATGGAAAATGTGTATGATCTTTTGGAACTATTCTCGTGTGTGTGTGTGTGTGTGTGTGTCTGTGTGTGTGTGTGTGTGTGTGTGTGTGTGTGTGTAACTGTAAATATTAGAGCTTATGACACTCATTGAGGCACCAAGACCAATGATTCTGTTTTAGTGAATTATGTGTGATGAAGTCTGTACTTTAAGTGTCTCCTTAAGTTTCAAAATCCGTGTGAGGTCAGGGAACAGTAACAGTCTATGTGATAGCAGGTATAACATGACAATATTATTTACACAGAAAAGCAAACAAGTGAACACAATCAGCACTTATTTGTGTCATGAGTACTGTGTTATTTAAAATTGTATTATTGGGAACCAGCAGTTAGCGTAATGGCTATGTCGCTGGACTCCCACGTAGTCGACCGCAGTTCGTGTCCCGGACCTGGTGGCTTAAAACTCACGCCGGGTGCGTGTGCGTGCGTGCCCAAGATCCCGAGAGGAGCATGGAGGAGAAGGGATTGCGGCGTGACCATCCCCCCTGGGGGGTGATTTCTCGCTTTCTGTCTCTATGTCTCTCTCTGTCTGTCTGGCGAGCGCACGCGCCCTACAGTAAAAATCTCTCCAAAAAAAAAAAAATTGTATTATTGTTCTGGATTGATCTAGGTTACTTTTATAAACTCAATTAACTTTTTTAGAACTTACAAAGTAATATAGTATAATTAGCTTTAGAAATTTACAATATACAAAGAGTAGATCTTAAGAAACTTCTCTGAGTGGTAAGGAATCATAGCCACAATAATTGGGAGATTTCTTGCCCCTCAGTAATAGGTTCTTCACTGTGCTAGATGGAATGTGTAATAGAAAAGATCCTCAATACTTGATGTATATATATATGTGTGTGTGTATATAAATATATATATACGTTATATATGTGTGTGTATGAATATATGTGTGTATGCATATATATATATACATATATATGTGTGTGGGTATATATATATATATATATATACACACCAATATACACCAAGTAATTTAGAAAACCATTGCATAGATACACTATATGCACATTAAATTCTAGCTAAAATAAAGGTGTGTATTGGAGACTTTAGAATAAAATATACCATGGTGACAGGTGCTTGGAAGTTAAGGAGAGCACGTTTCATGCAAGATTTCTCTAGGGGAAATAATGTAGAGGTATCTGTATCTAAGAATGGACTAAAACAGAAAAAAAAAGAAAAGATTACTTCCAGGGAGTCACTGGCCAAGTTGTCTCAGAGGGGTCTACTATGGCAGCAATTACTACAGACCTTGAACAAAACATTCAAGGGACTCTTTGTTGTAGCGGTGAGATACATCGTTCTGGGAAAGGGCTTCAGTCCTCGGCTGACGCTTGGAGGATTCAGGGTCTGAGGATTAGTGCCTGGGAAAGAGCGAAGGTTCTGTTTTGGACAAGCTGCTATCTATGCCGGCACCGAGGAATGCTGAAAATGGTGGTCTGGATTTAGAAGCAGCACATACTCGAGAGCCTGCATGTGGAGGAGGTGATTTGGGGGCATACAGGCTAGTGGTTAAGATTCACATATTCTAGATCACACCTTCCAGATTCGAATCATGGATATGGCTCCTGCTGGCTATGTCTTTTGTTAAATTGCTTAACTTCTAGGGTGTGTGTGTGTGTGTGTGTGAGTCACAAATTACACATTTAAGAATGTCGGTCACAATATTGTTACCTCATAGAGTTGTTACGATAAATGCATTACCATATAAAAAGCACTTAGAACTGGGCCTGACATGTAAGAAGTGCTGTATTAAATGTTTGCTATTATCATATACCTTTCATGTACTAACTTTTTGATGTTTAATTTGCATTTTCTGTTAAATTGGACTTGTTTCACAGTCAGATATTTTTAGATATGTGGAAGTGGAAATTTGCTTCCTGTTTTACCTGAGAGAAATTGATGTAATTGAACAATATGTTATGTAAGGTGATATACCGAACAGTATGTAATTTAGTAATAAATTAAATATAGCATACAAGATGACAAGTCCCATAGAATTATAGAAGAAGAGAACATCAGTAAGTACTGGGATAATCAGAGAAGATTTTATGGACAAGGTACCAGTTTTATAGAATACCAAGAGCTGGGTAGGTTGAAAGGTAGGTCAAGTTGCCCTGCTATTTCAGAAATGTTATGATTCTATAGTAACACTTGTGGTGAGTCTAGAAATGTGAGTGAGATAGAGCAGGCATGAATTTACATTGAGAAAATAATCTACCCAGAAAAAGATAGCTATGGGAATAAAGGAGGTATAAATAGTGGCATCAAACACTTTAGCCTATCAAAACAAAAGAAATCAATGTATATAAAGTTATTAAATATGTGAGATATAAATATATAAAGATAAGCCTTGACAAAGACAATGTGACTATAAGGTCCTTGAAAGCAAGAGATAGGAAATGGTGAATCAAAGATAATTACTGAGCAGAGAAATGACATGACATCTCCTAATTTACATTAATGGATGCCTTTTTAAAAAATAATCATTTTATTCAGCTTGATTTATTATTACTATTTCCCAGTTTGACCAGCAGAGAGAGAGAGAGAGAGAGAGAGAGAGAGAGAGAGAGGTAGAAAGCAAACCTCCAGGTCTGGGACTCAAACCATGGTTGGCCATATGGGAGTGTCCAACACCTTAACCATCAAGCCACCTGCGGGTCCCCTTTATGTCTTCAATGGAGAACAAGTTCTTTATCACAAAATTGTAAAAAGAGGTTTTAATTGAAGGGGCCAACTTCATGATGTCTACAGGGGGCAAGACGAGACTGGTAGAGGGAGCAGGCAGGGGAACAGGGTCTAGCTCACTGCGAGTTTATTGGCCTCAGATCTTCCCACATTGGCCCGTGTCTTCTCGGATGGGAGGAGATATGAGTCACCCTGGGCAGGCTCACCCAAATCCAGGATTATGCTCTTTACGGATCTGGGTGTGTCAGAGAAATGGTGAATGGGAAGAGATGGGACAAACAATGCCTGTTTACATTTTTCCTTGGCCAAAACTTGAAAAAAGTCTTTTGCTTCTAAATCAATACATAGATTTTCTTTTCTTTTTTTAAGTGGTAGGAAGTAAACTGCAGCACTATAATTGTTCTGTCTAGACACTAACACATCTCAAATATCGGCAATACAGCCAAGCATGCGTTTCTCCCTCTGCCTCTTCTGGCCCTCTTCATGTTCCTCCTCAACCTTCTCACAAGTCCCACTGACCTGTCTGTCATTGTGCCTACATGCTACAGCCCATTTTAAAGGAAGGAGTCTTCTCAGATCATCTTCTGAAGGGATAACCAGAGGGAGTATTTTGATATCACATGAACCCATACACATTGAAAGGCGTTAACTGGATCATGAATGGGCAGCTGCAGTGAAAGGAATAGATTCTTGCTGATGTGGTCCCTGGAACTGTCCTTCACTCTGAAGGGCTCAGAGCCTCTGGGATGATGTCCTGCTCTTCCTGAGGCTAGATTGGGAGGCTTCTCCTAGGTTTTCTCATCCAAGGCACTCATTCCCATCAGTTGAGATAACTTGAGTGTTCCTGAGCCTTGAAACAGTGCGTCTGAAATACCTACCTAAGTCTTAGCCACCTTGACTGTGGCAAAGTTAATGTCTGGCCACAGCTGATTGCCAACTATTTGTGATTTTGTTAGGGGATATAAACAAAAACTTATCTCAGAGGGAATTGTACTATCAAAGTGCATTTTTCAAGACCTGAAAAACCTGCCAGATTTCCCTAATGAATCTCGCGTGGTAGAATGAAAAAAACTAGGGCAGAAAGGTAATTTTCTCATCCCCCCCCCTTTTTTTTTTAACCAGAGGCTCTGCCTGGTATTGCTTAATCACATCATATACTTTCCAGTATTTCATTCTGGGAAAATCCAGACCAGAAAAATTGGAAACGTGGGTCCTAGCTCTGTTTCTGGCAATTTCTGTTAGCCATTAATTCTCGGGATCTCAGTTTTCTCAACTGAATATTTATTGTCAGGAAAAAAAAGAACTCTAAAGGAACTCCAACCTCTAATATTTTGTGATTCTGTCACATTGCTGCTGAACAAGAGCAGCCTTGCATGCAAGTTCATGAAACAGAAGTCTCTGCAATAAGTAAAACTCGCCAAGCATATAAAGCATTCCCATGAACCTTCGCTCTCACACTGGAATGGGGAGAGATTCCTCACTACATTCTGGAAGGAGAAGAGAAGGAAAAGTAAAACCTGGGAGAGGTTTTATTATAATTATTGTTTTCTTCTAAAGCATACATTCCATTAAAAAGAATATAATCTGGGAACCAGCAGTTAGCATAATGGCTATGTCGCTTGACTCCCATGTAGTCGACAGTGGGTCGTGTCCTGGACCCGGTGGCTTAAAACTCACGCCGGGCGAGTGTGCATGCATGCCCAAGATCCTGAGAGGAGAATGGAGAAGGGATTGCAGCGTGACCATGCCCCCTGGGGTGTGATTTCTCGCTTTCTGTCTCTCTGTTTCTCTCTGTCTGGTGAGCGCACACGCCCTATAGCGAAAAGCTCTCCAAAATAAATAAATAAATAAATAAATAAATAAAATAAAAATTAAAAAAAGAATATAATCTGTGTTTATAAATTTCCAGTTGAAAATATTGGAACAACTATAGATTAAATTTAAATGAGATTCTTTAAGAGGACACAGGAAATAAAGAATGCTTTATGTTTTTATACATTGACTAGTTATTAGGATAATAATTATAACTAACATTTATTGAGCACCAAGAACCTGCCAGGGATTATAGTAGTTCTTCAAAGAAAAAAGTTCAAAAGGATTTTTATTTTTTGGAGAAGTTTTTTTTTTTGTTTGTTTTTTGTTTTTGTTTTGTTATAGGGTGCGTGCACTCGCCAGAAAGACAGAGAGACAGAAAGCGAGAAATCACCCCCCAGAAGGGATGGCCACGCTGCAATCCCTTTTCCTCCATTCTCCTCCAGAGATACTGGGCACGAATGCACACGCACTTGGCATGAGTTTAAGCCACCAGGTCCGGGACTCAAACCGTTATCGACTACATGGAAGTCCAACAACATAGCCATTATGCCAACTGCTAGTTCCCTGAGGAATTTTTTTTTTTTTTAAGAGAGAGAGAGATTTTTGTTATAGGGCACATATGTTTGCCAGACACACAGAGAAAGACAGAGAGATAGAAGTGAGAAATCATCTCCCAAGTGGAATGATTATGCTGTAATCCCTTCTCCTCCACTCGGGCACACATGCACACATGCCTGGTGTTAGTTTTAAGCTTCCGGGTTCGGATTAGAACCATGGTTGACTACTTGTGAGTCCAGCAATGTTACCATTATGCCATCTGCTAGTCCCTCAAAGGGATTTTATATTATAAAATGCATTCCTTTTGACAATGATTTGGAGCCTGATTGATATTCACCGTATTTTGTCTAAACTCTTTCCTTCATATACATTAGCATTTTCCTAGACTTGCTTAATGAAAAATAAATGAAATATAGAAGACAGTCACAGGCCTTTGATCAAATATTCTAATATTTGTATTGTTTTACAGATAAAAGTAGTGAGTCCATATCTCATCATAAATCTTTTTCTAAATTGTTTTTTGGATATAGTTCAACTAGAACAACCAATTTATTTGTGTCAGCCCTTGCTCTTGTCAATGACCTCTTATTGAGCAATCTGTTAGATGAAGAGGCTGGTTAGCAAACAGTAGCATGCTATAGACTAAGGCCTTCTGCTAGGCATGCACATTGCTCTCTTTCTGTTCTTTGGAAAAGAATGAGCTCTAGAAATGATTGTTTTATGCTAAAGACTGGTCAACTTGCAGTGATCTCAACTGTGGAACATTTGCCTGTGCTCATGCATGCATGAACACTCACACAATCACAGCTCATCTTACCTGGTAAAATGACTTGTTGCTTCCAGGTCTGTGTCTTGTGGACGAAGATTATTATACACGTATTTCAGATCCTGGATTCCAGTTAGCTCAGGCAATCCTGCATGTAGCATCTTAATAACAATAAGAAAACGAACATAGATCTCAAAATCAAAACACAATAAATGTAGATAAAATCAAATTTGCTTCATTAATTCAACTGATAGACATATAAGTTTGCATGGCAGTGCCTTTCAATTTGTATATGAGGATACTCCAAAAAGTTTGGGGGAAAAATGAAATTAATGTATGAGTTTATCTTGATAAAAAAATATTTTTGAAATCCATGCATTGTTTTCTCTTTCTTTTTTTCTCTTTTTTTCTTCTGAACTTTGCATGTATTCATCAGAAAGAGAAGACAGAGAGCAGAGACAGAGAGAGAGGGCAAAATCACTCCCCACTGGAGTGTGGTCACATCGCAATCCCTTCTCCATTTCTCCATCCTGTCGAGATTTGGGGCATACAAACATGTGTCTGGTACGTTTTTCAAGTTCCTGCAGCCACTGTTCAAACTGCTTGGGCAGCCATCATAGATTTTTTCATCATGTACACTTTCCTTGCACTTCTTGAAGATCCTTCATACATGAATAAATATAAGTTCATGTTTTTTAACCTCCCCTATTTAGCAGTAGGAGCAACAACAACAAAAATGTAAAGAACCATTATAAGTGGCAAAGTGCTTATAGATGAATAATTCAGTTGTACTCTCATCATAAACCAGAGAAGTAAACACGATCATTTTATTATTCTTACGTCAGTATTTCTGGATCTATAATTTACAGCCTGAGTGATCTTGAGAAAGTCCTGTAACCTCCTTGAACTTCCATTTTCTCAACTGTAAACTAGATTAAAAAATGTCCAATATGTTTTGAGAAAAACAAATAGCTAATGAATAAGACAGAGCTTTTATGTATTACAAAATAAACAAAAGTTATATAAGAGACACATTCAAATCAAAATATATAGAAACACAGAGTATAAAACTCTTCCCCTCTGTTTTTTAATCCTGTATTTTTTCATGACACAATGACTCACACTATAAGAATACATTTTCCCTAGTTAGATGGTGACTGTATCTATTAAAGATTGGTAAGATAGTGAAATCATTAAGGATTAAATTATACTGGTATAATGGGACCAGCTGTGGCATGGTGGTTGAGGCACTGGACCCAACATGACAGACTTCACAGTTCAAGTACTAAATCCAGTGGCTTGAAAAATACACCAGGCATGTTTGCCTGTGCACCCAAACTCCTGAAGGGAGAATGAAGACGTGATTGCAGTGGGCATCTCCCGGGAGGCTGATTTTCCACTTTCTCCTTCTTTCTGTTTCTCTCCTAAGAACCTATTCACTCCCTACAGCAAAACAAAACAAAACAACTTAAAAAATATTATACTGGTGTTTTTCTGCCAATCTTCAGAAAGATATTTTATTTATATTACAGTGTAGACTAAAATGTTAATATTCTTTTTATAGATAAACAAAATTCTTTGAGGAAAAAAAGTAGACCTTTCAGAAATAAATATGAACTATGAAAAAAAGGAGGAGGGGGGAGGAGAATAAAGAGAATGAGAAGGCGCTCAGACCACAAAGACTAAGGTGAAAAGGTATCTTCTGTTAAGGCACCACTCTACTAAGGAGTTAAGACTACTATTCATCCTAACCCTAAAGGATAAAGTGAGAATGTTATTTTGGAGGATTGGTGATGTCATGATTGACTTGGTGAAATTCAATGAGAAGAAGTGGTTTTGAAACTCTTCTTCTTTCCTGTCCTCTGTACCCAGGATGAGAAAGCAGCAATGCAAAGCAGAGCAGGATGCCCTCAGTGTATTCACAGAAGGAAATCCCGACGGCTTTCTGAAGCACAGACTATCATGGAGGTAAGCAGAAGAGGTGGGGGTGAAAGGCAAGTAGCATGAGATATTTGAATGATATTAAAGATTTCATACTTTCTCCAAAGGGCAGGAGAAAGCTCTTAAGAGGAAGAGTGCTTTAACATGGGCGTGAATTGTGTTTTAGAAAGACTATTGTGGTTTTGTATGGGAAATGGATTGAAGTGGGGTCAAAAAAAAAAAAAAAGACTAGACTAGGAGATTGGTTAGAAATGGAGATAAGTGATTGGATTTTAAATAGATGTATAAATTAGAGTTGAGAAAACTAGGTGATTGATTGGCTATATTGGGCAGGCTGAGAGGGCTCCAAAGCACACAGCTATAAATATAGATTTGGGAGTTATTAGTCCTGGAGAGTTGTCAACTTCCTTTCTTCATGGATGATCCATTAGCTTCTCAAATTTATTATATATAAATTTGAGCAAACTCTCTTCTCCTATATACTTTCCCTCCTGTGTCTCATTCCATGTTCTCATTTGTACTTCTACTACTATCTAACAAAACATTCATATATTCTTTGATTCCCTATTTTTTTCTTTTTGCTAGAGGACACATACATTCACCAGAGACAGGGAGAGGGAGAAAGCTCCCCTTATGGGGTATGGTCAAACTACAATCCCTTCTGCTTCATTTCTCTGTCCTGTCAGGATTTTTCTGGGTATGCACATATATGTGCCTGGCATGTTTTTCAGGCTGCTAGGGTCAGGACTTAAACTACATGTTGATCATGTAGGATCCAGCTCTGTTAACCATCATGCCCTAGGGCCAGTCCTGATTCTTTCTTTTTCTTGATTACCATCATCAATTGCTTAATTAAAGAAAAGTACCTCAACAAATTCTTATATTATTTCCCCCTTTCAATTGCAGTTATCATTGTCCTAGTTCAGCTCATCGTCATTTGTCTAAGTTTTTAGAATAACTTTTTTTCTTGCTCTCCAATCCCTATATCTTTAACCACATAATCCCTGAGCTATTTGTCTGAAATCCAAACAGGATAATAGTACTTTCTTTATTATAGGTAAACACATGTCTAGTTTCTTAAGTGTCTATGCACTAAGCTCTAAAATCCTTGTTCTGGTCATAAATTTAACTGCAACCTATCACTCCAACTTTTCCTTGTTTTTTTTTTTTTTTTCTTTTGAGAGGTTTTTGCTATAGGGCACGTGTGCTTGCCAGAGAGACAGAGAGAGACAGAGAGAAAGAAAGAGAGAAATCACCCCCTGGGAGGATGGTCACACCACAATCCTTTCTCCTCCATTCACCTTTCAGGATCTTGGGCACACACGCACATGCACTTGGCGTGAGTTTAAGCCACTGAGTCTGGGACTCAAGCCGCAGTCGACTACATGGGAGGTCAACAACATAGCCATTGAGCTAACTGCTGGTCCCCAACTTTTCCTTCTTTTTGTTTTATTTTTAATGCATTATTTTTTAATTTAAAGAAAAACAGTTTTTGCGTTTTTTTCTGAAACATTTTTTTAAAAATTAATTAGTTTACATTATTCCCTAAGCATCATCACAGCATACAAAATGTGATTTCCCATCCAGAATATTCAACTTTTCTTTCTACAGAGATCTCCCTTTCTTCTACAGACTAGGTACACTGGATCATCTCCATTTCCGACATAGTCCTCCCTGAAGCATCACTGATTCTCTTGATGAGACTTAATTACTGCTTTCTTTGCATAGTGATCATATCTTCATTCTATTGCTTCCACAGTACTTATTGCTTCTAACTTTTACAATATTTCATTCTTATGTATGTCTGTCACATTCGATTTTAAGTTCTCTGAGAACAGGAACTGGCTTTACTCGGTGCTGAAAGCACATGGTGCTTTGTGAACACAGCGATGAACTGCTTATTGACGGGTTTATTCTGAAAAACGAGTCCTTATGCAGCTCTGTTACTATGCAAGCATCTCAGAGTGCACGTATACAAAGCGAGATGGTACACCTTTCTATGCGTGTGAGCTATCTGATATAGCCTATTGGGGTCTGATAGAGAGATCATCATATAAGCAGTCCATTATTGATCGAAATGTCATGTGCCACATTACTGCAGTTGGAACTTAGTGAATGTCTGTGAAGCAATGAGTACAGGAATGAATAAATCAATAATGCATTAACAGAATACTTCATGCTATCAGGCATTGAAAACACACAAGTACCACATTCGACATTGACCACTAAATTTAACAAAATCTGTCATAGGAAGACACAGCAACTAGAATCTGGATTACGGTAATCGTATCAGTTCTGTATTTAGAAATCTAGAGACATCTGTGTGCTTATTGAGGCAAATATCTTTTTAAATCACATCATGACCATTCATTTTTGAAAAACAGTCTTCTTTCCTTGGGTCTGAATCACTTTCCAGTTTTTCTGGATACCCTGAACTCACTAGTTAGGATTTAAACATTTCCTTAGGACATGAACCCTGTACTTAGTCCTTCCCCACACAACACACACACACACACACACACACACACACACAGCTTCCAAGTCCAAACTGTTTCACACGAGATGATCCTAGCTTTCTCCCCATCACATTGCTTACTAAAGGTAACAAGTGCCTCGTCCACCCTTAAGGATGTGATCCAATCCTTGGAGAGCGACTTTGGGTGCTGTGATTGCCTGTTACAGAGCAGCATGGCCTTACGTCTAGGTCCACTTAGCGAGGTCTGTTCTCTGAGCCACAGTAACATAGTTAAAGTGCCTCCTAGCCTAGACTGCATGAGCCTTTAATTGTTGCAATAGGAAAAGGAAGGGGTGACCAGAATGGATAATGAATAGTTACAGGTAGTGAAGAGACAAAGTCCCTTCTGTTCTCCTCCCACTAAGCCCAAATCTATTTTGATAATTATGCTTAGACAAGCAGATACTCTTCACCACAGAGAAAGATTTCTGCTGGGAAATATCTGATATAATAATGGGTATGATAAACATTTTAAACTGGGTGAATGGTCCCTGTGTTATTTGGGATCCTTCCATAATAGTTGATATTGATTTTTTAATGAGAGAAAAGCTGATGAAATGCAGGCTTTTATGTTGGTGAACTCAGGCAGCAACACTCTCAAGTCTCCTACAGATGTTCTTTTTAAGCAAAATGGGAATTTCATGGATTATTTTGCCCTGCTTTTCCCCAGAGTAAATAAAAAGCACTGCAGATATCTGGAAACAGGCTGCTCTCCATGGAGGATGAGCCATTAACTCCATATTAGACCCACCAAATGCTTCAGGATCATAATCCTGGGGACTGACCATTCACAGAAGATAGAATTTATGAGCCATGTCAAGTATTTCTCAAGTTGTAACTGGGTCATGGCATAGTAGGTGGAATTATTTTCAAAGAATTTAACACAACCAGGAGAGAACTGAGAGAAAGATAGACTACCTAGATGTAGAGAAAATTATTTTCCACAAACTTGAACTCAAGTTTTTATCTTATAAGAATCTATGGCAGAGCAAGTGTGGCTCTGAAACCTTAACTAAATGCTATGATTAGCTACTGTCCCATAAGATGTATGCTTGAGAAGAAGAAGAGAATTAAGAAACAAATGACTAGCAACAGGCTAACGCTGCTTTTATATATATATATATACACACACACACACACACATATGGGATCATGGGGAAAGTCATGACACATTTTTGTATAGAAAAATGTAGAAAGATATGTCATGACTTTCCTGATGACAATATTTATTCATTAGTTTAGTTGGTTCATATCACTTCAGATCTGTATTTCTGTGACAGTCTAAATCTAAGATTATATGGTTAATCTGAATTCGTGGATCCACTACCAAATTTTTTACTTACCCTAAAAGAACTGAAATATTAGAACATAGGGAGATTCTTAATATACTATATACCATCAATAGCAGGTTTTAATATTATTTATAAGAAATTATTTTAATATTTGTGAATAAAATACCATGTAACTACTTCTTTTAGATAAAGTAATATTACAAAATTTCTTCCATGATCGATTACTAATATTTGACTCATATGCAGATTTTAAAAATGGTATGTAGACAAATTTATTAAACAAGAACAAAAAGTCTACCAATAGCTTCTGAATCTATTTTTTTTTCCACAAAGATGATTTCTTATATAATTTTAACAAACTCAATTGTCATAATTTTAGTGTCACCTAAGATATGGCAAATACCATATCGCTATTTTTCTGCTTTGGGTTTATTTTTGAAGTGCCTGCGGCTGTTTAAAGCAGTTATTAGAATTTGTTACTACTCTGTATACAGTTATTTATAGCATTATTGACAGATATGCTGGATATCTCAGTTACTTGTGTAGATGAATTTTATCTTCCTTATTAAAGTGAAAATTCTAGGTCTCTGGCTGATTCTCACATGTTAATGTATCCTCTATCTATCTGGCATGTAATCGGCTCCCAAGAGCTCATGGACTTGTGGGATAGAGACTGCTAGGAATCAGAGGAACACTAGAGTTGATAGCAACTGAATAGCTACTCCGTAAGCACAGGCAAGGTCACAGACTTCTGAACTTGTAGCTTTAAGTGTCTTCGTACACAAAGGATATGTTTACAATATTTTTAGAAATCCTTATTTCTTCCTGACAGAAAGGGAAGAAGTAAGTTAAAATATTTAAAGTGTGTGAAATTAAAATCCAGACAAAATATTCATTTCAACTAAGTTAATATTTACTCAGCACTACCCAACAGAACTTTTCTTTTTTTTCTTTTTTTTTTTTACATTTTTTATTTCATTTTCTCTTTTACATTCAATCACATTACAAACTGAATATTTCAACATGTGAATGTTTCTCTCTATTCCAGTTGATAAAACTATAAAAATATCTTCAACAGATAATACCATATTTCTTTGTCCTATTAATGTTTTGCCTATTTTTCTTCTAAATGTCCTTCCTCAGACTCTACTCTTTTACACACTCTATATCTGGTATTTACCTACAGTTACTGTGTTTCTATATCTTTTTTTTTAAATTTTTTATTATCATCATAATCTTCTTTATATTACATTGGATTACATATAACTTTACAGTGTATCCCAACAGAACTTTTCTGCAATGACATACGTTTTATATCTGTGTGGTCCTATATGTTGCCACCAGCCACATGGCTGTTGAGAATTTGAAATGGGACTAGTGAGATTGAGGAACTGAATTTTTAGTTTATTCAATATGGATTAATTTGAATGTAAAGAAATACACATGACTAAAGGTACTACTTTGGACAGTACTCTCATACATTCGCAAGAATCTAGTAACATAAGAATTCTAGCAAGAATCTAATAACATAAACTAACTGAACACTGCTACATGATAGATACTGTGCTAAGTGTTTATATGAATTATGTACTAGGGTTATTATGAAATTTAAATGAATTAATTCACATGAAGCACTTAGCACAGTGGCTGGCCCATGCAAAGTATTCATTATTAGGTTGTTTACTCATGAACCTTACAAGGTAGATGCTATTATCTTCATTGACTAGATAAGGGAGAACAGAGTCTTTTTGGGGTTAAGTAACTTGCCCTGAGGAATGTAGCCAGTGAAATGCCAAAATAGGATAGGGATTCTCAGCCACCAATCCTGTGCCCTTTAACAACATCTAGTAGAATTATTGTTACATCAAAGCTCTAAATCAGTTGTTCTTTATTGGCTCCAAACCCCATACTGATAGACCCACAGTATATTTCTCTCCTACAGATCCTGTAGTTGTGAGGGTAAAGGTGGTGCCCAAAGAAATCATCACTCCTTCTCCCAGAATATATTTCTATCAGGTCCCTTGTCCCATGTCCTGCATACCTGACTTCCATCTCTTTGAATCAGACAATGGAATGTATCCTCAAATTCTCCCTAATTGGCCAACAGAGAATGTCTTTGATCATGACTCATTAGACTCGATGTATACACTAAATATTCTCTGAGTTGCTAGAAAGTCACTGTACATTTTTCAGCTTGCTTCTTAATCTGGAAAATAGGCCAAGATTGGAACAGAGAGCCAGGAAAGGTCCTTCTGGGGTTTACATCACTAGGTTGCCATGATATGTAATTGAGATGGTGTTTTGAAAAATCCCAATACATAATATAATTGAAGTATCAATTATTTTCTAAAGTACTGTCCTTGAACCTTAGTCAGACCATGCTGGGATAGTCCCAGCATCAATATTATTGTGAACAGGAATGTTGGAGACAATAACTGTGAATTAACGTACTGAATTATTAAGAAACATGTTTATAAGCTGTACAATGGTACATTCCTTTCCGTTTTGAATAGCTCTTTGGGGAACTCCAAACCATTAGCAAAAACAGATGACTGAGAGCAAGACATAAATGAAGCTTATTATTTTTCTTATTTTCTCAAGGGACTTACCATTTCTAGCAGGTTCAGGAGCAGTCGGCTATGCTTTCTGACAATATTATAAGCTCGACAGCAAAGCTCCACAAAATCTTGGAAATGCTGTGGGTTCTTCCCACCCTCTGTAATGAAGTACTCCATCTCTGAAGTAAAAATAAAAGGAGCTCGGTCCCTGTGAACAGAAAACAAGAGCAAGAGCAATCATGAACAGGAGAAGAAATGCTTAGGAGAATTAAATTAGTGAGTTATGACAATTTATTTACATTTGAATTTTCTTGTTATTTTCTCTGTACTCTAATGGATGAAACTGCTTCATTGTGGGACATAGGGAGAATCTTACTATTGTAGGCTTTGAATAGTGGGACTGCAACAGAGAGGAAAGGTTATTTTACAAAGTCAACCTTCATTGTCTCAAATATCTAATTCCAAATTACACTTGGGTAAGACTATTAGCCATTAAAAATATTATATGGGCCCAATTAATAAGGTGATATTTATGCAAGAATTTTACAGAAAGTATATTTACCATTAAATATTATTTTTGAAGGTTTTTGCTATAGGGTACGTGCACTCACCAAAGATAGACAGAGGCAGAGAGACAGAAAGCGAGAAACCACCCCCTGGGGGGATGGACACGTCGCAATCTTTTCTTATCCATTCTCCTCCTGGGATCTTGGTCACACACGGACACGCACACGCACACGCACCTGGTGTGAGTTTAAGCCACTGGGTCCGGGACTCGAACCGTGGCCAGCTACATGAGAGTCCAGCGACATAGCCATTATGCTAACTACTGGTCCCTTTACTAATAAATTTTGAAATGATAGATCATGTGTTTGACATTACAGTATTTTTTAAAAACATTTAATTTTCCTTAGAAGGTATGTTGACTCGAACAAAGTTTTGGTAAAAGCTAAGCTATTGTAATGACAAGGTTTTCCAGAAGCCAATTTATGAAAATAAAAATACAATAAAATAAATAAATAAAGCTACCAATTAACTGCCATATGCTTAGTAAAAGAAAACAAATGTAGCTATATTTAATTTCATATTAGACTCAGTAAAAGTATTGATCATAAAGGAGGAATAGGAGCAGGCTATGTTATTACATAAATAATTCCACCCCCTGTAGTCTCATGGGTAGAAAAACAGGAAAACAAAGGACCAGAGAGAAGACAGTCCTGTTTTCTCCCAAACTGTCATATTTTTCTCCTGTGATTCAAAGTATAGACAGGCCTGAGATGAAGAGTTAGCACTTGCAACAGGGTCTAGAGGGAGGATGGGAAATACACCTCTTTGATGAGGCCTCACTCAACTGAATGAGAGCTGCGGTGAGACAGTTTTGATACCAGTTTTACCTAAACTCTCCTAGAAGCATCTGAGATGAGAATTTAGTTCTGGGTAAGAAGTTATTTAAAAATAAAGATTTTTTGAATGAATTAAAATCAAATTTGACCCCAGTAACCTAGATATAAGCAAGATTAGACCGAGTCATAATTGAAAAAGGTCACAGATTATTGGTGGGGCTGCTGAATTATTTTTCAATAATACAGAGTAATTTTGTTCTCTATTGTAGCTATGCTTAGGTATTTTAATAAAAGTATAATAGAGTAGAAAATCCCACTAATCTCTTAGTTAACGAGACCTTTCAGAAATAAGGATATTCATATCAGAAAGCCATGACTCGGGCATTTTTGGCTGATCTGGGAAGTGAACTGCAACAGCTGTTGAAGTATTTTAAAGAAAATAAATAATCTGACTTTATTTGGCTGTAGTTATGCTATTTATTTAAAAATTTATTAAGAAATTTTACACTGTGTTCCATGTTACCACTGAATGTCCAATTGAGATGCTTTACATTCATTCATTCATCCATTCAACAAAATTTATTGAGCACCTATAGTGAGGAGTTTTTTAAACATCAATGTATTCTTAGGTTGTAGAATTAATGTAATATAGTCTATCTCTGAAGTTTAAGTATTACTTACATATCTGAGGTATAAAGTGGTTATAGCAAGAGAAAAGATTTTGGAAATTATTTGCTCTTTCTGGGTCTATGCCATTGTTAGACTTTGAATGGAAAAATTTCTCATTTATACCTGTATAAATATACTATGGAAATTTTTTCATTGTAATTATTCTACTTTTTCTCCTCCTAGACTAGCGGTTTTATCATTGTTTACCTACTAGTCTTTCTTCTGAGCCTTTTTCATGCATTTCCCCCCACCTCTGGCCACATTTCTCTCTCTTTCTCTCACTGGATGCCCTAACACTGCCTTAGAGTTCAGGATTAAAAAATTTTTTTTTGCATGAAATCTTCCCTAAGTAACCTATCTCTTGCTAGTAGTTCTTTGTTTGTTTGTTTTTTTTTTTTCTTCGTTGACCTATATGATTTTCAAGGGAAGAGGGAACATTCCGTCTTTCCTTCAGATAGTCTTAATATCTGATAGACTGTTTTGATGGTGCCCTGTTACATGCAACAGTGCAACAATAACCGGCTCACACAGTGAGAAGCTTGCGATCATTTAACATTTATGTGGGAGACTCATGACAACTAACTTATCTGCTACCATTCTATCATTGTGTTGTCAAAGTTCATCTTTTTACATATTAATTTGTGACTGGTCTTCCTCTAAAGTAATAACTCCATGAAAATGCTGAGAATGAGCGTTTTATAGATTTCTAGCAGAAGTGAGAAATAAGTTAGTTGTTTAAAAATGTATATATGCTTGGGGAACCAGCAGTTAGCGTAATGGCTATGTCGCTGGACACCCACTTAGTTGACCGTGGTTCGTGTCCCAGACCCGGTGGCTTAAAACTCACGCCGGGCGCGTGTGCGTGCGTGCCCAAGATCCCGAGAGGAGAATGGAGGAGAAGGGATTGCGGCGTGACCATCCCCCCTGGGGGGTGATTTCTCGCTTTCTGTCTCTATGTCTCTCTCTGTCTGGCGAGCGCACGCGCCCTACAGTGAAAATCTCTCCAAAAAAAAAAATGTATATATGCTTGGAAATTTAAGGATATTTATATTAAAAATAAGCAATGGTTATTAAAAAACAAATTCAGTCAATATGGGAAATAGTAGGACAATTAATAACTTAATGTGTGCTAATTACTTTTGCATGAAGTTCCTTTGAACCATACCATACCTATAATTGTATATAAAGTTATTGGGTCATCATCATTAAGCATTTACAAATTGTCATTGCACCAAAGATACACAGAGTTTTGGGGTATGTTTCTGCCCATTTCATGACTTGAAGTTAGTAAGACACATGCCCAAAATGTTAGAGAGCTATAGTTATGCTTAAGAACTATTTATTGAGCATCTGTAATAGATATGTATACAGCTTTTAGATGAGGTTAAAGGTATTTTTAAAAGTGGTATGTTAAAAACATAAACTTACTGAGTAATGGCAATAGTGTTTAGAAAAGATTGCTCAAGGGACCAGCAGATGGCATAATGGTTATGTCACTGGAATCTGATGTAGTTGACTGTGGTTCAAGTCCCGGACCTGGTGGCTTAAAACTCATGATAGTCATGTGTGCATGCATGCCCAAAATCCTAAAAGGAGACTGGAGGAGAAGAATTAAGGCATGACCATCCCCCTGGGGGGTGATTTATTGCTTTCTGGTGAGTGTATGTTCCCTATAGCAAAAACTTTTCTTTAAAAAAAGATTGCTCAAGCTATAATATGAAGTTTGAAACAGAATGTATATGGAGATCAGATAAGACTTTTTTCAGAAATTCCATCTTTTGGAAGGAAAGTGAGAAAGCATTCCCCAGGGGGAATAGCCACATTGCAATTCCTTCTGCTCCATTCCCTCCTCAGGATTTTGGACACACACACACACACACACACATAGCATGTTTTCCAAGCCACCTGGTCCAAGACTTGAACCAACAGTCAGCCATGTAGGATCCAGTTCCCTTAACCACCATGCCACCTGCTAGCCCAAAAAGTTTTGATCTGATCTGCTAACAGCTTATATTAAGATTCTGTCCTGCAGATATGGAGAAGTGGGAAGACCTAAAAAATACCTTGAAGAAAAAAATCAAGAGGACTTCATGTTGGTTTAGAATTGGAGGAAAAAATAGGTGCAAAAAAAAAAGCTTTACATTTTTTTTTCCTTGTGTAGGAGGAAGACTGTGGTGCAACAGCTCAGCTTGGAGCTCCAGTTACATTTGAGGTGCCTTTTGAGACGTATAAAAGGACATGACAGTGAAGATACCTGTTTCTGAACCACAGAGAAAGATCCAGGCTGGAGGAAAAATTTTATGAGTCAAATTTCTGCTTTTGGAAAGATGAAGTAGGTCTATTTTTTCTTGTTCCTCCCACTGAGTTCACTAAAATCCATGGAAATTATATATAAAACAAATGTAAGATGACTCCGAAAGGCACAGAGAAAAAGACAGACTGCCTAGGAATGTCAGCATGTAAGAAACAACATGGTGGTACGTTTTCCAGATTATTATTTTCTTTTTGCCTTATACATTCCAGACAGGGAGCTGAAGCAGGCAATCCAGAAATACAGTTGCAGGCAATAAAGTCTACTCTCTCTAGCCAAAGGTCCCAAAGAGGCAGACTAACAAGACCAAAAACTTCTAGTCATTAACATCTATTTTATTCCAACCAAACATCAGAGAAGAAACTGTTCTCACTTCCCTGCTCCAATACAAGCAAAAATCAAGGTGGAGATATTAGACTTCCACTCCTACCAGTCTGTAATCAGGGCCTCACAGTCCTCGGCCAGGGTATTGGCAGAATATTGGGTGTTGGTGGAGGAAGAAGCATAAATTAATGGGACAGAATAAACAACACAAAAACAGACCTGCACAAAAATATGCCCAAATGATTTTTTCGCAAAGATGCAAAAGTAATTCAGTGGAGAAATGAGAGACTTGAACAGATGGTATTGGAATAATTGAACATCCATACACAAAAATATAAACCTTGACCTAAACCTCATACCTACTATGAAAATTAACTTCAAATAGATCACAGACTTAAATGTAAAATGTAAAATTATAAAACTTTTAGAAAAAGCATAGATGAAAATCTTTGGGACCTAAGGCCATGTAAAGAATTTTTAAACTTAAAAAACTTCTGTTCTGTGAAAAACAGTGGTGAATGGATAAAAAGGTAAACTACAGACTTGAGACATAATATTTGCAAATAACCTAGACTTGAGAGGTAGTATTTACAAATCACCTAGACAACCAATAAAGTAACCTTGACCTAAACCTCATACCTACTATGAAAATTAAACTTCAAATAGATCACAGACTTAAATGTAAAATGTAAAATTATAAAACTTTTAGAAAAAGCATAGATGAAAATCTTTGGGACCTAAGGCCATGTAAAGAATTTTTAAACTTAAAAAACTTCTGTTCTGTGAAAAACAGTGGTGAATGGATGAAAAGGTAAACTACAGACTTGAGACATAATATTTGCAAATAACCTAGACTTGAGAGGTAGTATTTACAAATCACCTAGACAACCAATAAAGTAACAGTATCTAGAATACATAAATCTTTGCAAAATATTTCAAAAAAATCAGTAATACAATTAGAAATGGGCAAAGATGTGAAAAGACATTTCATGGGAGAGGTGATACAGACAGTAAATAAGTACATGGAAAGGTGTTTGACATTGTTAGCCTCTAGGGAAATGCAAATTAAACCCACAATGAGCTATCATTAGGCACCTATCAAAATGCTAAATAAAAAATGAAAATACCAAATTCTGGTAAGAATGGGGAGAAACTAGATCACTGTATTGCTGGTAGAAATTTAAAATGGTACAGTCACTCTGGAAAACTACTTGGCAGTTTCTTTTTTCTTTTTCTTTTTTTTTTTTTTTTTGTAGAGAGATTTTTGCTACAGAGTGGGTGTGTTCACTGCAGGACAGAGAGAGAGAGACAGGAAGTGAGAAATCACCCCACCTCTCCAGGGGTGATGGCCATGCTACAATCCCTTCTTCTCCATTCTCCTCACAGGATCTTGGGCCCACATGTACACATGCCTCACATGAGTTTCAAGTCACTGGATCTGGGATTTGAACCACGGTTGACTATGTGGGAGTCCAGCAATGTAACCATTATGCCAACTACTGGTCCCCAAACCACTTGGTAGTTTCTTAAAAACAATAACAACATGCAACTACCGTGTAAGCCAGCAATTATACTTTTGGGCATTTATCTCAGAGACATGAAAACTTACATTTATACATTTATAGACACCTACATATGAATCTTTCTTTCTTTCTTTCTTTTTTTTTTTTTTTTTTCTTTTTTTGGAGAGGTTTTTGCTATAGGGCGCGTGCGCTCACCAGAAAGACAGAGACTGACAGAGAGACAGAAAGCGAGAAATCAGCCCCCAGGGGGGATGGCCACGCCGCAATCCCTTCTCCTCCATTCTCCTCTCGGGATCTTGGGCACGCATGCACACGTGCCCGGCATGAGTTTTAAGCCACCGGGTCCGGGACGCGAACCATGGTTGACTACGTGGGAGTCTAGCGACATAGCCATTATGCTAACTGCTGGTCCTATGTGAATCCATCTTAACAGCCATATTCATAATTGCCAGAAATCAGAGACAACCAGATGTCTTTCAATGGGTGAATAGTTAAATTGGTAAATCCATATCATGAAATATTATTTGTTATTATAGGTATATATCTTTGAAAAGAGAACAGTTTGCATAAATCTCTAGAAAATTATGTTTTATGAAAAAAGCCAATCCTCAAAAATTACATAGTGTGTGATTCCATTTCCATAACATTCTGAAACACAAGATAATTATAAAAATGGAGACTAGATTAGTTGTTGCCAGAGGATAAGAGTGGAGGGGGGCAATGAGAAGGACATGAGTGTGGCTACAAAATGGAAACATGAAGGATCCTGTGGTAATGAAACTGTTGGATATTTTTACTGTATCAATATTAATATTCTGGTTGTGATCACTGTCCTATAATTCTATAAGATGTTACAACTGGGGAACAACTATGAAAGGGTTCCTAGAACATCTTTGTATTGTTTCTAAGCAACTGTGTGTGAATCTCCAAAGATCTCAAATTAAAAGTTATTTTTATTAATTATCTTCTTTTTTTATATTTTTAATTTGCTATAGGTGGCATGTGCTTGTTAGAGAGACAGAGAGATAGAGAGTAAGAGTATGAGAGAGGGAAAATGAGAAAGCACACCCAAGAGGGGATGGCCATGCCACAGTCCCTTCTCCTCCATTCTCCTCTTGGGATTTTGGGCACACAGACACATACACCTAGTGTGTTTTTCAAGCTGCCATGTAGGATGCTAAATGCACAGTTGGCCATGTGGAGTCTAGCCACCTTAACCACTGTGCCACTGGCTGGTCCAAAATAAAAGTTTTGCACAAAAATGTGAGTCATCTGGATATAGACATCTGATAGAAACCTTGTAAACTGTAGAGTAAAAAATTTGGTGGAAACTATAGAGTGAGAAGAGAAAAGAGCTAAGATAAGCCTTATGGAATCTAACATTTGATACCATGATAGAAGGAAACCATTCTGAACTGAATACCTAGAAGGAGAGAAAAAAACAGAGAAGTATGGTGAGTTTCAGAAGACAAGAGAAGAGAATATTTTGATGAAGGAATAGTTAACACTGTTCAAATATGCAGATAAGTTAGGTAAGATGAGAAATGAATATTGTTAGACTTCATCCTATGAAGTTATTATTGATTTTATCAGGGAATGAAGAATGAAACCAGACTGAGTGCTTATGAATTGAAGGAGGTTGGGAAATGGAAGTCAAAAACTTATGGACAATCCCTTCAGAAAGTTTGTAAAGATAAGCAATATGGCAGAACACAGGAGGTTTTGAGACAAGGTTATTTAAACTTCAGAGAGACAAGCTTATTTTAAAAGATTATTTGAGAAAGAAAGGACAAATATGCAAGAAAAAATGAATGATTAATAATAGTATGCTCATCAGAAGATGGGAGGAAAATTACTACAAGGCACAGGTGGAGGGATTGACTTTAGAAAGGAAAGATTCTATTATAATAAATATGATGAAGTGCAGGTGCAGTTATAATTATGTTTGTATTTTATATTGGTTAGAAAAGCAGGCTCTTGGGTCAGCAGATGGCTTGCTGATTGAGGCATTGGATTCCCACATGGTCAACCATAGTCTGAGTTCCAGATTGGGTGGCTCGAAAATCACAACAAATAAATAGATAAATAAATAAATGTAAAAAAAGAAAATTAAAAAAGAAAAGAAGGAAATCAGTCTCTGTTCTGATGGGCTTTATTTTTTCAGTAAAATAGAAAGTATGGTTTCCTGTAGAAATTGGGAGTTGGGTAGATGAGAGCTGAGGTTTATCTTGAGAGGATAAAGAAGAAGTTGTCATGGAGAGTAAAACAGCGAGATGGCCCAGAAACGTAGTGCCTTTGCTGGGCCATGAAGATGGTCATTTGAACCTGGTGATGACAGGTTTGGTCTATAGTGTGACATTTTCTTCTGGCACTTGGCTGCTGTGGTGTAGCACACAGGAAACAGACGGGTTACAGCACATGCAATCCTCTTCTTTCACACTTCCATCATGATACTCTTTACCATAGCCTGTCTTTTCTAATTAATTTAAGTTCAAACTTTTCTTTTCTTTTCTTTTTCTTTCTTTCTTTTTTTTTTTAGACAGATTTTTGCTATAGGGCACATGTGCTCACTGGAGAGACAGAGAGACAGAAAGAGACAGAGACAGAAAATGAGAAACCACTCTCCAAGGGTAATGGCCATGCCACAAACCCTTCTCCTCCATTCTCCTCTTGGGATTTTGGGTACACACACACACACACATGTGCCCGACATGAGTTTAAGCTGCTGGGTCTGGGACTAAAACTGTAGTTGAGTATGTGAGAGTCCAGTGATGAAACCATTTTGTCATCTGCTGGTCCTTAAAATTTTCTTTAAAGTCCTGTTCATGTTACATTTTTTCTTGAAATCTCCCCAATATCACTGGCCCTCACAGTTGAAATGGTCCTATTCTGAAACATGTTATTAAGGGAATGGGCCACACGAGCTTACTGTGATGAATGAACCTTGCCATGGCTGAGGTGCCATATCCTTAAAAGGAGCAGTGATTCCTTTACTGAATTGTTCCTTAAATACAATATGTACATATTTTAAAAAGAGAGAATGATGGTCAAATTTTAAGTGTTGCACACATAAACTATTTAAAAAAAATAATTTTCAGAAGTAGCTTCCTGAAATGTGAATCACGAAGTCTACATAACATCACTGGGCTTCATCCTAACAGTACCGTGTGGTCCTTAGCCATCCTAAGTTCTGGAGACTAGGCCCTGGTGGGCTCCGAAGTTAGAGGTACATTTAATAAACATTTACTTTATATTAGCTTAACTATATTTATTACATATATGTGTGTGTGTGTGTATATATATTTAACTAAAAAATGAAGAGAGTGAAAATTCTGGTTGACTTTTCATTCAAGGAGAAAATACCCATAGACAGAAGAGTGACTTTGCTATTTTCACATTTGGTCTTAGATTCTACCTGCCTCTCACAGTGCATTCATCTTGCAAGACACTTGATTGTAGTTTTTAAAGATATGAGTTTAATATACATTAAAGCCATAATGTGAAATAACTATGTCATCTCATTCTAACTAAAGAAACAGCATCTTCTCGATGCTGGAGAGAGGACAGGTGGTAATGGGATAATTGAGAAATGGCAGTATCATGGCATCTTTGAATAGTTCTACTTCCTACTGCCTATGACTCTAGACAAGTTCTAGCCATGAACACATATCGTGTCATAGCTCTTCACTTGTAAAATAGAGAAAAATAATGGTACCTACCTCACAGAGTTTCTGTGAGGATTAATGAAGCTAATACATATCAAGTGTTTATGAGGCTTTAAAGGCTATTTTCAACTATTTCCTTCATAACCTGGTCACCGACCCTTAGGAATGCAGCACCATACTGCAGAGCCCTTACCCTGTGCCATGCCAGGGATGAGCTGCGTCAATCTCACAGCAAGGTGAGGAGAATCACATTTTCCAATATTGGTGATGGACGCAGGGGAGACGAAGATATAGACTGCAGAATGAAAAGATGGAACTTGATCAAGAATTCATGACAGTAGAATCTGTCTGCTGACCTCTGTGAACACAGACCTTCTTCCTTTTATAGCATAGCTCATGCAGGGTTTTACTTGAGCCCCCGATAAAGTCGAGAAATGCACGTATGCAAAGTTTGGTACCAGTTTCGAAAGACTGGAGTGTTTGAAGAATGTATGTGTATCCTGATCTGAAATGTGGGAATCTGTGGCACCTTTTGTTTTTATTATTATTAAAATTAGTTTTGTTAATGTCAAATGTTTTCCCCCTGGGGAAATACAGTATTAAGAATATATTGTTTTAAAGATTTCTAAAAGTTACAGACTCTTCTAATAGTGAAGGTGATATCAGTATAAAGTAAGGGACTATAGAGTATATTAGGGAATGTTTAAGTTTACACTTTTTTCCTGATATCATTGATGACCTACATTTCAGAGAGCACATTTTGCTGTCCAACAGAAAGAACACAAGTCTCTTGTCTAATATTCGTGAGTTAATTGAGAAGGCAAATTTGGAATCTCCATTGGATAGCAGAGAATGTTGTATAATTAGAGCACACAGGAAACCTCATATGAGCACTATAATGAGAACATAAGGGTGCATGCACTATTACAGAAAAAACACTTAATGCCCTGTGAGCTCTCCAAGCTCTCGGCAATTATTAACTAAGGAGAGCCTCACCAATAATCTCTTAAGTGTAACTCATTCTTTTTTCCTGGTCCAGTCTCTTTTGTAAATGTACTGTGTCCAAAGTAAGACTCCTAGAAGTCCCTGATCTATATCTGCTTAATAACTTTAGATACTGACTCTGGAGGCCCTCTGAGGCTCAAATATATTACATCTCTTTGAAAAAGGTAGTTAAAACAGCCAGTTCTTCAAAACAGCCAGTCCCACTTTCCTAAGTCTAATATACTGGATCTGAATTAATAGTAGATCTGGATTTCATGAGGAAAGGAAAGAGACTGGTCAGAAGAGGCTGGTCAGATGTTCTGAATCTCCTTTTTCTTTTTTTTAAGAGAATTTTTGCTATAGGGCGTGTGAGCTCACTGCAGAGACAGAGAGACAGAAAGCTAGAAATCACCCCTTGGGGGATGACCATGCTGCCATCCCTTCTCTATTCTCCTCTTGGGATTTTGGGTATGCACACACACATGCTTGGGATGATTTTTAAGCCACTGTGCTCAGGACTGTAGTTGAACTGTAGTTGAAGATGTGTTTTTTTTTTGTTTGTTTGTTTGTTTTCCCTTTGAACTTGAGTTCAGGGGAAAGTGCATAGGTCTGTTTGGTATAGAATTCTAGTCTATAGTTAGATCAGAAATTAGTCTGGACATGAGGAAAAGATTATCAGAGCTACAATGCTTGGGTAAATATAGGGCTATGGTTCACCTTTTAAGTAGGTGTTAGGGGGCCAGCAGGTGGCATAGTGTTAAGGTGCTGGACTCCTACATGGCTGGCTGTCGAGTCCCAGACCTGGTGGTTTAAAAATCACGCTGGGTGCTTGTGTATATATGTCCAAAATCCCAGAAGGAGAATGGAGGAGAAGAGATTGGGGCATGACCATCACCCCTGTGGGTGACTTCTCACACTCTCTCATTCTCTCTTACTCTCTCTGGCAAGCACATGCACCCTATGACAAAGACCTTAAAAAAATAAAATTAATAGGAGTTAGGTTCTCAATCAGGTTGAAGGTGAAAATTAAGAATAGCCCAAGTTAACTAAAAAATCATTTAAATCACCTATAGCATTACCATAGGCATGATCAAATTTTATCAGGCTTTAAAGGGACACTATTTTTTACTAAGTTAATACTGTGACTTTTTCCCCAGTAGTAGAAGCAGGGGACCATTTCCCTAGTTGGATACCAGTTGAATGTTTAGGAGACGCCTATAGTCTTTTCTAAAAACTGGATTTAGACTCAGTTCTAGGAGGTGCTTATACTGACAGGGACTTTGTACCTTAGACCGTCTGAGCACTTGTGTCTTCCATCATGAGCTTACTTTGTTCACAATGGACATAGGCTCACTGAGTGTGAGAAGGTAGACAACTTATACTATTAAACTTGTTCTCTCTTCTCCTTTCCCCTCTCTCTTTTCCTCTTTTATCTTTTTCTCACAAACTCTTCTTCCCTCCTCAATCATTCCTCACTTTTTTAATCTAAATATTGCAAAGTCTCTCTTTGAAAAGAATTCAGGTTTCTTATCAGAGAAACCGTCTTTACCTGTATGGGCGTGAGTGGGTAAGTATAAGAGAGCTATTCAAAAAGAACCAGGCAATAAAACACTGAAGAATGTTAATGTGGAGAAGAAGAGGGAGAAATGGTAGAAGATGGGAATAACAACAACGAGAAAAACCCTGTGGTTTTTTGTTTGTTTGTTTGTTTGTTTGCAGTAATCTACATGACATACTCTAAAATCCAAGGTGCTATTCGGACGCTTAGTGTAGTTTGACTGGGATTGACTTTGTGGCTGGTGGAAGGCTTAGTGAAACATTTCAAAACAGTCCCAAGTCTCAGATTCCCACATGTAGAGTGACCATCACATAAAAAAAAAAATTCTCGGTAAATTTTCTGTTTGAGTAATAAAATATGACAGGTTCTTAATACTTTTTTTTTCCTTTTTTTTTGAGAGGTTTTTGCTATAGGGCGTGTGCGTTCGCCAGACAGACAGAAAGAGACATAGAGACAGAATGCGAGAAATCACCCCCCAGGGGGAATGGTCATGCCGCAATCCCTTCTCCTCCATTCTCCTCTCGGGATCTTGGGCACGCACGCACACGCGCCCGGTGTGAGTTCTAAGCCACCGGGTCCCGGAAGCGAACCGCATTCGACTACGTGGGAATCCAGTGACATAGCCATTACGCTAACTGCTGGTTCCCCTTAATACTTTTATCTTCAGAAAAATTGAACTTACTCAGGTCAAGGAAAGTAAACTTGATGACATTTTTAGAATGATCCTTCAGTGTATTGATCTTGAACATCTATGTTAGATGCTTAGGACACCAAGATGTCCTTAGCACTCATAGTAGGAGAGGTATTGAAAGAGGTATTTCTTTTTAGAAAACTTGTTTGAGATAAAGCCTGGTATGAGTAAAAGAAATCACAATTTAGTACACAATCAAGTGAATAACAGATCAATAAGACTCATCTAATTTCAAACAACATCAAGATAGTCATTAAAGCATATGGAGGGGACCAGCAGTTAGCATAATGGCTGTGTCGCTGGACTCCCATGTAGTCGACCGCGGTTTGAGTCCCAGACCTGGTGGCTTAAAACTCATGCAGCAAAAATACCTCATAAAAAAATGTGGAATATCATTAATACACATCTAGCATTTGGATCACTATGAACATTGTCCTGAACCTAGTGATTGGAGTAAAATGAAATTAAAATGTTAATGTTTAAAAAATTTTATTAAAGATGGTTTTAAACTGAGAAGATTTAGAATATAAATATTGTAATAATTGAATTAGAAATAAAACTTTAGGGGCAGTAGGTGGTGTGGTAGTTAAGGCGCTGGACTCTCACATGGTCTATAGTGGCTCAAGTCTCAGACCCGGTGGCTTGAAAATCACACGGGGCACATGTGCATACATGCCCAAGATCCCGGGAGGAGAATCGAGAGGGGATTACAGCATGGTCATCTTAGGGGCTGATTTCTCACTTTCCCTTTCACTGTCTCTCTCTGGTGAGCACACACATCTTATGACAAAAACCTTAAGGGAACCAGCAGTTAGCGTAATGGCTATGTCGCTGGACTCCCACGTAGTCGACCGCGGTTCGTGTCCCGGACCCGGTGGCTTAAAACTCATGCCGGGCGCGTGTGCGTACGTGCCCAAGATCCCAAGAGGAGAATGGAGGAGAAGGGATTGCGGCGTGACCATCCCCCGTGGGGG
>NW_006204563.1:121324-139897 GCF_000334495.1 Tupaia belangeri chinensis
TTTTTTTTTGAGAGGTTTTTGCTATAGGGCGTGTGCGTTCGCCAGACAGACAGAAAGAGACATAGAGACAGAATGCGAGAAATCAACCCCCAGGGGGGATGGTCATGCCGCAATCCCTTCTCCTCCATTCTCCTCTCGGGATCTTGGGCACGCACGCACACGCGCCCGGTGTGAGTTCTAAGCCACCGGGTCCCGGAAGCGAACCGCATTCGACTACGTGGGAATCCAGTGACATAGCCATTACGCTAACTGCTGGTTCCCCTTAATACTTTTATCTTCAGAAAAATTGAACTTACTCAGGTCAAGGAAAGTAAACTTGATGACATTTTTAGAATGATCCTTCAGTGTATTGATCTTGAACATCTATGTTAGATGCTTAGGACACCAAGATGTCCTTAGCACTCATAGTAGGAGAGGTATTGAAAGAGGTATTTCTTTTTAGAAAACTTGTTTGAGATAAAGCCTGGTATGAGTAAAAGAAATCACAATTTAGTACACAATCAAGTGAATAACAGATCAATAAGACTCATCTAATTTCAAACAACATCAAGATAGTCATTAAAGCATATGGAGGGGACCAGCAGTTAGCATAATGGCTGTGTCGCTGGACTCCCATGTAGTCGACCGCGGTTTGAGTCCCAGACCTGGTGGCTTAAAACTCATGCTGGGCGCGTGTGCGTGCGTGCCCAAGATCCCAAGAGGAGAATGGAGGAAAAGGGATTGTGGTGCGGCCATCCCCCCGGGGAGTGATTTCTCACTTCTGTCTCTCTGTCTCTCTCTGCCTGGTCAGTGCATGCGCCCTATGAAAAAAAGAAAAAAAAACAACTCTCAAAAAAAAAAAAGCATATTGAGTTTTCATGTGTGCCCAAAATCCCGAGAGAAGAATGGAGGAGACGGGATTATGGCATGGCCATAATCTCTTTCCAACTTTGTGTCTCTCTGGCGAGCACATATGTCCTATAGCAAAAATACCTCATAAAAATAAAAGCATGTGGAATATCATTAATACACATCTAGCATTTGGATCACTATGAACATTGTCCTGAACCTAGTGATTGGAGTAAAATGAAATTAAAATGTTAATGTTTAAAAAATTTTATTAAAGATGGTTTTAAACTGAGAAGATTTAGAATATAAATATTGTAATAATTGAATTAGAAATAAAACTTTAGGGGCAGTAGGTGGTGTGGTAGTTAAGGCGCTGGACTCTCACATGGTCTATAGTGGCTCAAGTCTCAGACCCGGTGGCTTGAAAATCACACGGGGCACATGTGCATACATGCCCAAGATCCCGGGAGGAGAATCGAGAGGGGATTACAGCATGGTCATCTTAGGGGCTGATTTCTCACTTTCCCTTTCACTGTCTCTCTCTGGTGAGCACACACATCTTATGACAAAAACCTTAAGGGAACCAGCAGTTAGCGTAATGGCTATGTCGCTGGACTCCCACGTAGTCGACCGCGGTTCGTGTCCCGGACCCGGTGGCTTAAAACTCATGCCGGGCGCGTGTGCGTACGTGCCCAAGATCCCAAGAGGAGAATGGAGGAGAAGGGATTGCGGCGTGACCATCCCCCGTGGGGGGTGATTTCTCGCTTTCTGTCTCTATGTCTCTCTCTGTCTGTCTGGCGAGCGCACGCGCCCTACAGTGAAAATCTCTCCAAAAAAAAAAAAACCTTAAGAAAAAAAAATTAAAATTAAAATTTTTTTATATCAGTGGCAGTTAATTAACTATTGAAAATAATATCAAAATAGTTATAGATGCAAAGAAATTTTATGAATAGTATTGAGATGAAAATGCTAAGTTTAATTACATTAAGTGATTGGTGATCTAATTTCACAATTAGAGCCAATAAGAAGAGATTGTTTATTTATATATAGAATGAAAAATCCTTCATATTTATAATTCAGATGTATTTTCTTTTTCTCCCTTAAAGATAGAAAGTTTCTCCCTTAAAGACAGAAAGTTTTCTTTTTCTCCCTTAAAGATAGAAAGGGCTTCAGAGTTGATCTAAACATGGAGACAGGCCTTCTACATTCTGGAGAACAAAATTCAGAGGAAATGTTTAGGGCATAAACTTTAAATGAGAATGTGGTTGGGCTGATTCAATTTAATTCAAGGCTCAAGAGAATCCAATGTTTGTAAACATTTCCTAAACAGAATAACACAAATGATTAGTGTGAGATGTTCTGGAATGGCAAGGTAAGCATGAGAATAAGAACAGTGTCCTAGTGAAAAATCAGTTTCTTTTTAAAAATTCTATTTGAATGTAGAACACTACTCCTTTGCAAAGAATTAAAAGAAAATCTACTACGGGATATACTTGTATATACTTCTGCTTATTGTCGTGATAATTTCCATTAAGGCTTATACCCTTGACTAAGGGATAAATCTGGAATTTAGAAAGGGAGAGGGACATTTGTATGTAATTTTTCTTTGCCAAACCATAACCGACCCCACTACCACTTCTCACACACACTGAAAACTGTACTGTTTACAAGAGGTTGTATAATGATTTAGGCAATTCCATGAAGAAGCGCATTAATTAGTGTATGACATAACATTTGTAAACTATAAAAAGGTATACAAATACATTCTGCCTCCATGTTTTTAAGAAGCATGCAATGGAAGAGACATATACTTGTATATACTTCTGCTTATTGTCGTGATAATTTCCATTAAGGCTTATACCCTTGACTAAGGGATAAATCTGGAATTTAGAAAGGGAGAGGGACATTTGTATGTAATTTTTCTTTGCCAAACCATAACCGACCCCACTACCACTTCTCACACACACTGAAAACTGTACTGTTTACAAGAGGTTGTATAATGATTTAGTCAATTATATGATGAAGAAGCGCATTAATTAGTGTATGACATAACATTTGTAAACTATAAAAAGGTATACAAATACATTCTGCCTCCATGTTTTTAAGAAGCATGCAATGGAAGAGACATATATATCTAAGATACACTCGCTCTGTACTCCCAGCAGGTTCATTTTATGTTAGGAAGTATGACTGAGAATGACTACAGGTTGTTGTCGGAGCATCGTGTAGCTTTGATAGACTTCGGGAGATAAGATAGTATTGAGGCATGATTCACATACCAGTTTTGTATATTATGAAGGACTAATTAATACATATCTAAGTGTGTATACAGAAGCTAGGAGGACTAGGCTTTCCTTTAAAGACAGGGTCTACAATGTAATAAGAGTGCTGCAGATAAGAATATTAATTCACCTTAGGAGGACACAGAGACCCTATTTGTAAAAGGCCATTTGTGTATCTGGCAATTAATACGAACAGCCAATGATTTACGACAGAAGTCAGTCATCCTATGAAGCACTGAATTCCAGAAACAACTGAAAGAGGTTTGGAGAAAAATTAGTAGATGCTTGCAGTTTAAAAGACAGAATGAGGGACCAGCAATTGGCATAATGGCTATGTCACTGAACTCCCATGTAGTTGACCATGGTTTGAGTCTCGGACCTGGTGGCTTAAACTCACGCTGGGAACATGTGCGTGCATGCTTAAGATCCCAAGAGGATAATGGAGGAGAAGGGATTGTGATGTGGCCACCCCCTCCTCCCCCCAGGAGGTAATTTCTCACTTTCCCTCTCTCTCTCTTTCTCTCTCTCTCTCTCTCTCTTTCTCTCTCAGTCTAAAAAAAACCCATAGAAAAAAAAAAAAAAAAAAAAAAAAAAAAAATTCGGTTCTACCATTAAGCCCACTCAGGTCAGGAGTATCGGTATCAAGAAAGAGGTCCCAGAACACATTGCCAAGGGGCCTTATAGGGGCCACTGATAGAAATCAAATCCTGGAGACAATAATACAGATAAATCATGGAACAGCAGCTGCTGGTCAATAAGTAATAATCTCAGGGTAAGATGATAATAACTTCATTTTCTTTTACTTAGTCAATAACTACTAAAAGATTGGTGTGACTGGTTTATTGTCTGATTAATTCAATAAGATTAAATTTTTTTTTTTTTTTTGCCATAGGGCCCAAGGGCTTACCAGAGAGAAAGAGACTGTGAGCAGGAAAGTGAAAAATCTCCTCCTCCCAGGAGAGATGGCCATACCACAATCCCTTCTCCTCCATTCTCCTCTTGGGATTTTGGTCATGCACACATGTGCTTAGCATGTTTTAAGTTACCAGGTATGAGACTAGAACCACAGTTGGCCATGTGGGAGTCCAGCATCTTAACCACTATGCCATCTGCTGACCCCTTAACAAGAAATAGTAAGAATGTATTATAGGTCAGCCATAAAGCCTATGGGTTAAGGGAACTAGATCCATAGGGCTGACCCTGCAGTTCAAATCTCAGCATTGCTGGCTTGAAAAATACACCAGGCATCTGTGTATATATACCCAGTACCCGAGCAGGGTGGAGTAATAGTGGAGGGGGCTTGTGGTATGACTGTCTTCCATTTGGGGGTGTTTCCCCTCTCCTTCTTTCTCTCTGGTGAGCACACACACTCTATGGCAATTTAAATAAAATGTATTGTGAGTAGGGCTCTATTCTGGACATGGGCTGTATTTACCTGTGAAGCCGCATGAAAGAAGATTTAAAGCTGTCTGACTATAAAAGTTGCAGTACCTGCTATAACATCAACACACAAATAAAGGAAGGCCCCATCTTTTCTACAGGCCCTGGTACATATCTCTATGACAGCATTACCACACTGTTTCAGTAACTTTTTCTTTACTTTTTATGTCTTTCTAACTGGAACTTTTTAGTAGAACTGGAGTATTTTTGCTCATTTTTTAACCACCCCCATGGACAACACAGATGCTAGCAGAATAACTGAGTAAGAACTATCCCAAATAAGATTACCAGTGGACAATATATCAATATAAAAAAAAATAGTGCATGAGTGAATCATGTATACCTCCAAGTATGTTAATTAACACTTGCCCTTTAAGAAACTAGGTATCACTCCTATCACTCCTATGATATTCTAGTGGTCTAATTCTAGTCTCTTTGTATCTGCCACTATCATATTTTATAGTCAATATTTATAAGTTGGTTTTCACAGTGCTATAAAGAGTAAACCCCCTTGAGGTGGTAAACATGTAAATATTCATTTTTGTAACTCCAGTGTTTATCACAGTCCTTGGCACACAGAAAATCTATGGTGCATTCTTAAAGGAATAAATAAATATGTGGTGAATTTTTCTGAGGTTATTTACTAAAGCAGACAATGCATTCAAAGTAATGGAAAGTGAAATTCCTCTACAAAATGAAAAATATCAATTCATAAGAATTAAATCATATTATATAGCTTATGTTACCGCTTAATTCTAGCTTTGGACCATCTAGTATAAATTCTTTTTTTTTGGAGAGGTTTTTGCCATAGGGCGTGTGCACTTGCCAGACAGACAGAAAGACAGAAAGCGAGAAATCACCCCCCAGGGGGATGGTCACATCGCAACCACTTCTCCTCCATTCTCCTCTTGGTATCTCGGGCATACACGCACACACGCCTGACGTGAGTATTAAGCCACCGGGTCCGGGACACGAACCGCGGTCCACTACATGAGAGTCCAGCAACATAGCCATTATGCTAACTGCTGGTCCCAAATTCTATCACATTATTTTGTAGGAAACCATATTACTTTCTGTTGAGGGGTTGTTTTTAGGCAAAAGTGGCTAATTAGCCTTTGGAATGGCCTGATCACATTTTTACTTAAATAAAAAGACTTCTTTTATTTTTAAACAAAGATTTTTTTTTTTCCTGATTTCTGACTTCCTGGCACCCAGCTGAAATATAAACATAATCAAAAGCTTATTTATTCACCAGTTTTTATCATGTCAATAAAGAATATAATTCACTCAATTGCTAAGTTAAAAAGAAATCTAGAATGTTTTACTCCCCCCCAACTTTCTTTGCTCTTCTGCCAGCTTAACCAAAGAATAGATCCTATAACTCCAACACAGACCCCAAATCTATCAGTTTTTACATGTCACCTCTACCAGTAAGACTTTGCCTTAACTATTGAAGTAATTTCTAAACTGGTCCTATTTCATAGGATATCAAGAGACAACTTTTGAAATTCACTGAAGTTCACCAGTGGTTTCTCCCTGAATTTAAAATAAAAGTCACACTTGGGGCCAGCAGGTGGCAAACTGGTTAAGGTGCTGGATTCTCACATGGCCAACTGTGGTTTGAGCCCCAGACCTGGTAACTTGAAATTCATGCCAGACATTTCTGTGTGTGCATGCCCAAAATCCTGAGAGGGAAATGGAGAAGGAATTATGGCGTGCCCATTCCTTCTCTGAGAGGTGATGTCTCATGTTCTCTCTCACTCTCTCCATCTCTCTCAGGCCAGTGCATGCATACTATGGCAAAAATCTTTAAAAAAAAATGAAAAAGCATAATCTTTACCATGCTCTCAGTGCCCTACTCAATCTGGCCTACACCCCAGTCTTCACCTCCTGGACACCTCTCTTTATCCCATCTTCAGGCCCCGGGCCTTCTTATTGTCACTGGAATATATCATTCTCATTTCTAATCTCAAAGTTGTTATAATTATTATTCTCTCTTGATGGAATAATCTTCTCACAGGTCTCTACCAGGTGAGCACCCATTATAAAGCTCTGTCATCTCTTCCAAGAGGCCTCTTTAAAAGGACATTTCCCATCCTGGTCACTTTCTGTACCATTTCTCGGCTTTAGTTTCCTAGCTGAACTTCCCATTTTCTCAGAGTATTATTTCTTTGCTTGTTAACTCATTTAACATCTGTCACCTGTACTAGAAAGAGTTAAGAACTATTTGTCTTGTTTATTGTCATATGCCCAGCTTCTTGAATGGTAGGTGCTCACTAAATGTTTGTGAAGTCGTTCAAGATTAATTTAATGTGGGAAGTATACTAGTTTAATGACATGTAGACCCTGGTGGTGATTGGTTCTGTGCAATCTTTCAGGTGTATTGAGACTATTAACACATTCCTTGTTGTCTGCTCAGAGGTTACAAGAAAACAAACACAGGGGCAGTCAGTGGCGTGGTGGTTAAGGTACCTCATAGATGAAAGTTTGAGACCTAGACCCTGTGGCTTGAAAAACATGCTGGATGTATCTGTGAGCATGCCCACAATTCCAAAAGGAGAAATAGAGAAACACTGAGAAAGGATTGCATCATAAGCATCCTCCATAGGGATGCTTACTCCTCAGCCCACACCCCACCTCTGTCTCTGGTGAGTACATATGTCCTCTAGCAACATTTTAAAAAAAGAAAGAAAAGGAGAGAAAAGGAAAGGAAAGAAATGAAGAAGGAAGGAAGGAAAGAAGGAAGGAAGGAAGGAAGGGAAGAAAGAAAAGGAAAAAAGGAAGAAAGGAAGGAAGGAAGGAAGGAAGGAAGGAAGGAAGGAAGGAAGGAGAAAGCAAAGCAAAGCAAAGAAAAAAGAAAAGTGTTATTTCAAACAATTTATACTGGAGTAGAATTAGTGTCCTATGAGAAAGGGCATTTAGTTCACCAACAATTTGAGGAAACCTAATTTGTTCCATAAAAATCTATTGAAAAAAAAATCTTTCTTTTAATCTTCTTAGATATATAATCATGTTTATGTTACTCTGGGGTTTTGAGAGATTGGGAGTAAGTCATCTGCAAGGTTTCTATGCCATTACATGTAATATAGTACTCAGGACAATAGTTCATTACTGTAACAAACCTTATTTGTGTACTGACCTTTTTATCCCTCCAAATGTTTGTGCATGTCCTAAGAATTTCCCAAAGTCGATGTGAAACATGTGACCTGACTTGGTCAGCATGATATTATCATTATGACGGTCACAGACTCCCAGGATGAATGTTACCACACACCAGCCTGCGCAGGAGTAGAAAAAGTTCCTCAAGGCCTATTCAGTTGAGAAACAATAAGACAACAATGGCATTAAAAAATGCATTAGCATTAGGACTCAGATGTAATTTGAAAAAGTAAAATGAGAAAAAGCAAGATTATATAACCAAAAATTATTTCTTTATCTCAGTGGAGAATATAGCATAGGTAAATGCTTTATTTTTGATGCTCTATAGAAGAACATGAAGGAATCTGTCCTTTAGCCTAATGACTATTTTCATTGAAATTGGAATGAATAACTCTTTTGTTCAGATGGCACTAATGTTTTTTTTTCAATGTCAAAGAAGAAAGAGCAATATAGTACAATGTTGTCTATTCCAAGAGACATTTAAAATGTCAAATTTTGAAAATTTGAAATTTTGGAATACAGGAAAGACTCTTATGATACCTGTAGCATCTTATGTTTATACTTACAAACGAGTCATACAGCTGATGTCAGAAAGTGTTTTGGTGTAGGATATATTGTGAATGCCTGTGTGTGGAAGCCGATTACCACTAAGTCAATTGCGTTCTCTAATGAACAAGGGTTTCTTTTCAAAAATACTCTTTGTTTTGGAAATGGTCTCTTGGTAATTATCATTTCATCAACCTGGTAGTAAAACTATGATTGATTGGTTGGGTCAATGTGATAGCCTGCCAATGGTCTGGTTGACTTGATAGTGAGGAAAGCTGTCACCGCCCTATAAGCCTGAAGAGCTGAGGTCCAGGTCTCCCAAGTTTCTCAGCAAGTCACTTAGTCTGTCTGTCTAGATTTTCTTCACTTACGAAGTGAAGATGTAAAGTATGGCCTTCACAGAGTGGTTATGAAGAGCAAATATATAGGGAAACACCTCAAACAAAATAACACAGGGAACAAACACCTCAAACACCACCCAAGTACTACATTAAGAGTGCAGAGCATATATACCTCAGATACATATGTCTCTCCTCTTGTCTACTCCTTAAAAACATGAAGGGGAAAAATATTTGTAGAACATTATTTTGATTTATGCAAAATTCAAGTTATAATTTTGTGACTAGTTAAAACATAGATCTCAATATATAATCTCATCAAACTTTCTTTTATTTGGCCTTCCAAAGTCAGTATTTTTACTCCACTCCAATCTTCCAGAAGTAAGGAACAGATCTACTCTTGGGTCTCTTTATCATGTCCCAGGCTAGTGAGGGTAACCAATCATCCCAATTTGTTGAGGTGAGTTCCCTAGAATATGGGGATTTCTGTGCTCAGGACAGTTCTGGACAAATCTAAGGTTGGTCCTATTGCACTTTGTGTGTGTGTGTAGATTAGCCTACAGGTATTTGGGTGGACCAACTGTACCAGTTCATGGCTTAGTAAGGAGAACAAGGCCTGGCTTTCTCTCTGCTTATGTGTGAGTGCTGGCATAGGGCAGAACCTGGGCAAGTGTTTACTGCAGACCGGGTGCCAAAGGGAAGTAAGCTAGGAGAAAAAATGTTTGCAGTTAAATAAAGCAGTATTTTTTATGGTATTTTGACATACACACACACACACACACACACACACACACACACACACACAGTATTCAATAAGTTCATGGAAAATGTGCATTATAAAAAAACTATGCATGGATTTCAAATTATTTTTGCACCAAAATCAATTTGCACTTCAAATTTTCATTTTCCCACAAACCTTTCGAACTTCTCTTGTGCGTGTGTGTATGTGCATATATACTATTTTGTATTCTGTAACCCATGGAGAGAGTGGAAGATGAAAAAGTAGAACATGGCAGAAGAAAGGAGGGATATTTATGGGACCTGGAGATGTTGTTCAAATGTGTGACGGTTACTTAAAGTTTGTAATTTCAAGAGGTGAAATAATCTCTGTGGTGAGATTATTATGAGGGAGGTATCTGAGCAGAGATTCTTTATTAATAGTCAGGAACTTTACATGGAAGGAAAACCAAACACAGAAGTTTTCATCTAGTTAATATACCATTTAAATTGAATCATTACTACTTGGCTGCTGACTGAGTGAATTAGAACTCAAGGAATACTTAATTAACTTTTTCATAAATTAGGATATCTAGTGACTCAGAGCTTATTCTTATTTAAGTACAGTATTTGAAATTAGCTCCAGCAGGACTAACCTTATCATAATCTGCCTTTAAGGGGTTATGCTGACTGAACCACTTCTTGATGGTGTTTTCTTTCAGTGGTCCTGTCAGTCCAAAATGGCGATGGATCTTTGCTAGGGTTACTGCATCAGGTACCATCTGCACCATTCCTGATAGAGAAAAAAGAGATTATGGGCTGGCCTTATAGCTCAGTGGTCAGGAGAACTGGATCCTGTATGGTGGACTGTAGTTCATTCTAACCCCAACTGAAAAATATTCATGTGCCCCAAATCTGAACAAAATAGAGAAATGGAGAAGGGAGTGTGTGTGACTACACTACACTGAGGGGTACTTTCCTTCTCTCTTTTTTTGTCTCTCTCACACACACACATACACACATAAGCATGTATGTTGTTTGGCAATAAAAAAAGTAAATAGTTACTGAAAAAAAAGAGATATGGAAACAATTATTTCCTCACAGGATGAGGGATACTTGGAAAATACAGCTCGACCTAACCAACAACATTATAGTTGTCAGCATTGCTTGGATTACTCTTTTGCTTTTCAAATTTTCTTTCTTGAAGGAGGCCCATCTAGATGACTCTTCTACTAACTCTTCCTAAATTCTCAGACCAATGAAGGTACTTGTGTCTGGATCGGCTATATCAAAAGCAACATTAATATTTTTTTTCTTGAACTATGGCAGAGAGCCAATCTAGAATAGTCTCACAGGAACCTGACCAAGTCAATACAGAAGTGGGTTAATTGTCATATGACGGACACATTCATTTACAGTTTAAGGGAGGACATTTAACCTTGTATAGCAAGTTCTGCCTTAAGTGAAATAAATACAATCTTGAAAATACACATTTCAAATATGTTCAAAAATCAATGTTCAGGTTAACAAAAACTTCACAGTTAAATGCTACATTTCTGGGAGTGAATAGAATAACTCAATAAATATGCAGAGAGCCACTTGCTCCTTCCTTTTCAGTCAACATTAAAGAGAAATTATAATAATAAAACTTTTAAAGGGAGCACATATTGATTGAACTTAAAGAGGACCTTTGCCCCACTCGCCAAATATCCATCCAGGTTTTCTTTTTCCCCATTGTGCTTCTAAGGCTATTGAAATATAAATATTTGCAAACTTTCTGAATTTTATTCTATACAGAATGACAATTTAAACCCAGTACTTAAAACTCTTCAGAGACTAATGTTCACAAAAAAACCTGTAATACATACTTCTGTAAATAAAATCTTTTCAAGAAGTTAAAGTCTGGAGTTTCTGATTTCCACAATCTCAAAAATTGCAAGAGTTATAAATTCAGATGCCCAGACAGACTAGAGATACAAATATGACTATATGAATAAAGATTATTTTTTCCAAAGAGAGATTTTTGCTATAGAGCGTGTGTGTTTGCTGGAGACACAGAGAGAGAAAGTTATAAGCCCCTAGGGTGTATGGCCATGCTGCAATCCCTTCTCCTCCATAATTCTTTCAGGATTCTGGGCATTCACACACATGCATCCAGTGTGAGTTTCCAGCCACTGGGTCTGGGACTCGAACTGTAGTAAGCTATGTGGGAATCGAGTGCCTTAACCACTATACCACCTGCTGGGCTTAAGATGCTTGAGTCTTAAAAACTGAAATTTTAGGTCAGCCAGTGGTTAAGGCAGCTGGATCCCACATGGCTGACTGCATAATTTGAGTACCAGACCCGGCGGCTTAAAAAACACAGTAGGCATGTGTGTATGCATGCCCAAATTCTCAAGATAAGAATGGTGGAGAGGAGATTATGATGTTGCCATCCCCATGAAGGATGCTTTCTCTCTCTCTCATTTTCTCTCTGGCGAGCACATGCACCCTATAGCAAATTTTAATAATTGAATATTTCATGGTATAAGCTTGACAGTATTCCAGTTAAACGACCACGCATATCATGAGGGTGGTAAACAGAACAGTTCTCCGTGCTGAAGCTGGTCCAAAGCAGCTGGTTTGCAGCTTTAATAGCTCTTAATATTCAATAGTCCAGTTTCAGTCATTGAACATCTATAGTTGTGATTCAGAAAGAGACAGCATCCCAGAGACAACTCCTAGGTACATCCTTAATATCATAACTCTTCTCCTTATTCGCTCAACAGTTTTCTGCTCTTACCCAAGCTTTCTCACGTGTATTAACTAACATAGTAGATATAAGGCATTACATTTACAGTTGATAGACAGTTCTTTAAATCCTAAAAAATGTTCTCATTTCTTCTATACCTCCATTGTACTCTTCCTAAAGGAAAATCACCTATTATTAGGTTCCTGACTGCTTTGCTGCCACCTTGCTTCTGACCACAAGTCTCAAATTAGGTCTTCTTAGGTCCTTTAGGTATTATACTACAGTAAAATCAGTTATTTTTTTAGGTTATTTTTTCCTTCAGAGAGTTTTCATTAAATCCCAAGCCAATGGTAATAAATAAGCATTGCAATACTAACTACTCAGCATCTAGCATATAACAATCATGGTGACTAAATTACGTGCATTAATTAAAATCATAAATTCCATTTTATACATGTTAAGCTAATAGTATATACCTTTTAAATATAAAGGGATATTCAAAAATTTCATGAAAAATATATATTATCTCAAAACTATGAATAGATTTCAAAAATCATTTTTGTCCTAAAATAAACCTGTATTCTAATTTTGTTCCTCCATGAGCTTTTTAAAGTACCCTTGTACTTCAACCTAATTGTGCATGCATTGAGTAAGATGTATACTTCCATTCTTTTAGTTCTCCCACTACAGCATTTCTCACATTTTAACATACATGAGAATCACTTAGAGATCTAGTTAAAATGGAAGCTCTGCTTCAGTAGGGCTGGGTGGGGCCTGCCATTCTGTGTTTCTAACAAACTCCCAGGTGATGTCAAATTGCTGGTCCACGGTTCACACTTTAAGGAGCAAAGCTCCTATGGACAAAACTTTCCCAGGGGTATTTTGGAAGGCAGTGGCTTTCAAACAGAGCTCCTTAAAAAATATTTTGGGGTCCAGCAGATGGCATAATGTTTACATTGACTGCGGTTTGACTCCTGGACCCAGCAGCTTAAACTTATGCCAAGCGTGTGTGTGTGTGTGTGTGTGTGTACCCAAGATCCTGACAGGAGAATGGAGAAGGGATTTCGACCTGGTTATCCTTCCTAAGGGGATGATTTCTCACTTCCCATCTCTCGTTCTGTCGAGTTCATGTACCCTCTTTAAAAAAAAAAAAAAATGGAAGCTGTTTACAATCATTGATATTTAAGTCCTTCCTTCAGTGGAAAGTCTGATTCAGTACACCTGAGTGAGGGTAAGTTATTAATAGATCTACTTCTCCAATTCCCCATCCAAGTAATTTTTATATTCATCAAAGTTAAAGAACGGTAGGGAACCAAATCTTAAAAATATTTTTACTTGCTCTGACAATATCTCCTAGAACTTCTAGAACATCATAAACAAAGTAATCAACTGAGTGATAATCAACAATAATGCTGATAACCTTGTAAACTTTGTGAACAGAGTGTACTGTTAAAAATAGTCACTCTAGTTCAATTTAATATTCCTCATCTTACTTTGCACCGTATCTTGAAAGCAGTAGATATTCAGTAAGTCTTGGGACCTGATTACATTTATATAAAACTAACCTCCTAAAGGTGACATTTATTTTAATGATCTTTATTTTCTTCCAAGAGAAGTATTCTGGAAAGTACAATGTGCTCTAAAATCTTACAATTGTAAGAGGTTGTTGGTTTATGGAAGGAAAAGTAAGTTCTTTATCTCATGACATCTGCAACTTTGGGCAAATATATAGCCATTTTTATTGAGCTATGTTATTAATTTTAAAAGATTTAGCCTCAGTCACATTTTATGATTACAAGATTACAACAGAAACGAGTAGATGGAATTGACGAATTCCATTGGGGTCAGTGATTTATGCAATTTCTGAAGGAAAGGTGATCCATGTGACATCAAAAAACTCAACTTGGCTCACAAACTTGATTCTTACTTTTTGGGCATCTGAGAATATGGAAAAATGAGCATACTTATGTGAGAAAAGGGAAAGTAAAACACAAGGTTAACAATCTCATGATAGCAATGATAAAGACTTTCTAAGGAACTCTAGTTTTAGAAAGGATTCAGAAGTAAATTTCATGGCATGAAAGCAGGAGTCCTATTATGAATCTCAAGATAACTGGGTAGTGAGATTTGTAATGCAGTCAAGTTCAAGGTAAGTTAACTAAGAGGTGTTGAGCATCTGAAATCCTGGGCAGGCCCCATAGTACAACAGTTAGGTGTTTTGCGGAGAAAGCTATATGGTCATGGCTGACCAAAGTTCAAGTCCTGGGCCCCAGTGGCTTAGTAAAACACACTTGGAGAACATCCCAAGGATCCCATGGGATGGAGAATTAGAGGAAAAAGGATTGAAGCATGACCAGGCCCCACTGGGGGCGATTTCTCTCTTTTTCTCTCTCTTTCTCATTTTCATGTAGGCATGCTCTTTGACATAAAAAATAAATAGATAGATAGAAAAATAAATAATCCTAAGAAATGATTGGCTGCTGTATGGAGTCTAGTAGTAAGACCTCAGACGCAGAGGAACTACGCAGTGTTAAGTGTGATAAGTTTAAATTGCAGCTGTGCTTGAATTTTTTAATTTTTCAAAGTGAGCTATATTGTCTAGGTTCTCTTTCCAGTTCTATGATTTCACTCTTGTTTATGTACATGAATCTGCTATAATTCATACTACTTAATGAAAGTCTAAGTGGCATTAACCATATTTTTAAAAAAAATATAAAATATTTTAGAATTGGTTTAATCAATTTAGCATGATTAAGTACGACTTTTATGTCTGATGTTTTGATAATAACTTGGAGAGCATTGATGATATTTTCACTAGAAAATGTGCTTAAATGTAATTGTATTTCCACATTTCTTGGTTTTCGTCAAAAAAAAAGAAAAGAGATGAAGTATGTTCAAAGTTTGCATGTGGGCCATCTTTGGTGGTTGATATTGTATCTACTCAAAAGTCTTTCAGAAATTAAATGCAGGAACCAGCCTTATAGTACAGCGGTTAAGCCCTGTAATGGATAGCTGGATTCCATGTGTCCAACTGTGGTTCAAATCTAGGCCCTGGCAGCTTAAAAAAAAATGTCAAGTGCATTCATATATGTGCTCCAAATCCCGATAGGGTGGAGAAATGGAAAAGCAAAGAATTGTAGTATGATCATGCCCCATTGTGGGGTGCTTTCTCTCTCTCTCTTTCTCTCTTTGGCAAGCATAAGTACCCTCCTGCAATTAAAAAAAAATAATTCAGATGCAGGCTAATGTGTTTAGAATTTCCAGACTTTAAGCATTTGAAAACATGTAGATTTTGTGTTAATAGGTACAAACTGTGTTTTTTTGAATGAGTAGGCTTTTTCTATTATTATCTTAGAAAATGAGGGAAAAAACGAGTTATTTATATAAGTAACTCTTTAAGACATACAAAAGAACATCACAGTTAACATTTGGATTGTGAAGATTCTAATTAATATTTAAGAGCATACTGTGCTTTATGTAAATTATTTTGGCTCTTCATTTTTGAAAAAAATTATTTTTAAAAAAGAAAAATGTGTAGTTCTTTAGATTTTTAAATATGAAGTCTAAAAGGAAAGCTGTAGAAAGTTTGGTGTATATCACCAGTGAAATGAGGGATAAATCATGTACATCAGCCCTTGTTCTAATCTATACTGACCTTGGCCTTTTCCTGTGGATAGACATCTATAAATGATCATTTGCATATCCAGGCCCTCCTGCAGCCAAATGTTGTCCATCACTTGAATAATCTGCAGAACAAGCATATCCTGACGAAGATCATCTCCGGCCTGTTAAAAACAAAATGATAGACTCTGAGTTTCTCCTTGAATTTTATATTAAAAGCATTCAAATATGGTATATCTCATTTCTTTTCTTAAAGAAGTTTCCAGGCTGATGCAGGGTAGTTTCAGTTGTTTTATTAGCACTAACATTTCTGATGGAAGGCCAAAGAAAAGGAGAATTTCCCTTTAAATGATTACAGAAGCTTCAGCCATCAAATTAGAAGTATTGCTTAGAATGCAGTTCTCTGATAATAATCTTTTAATTTATCGTCTTGTGGTTTCTTAGATGTGAAGTCTAGTGAAGAGAGACTGGATAAATGTTTATCCAGATTTCAAACTCAGTCAAGAGAGGTCTCTTTTAAGTGAAACATTATTTGTTATGCCATAAATTTATGCACTGATATGAGATTAGAATACCAAGAGCCTTTTGACTAGGAGTATAAATAGCATCATGATTTATCAGACTTTATATTAGTTACATTACATTAGTAATAATAGCTCCTATTATTAATGCAGCTAAAAATTTCCATAGAAAACAGTCTTTGCTAATAATAAGAAATGAGAGGGTCAACACTATGGCCTAGTGTTTAAGGGAGCCAGATCCTAATGAGTGACTGTATCTCAAACCTTGGTTCTGTAGGCTTGAAAAACATGGTAGGCCTGTGTGTGTGCGCATGCCCAGAACCCTGACAGAACGGAACAATGGAGGATAAGGACTGCAGCATGACCATGATCCACTAGAAAGTGTTTTTTTTTTTCTCTCCCTCTCTGTCTGACTCTTTCTGGTGAGCTCATGTGCTCTCTGGCCATTAAAAATATAAGAAGTAGAAATGAGAAATGGGTTATTTTCTAGTGTAGGTGAAGGAAATAGAACATCCCTCAAGGGTAGAAACAGTCCTATGCTTTCCTATAAATAGCTGTTTGGTTTTAAAACACAGTTATACACAGAAAATCCTGCCAGGAGGAGATTTTGTGGTGATATTCCCCTCATCAAAAATACAGTGTCATGGGAACACTAATGCTTGAGGTTATATGGGTCAAAGCGAAAATAAAAAGTATGGACTTGCTAATCATTATCTTCAAAAACAGACAATCAGAATCCACTGAAAATTCACTGTGAGACCTTGATGCACAGCTTAGCTGGATGACTCATTAACTGAATGATTAGCAAATTCTTACATTTTACTATAAGCTCCTCTTGGGCCCTCTTTCCTTCCTGTCCATAGACATGTTACTATCTTTTACTCTATTTTTTCCCATGAGATTCATGGTAAAGACTAAGATGACCAATTTTTGCTCTTTATTTAAAATGAAGAAACTACTCCAAGTAACCAAAATAGCAAGCGCTTCCAGATAAGAATTTTGTGTTTGGCAGGTGGCATGGTGGTTAAAGGTGTTGGACTCCCACATGGCCAACCCAGACCTGGTGGCTTGCTTTCTCACTTTTCTCTCTCTCTGGTCAAGTTAAAATACTACTAATAAATAAAGTTAAATAAAATAATTCCTTTTTAAAAATAATTTTATGTTAAATCATGTCATTTGAGTTCCATCTAATTTTGACTGATTCTTGGTTTCCAAGCCAAAAAAAAGTTCTTATTTTATGGGCTCACCATGAATTTCACTTTCTGTGCTATTTTAAAGTGATCATACACTTTCATTTATTGAAATATATTCTTTTAAGTTTTTTATGGAAGTTTCCCTGATTTTGAGCCAGTAATATTTGATTTATTGTCAATCATAGTAGGGCATGTACTTTAATTCTGTAAAAAGGCAGAATTTAAATAACTAAGACAGCTCTGTATTGTTGCCAGAGGAAAATAGCTACAGATATTTTGTGCATGTGAGTGTGAGTGATAAATTGATAGTTCTGCCTATGGAATCATTCTGATGCTTTAGGAGGCTACTGTACCTTAAAAATAATGCTGATGTTTTCACCCATTGGATTAGCATTGATGAAAGTAATCTTCAGTGGCAAAGCATTAGATGTGAAATATGAACATGCCTATAGGAAGAGAAGAATAGAAAAACTGAACAGAATAAAGTAATAGGAGCCCTTTTCTTAAAATCATGGTTTCTTGCAGAATTTGTTATGTGGGCAAATGTAACACATACAAATAATTTTTACACTTCAGAACAAAGACACATTTATTAAAAAAGAAACACACAAACATTGATTTATCAACCAAAGCTTTTCCTTTGAAACTAAGAAGTCAACTTTTTAGCAGGTTGTCAGTATTCAACTGTTTTTTCCTCACCAAACAATATAGAATTAAACTAAGTAGTGTATAGTATAGTGCTTATGTTAATTGGTTAACATATAAAAATTTAAACCATCGTAAAATAAATTCTTTTCAATTATTTCTGCCCTGAAGCATACTTTCAGGAGACATGAATGTAAAGTTAAGTAAGCCCCAAGTTCAAGTCTGGTCTCTGTGACTTAGCTGTAAGACCTTGACAAATTCCTTAACATGTCTGTATCCCACTGTAAGGTGGAAATAACAGTCCATACCTCACACATTTTTATAATAATATATTAACTAATGAATAGAGCAGTTCTTTCACAGTGCCTAATAACACAAGGACTTTGAAAAATTAATACATTTCTCTCTCATTTTTTGGTTAATGAACGGTTCCTTGTCTTTACAAGTAGCAGAACAATATATATTTTTCTCTCCTCATTTCTTTTTTTTTTTTTTTTTTGAGAGATTTTCACTGTAGGGTGCGTGCGCTCGCCAGACAGGCAGAGAGAGACA
>NW_006204563.1:140396-168304 GCF_000334495.1 Tupaia belangeri chinensis
CCGCGGTCAACTACGTGGGAGTCCAGCGACATAGCCATTACGCTAACTGCTGGTTCCCTCTCCTCATTTCTTTTAAGTACACATTATAATTCATCTTTAACTTTATGATATCAAGCACTTTCTCCTCTACCTATTGCTTGTTTTCCATTTATTTCCTTATGATTGTTGAGTGGTGAAAGCCACAGTGTTTATGATATCAGAGAGTGTATATTGATGGTGAAAAGTTAAATCAATACTAAAGAAAGGAAAAGGGCTTGATGCTTTCAATTAATCAACTTAGTAAAATATGATATCAATACAAGTTGAAGGATCAGTTTGAATGTCATTATCTCCAAGAAGTCTGAAATCAGTACAAGCTAAGGGGAAAAGATCTGTATCTTACTTTCTATCCATCAACATAAATCTAACTTTATCTCTAACCAAACATTAACTCTTTCTTACTAAATCAGTTTGAGTTTTATAGTTTTGTGAGGCTGCTTGTTAAGCAATCAATATTTGCTGTCAGGATTATTTAATTACAGATCATATGACCTTTTATCATTAGAAAATCCTGTAATGAGCAAAAATAAATCTAGATCAGTGGTTTTCAAGCTCTGCTCATCAAAATTTGGTGAGCTCTTCAGGGGACCCCAAGTCAAAGGAAGAGACAAAAGGCTGAAGGAGGCTAAAGGCAAGACTTAGACCCTCTTTTTAACCCTCTTACCAGAGCTACTTTGCTTTTATTGTGTCATATTTTGGTTTTCACATGCAGTATGTTTTTTGAGTCATGTAAAAAAATAATGTATACTTAAGAACTCTATGCACAAAACATTATGTATAAGCTGACAGAAAGAAACACCACATCCACCCTCAAAAAGCCTATAAAAAGTTGTTTGAAAGTATATACATATGCATTGGGTTGAAAATAAACCATAAGACAATTTGTCCCAGTTGAATGAAGAAGCATTTTAAGAAGAAAATATTTCAGAGATGAACTAGATCTCAAGGTCTGTGAAGGACATAGATTAGCAAATAGAGTGAGAGGTTTTCTAGGTAGAGAAAAATAAATGATGAGACACTTGATTTGAGCCAAGTTTAAAAACTGGGTTGGAATGGCCATAGCCAAGGGATGGGGATGAATGAATCAGAGTCTTAGAGAACGATTTTGCATACAGGGTGAGAGGGAAAGAAGCACAGATCTAAAAGTAATTTTTAAAAAGGAACTTAAAAGTTAAAAAAAATGTCTAGTCCCTGCTTTCCCAACAGTGAGAACGCGTTGCATTAAGTCACTCCCACTCTGCCGCCTGATCCATTCCTTAGGGATAGGAGGAAAGGAAGAAATGGTCCATTGTGATTAATAGTTTCTAAGAGGAGACAAGATTGGGAATTCTTATAAGGAAAACTTAACTCACACCTAAGACCCTTGTTCTCTGCCTTTGAGAGCCATGCTTTAAGAAGTGGACTGAAATAGGCCTGAGTGTTGCTCCCTGATGTAGCTGACTGATGGGGACCGAACATTGTCTAAAGCTTTTCCACACTCATTACATTCATATTACATTCATGGCACTTGCTCCGGTGTGAACTCTAGTGAGCTAAAATGGCTCTAACAGTCATATGATGGCTTTCCCCCAATTATTCCATTTAGAAGTTTTCTCCCCAGAATGAGTTCTCTGTTGTGACGTAAGATGGGTGCTATAACAAAAGACCTTCCCACATCATTATGTTCAAGGGTTTCTCGCCAATGTGAATTCTCAGACGTGTAATGAGGCATGAGTTTTGAATGCAGATTTCCCATGTGTATTACCCATACAGGACTTTTTACGTGAGTGTAGTCTCGGACATAGAATAAGACATTTGCTCAGACTGAATGCTTTGCCATACTTTGTTCAAAAGGTTCCCCACCTCCTCATCCTCCCCTCCCCTGTGGTATAAATTTTCTTGTAGTCAATTAATTAAGAGTTCTAATGGAAGGTTTTTTCCAGATCACCTGCATTTTTATCCTTTTTCTATGCTCCCCAATGTGGAGGCTCTGATATTGGGTTAGACATTACTGTGACTGAAGGTCTTATCATATCCATGGCACCCTGAAGGCTTCTCTCCAGTGTGGATTCTCTGATAGCCAATAAGGTGTCCATTGGAAGTGAGGTTTTTTTTTTTTTTTCCCCACGCTCATTTCGGCTGTCAGATTTCTTATTTTATTGTTCAGAGGAGTGGAAGACAGATTAAAATGTGCCCATGGGAGGGTGCCCCCTGGCCATGTTTGTCCTGTTTACTGCTGTAGCCACAGATGTCCAGCCCTGTACTAAGCACAGTAGGTCAGAGCAAATAGTTACAGGAGGCAGCGCTACTTAGTGTGGCTTCAGAGCCTCAAGGAAAGCACTGCTGGCCACTGGGTGCTGCAGAGAGAGTGTGGTCCCAGCTGCAGTGCTAGGCTAGTGACTCCAGTCCTAGGCAGCTATCTGTAGTGTACCTGGAGGCCTCCCCTTAATGCCAATGCTCCAAATTCTCAAGGCCCACACAAGTCAGAGTTCATGTTTAATTTTCACTGAGAAATTTGCTTTACTCCTCGAAAAGCAACAAAAAATCAAGAAAGCAAAAGCAGAAAACCAATACTCAATGGACATTGTGGGTTTTTTTTCCATCTACCTCTTCAAAATGTTGAGTTCTATATATGTTTAGCATTAACAGTGACTACTGCTAATAAAGTTATACCCAGAAAGAAATATCTCAATTCATAGAATTTGATGCTTATTTTGTTATTTTTTGGAATATGTTTATGAAGGCTATAAAAAATTTTTGTAGGCCATCTTGGTGTTAAAACCAAAGTCATAAAGATAATGGTATCAAGTTTTTAGCAAAATTTGTATCTTCATATTAGTAATGGTCAACTTTTCCACCTAGTTATGGGGTTCATTTTTTTGACTTACAACTTCGATCAAGTAACATTTTTTTCTGCATGTGTGATAGCTTAATCTCTTCACTTTTAAATTTTATATATCAATAATTTTCTCCATTAGTGCCTTTCTACTCTTGTCCTTTTGAGAAAGAAGAGAATAACGTTTATCAGGGGGACTAGCAGATGGCATAATTGCTATGTCACTGGATTCCCACATAGTCAACCATAGTTAGAGTCTTAGATTTGGCAGCTTAAAACTCACGGTGGGAGTGTGCGTGTGTGTGTGTGTGTGTGCACATGCCCAAAAATCCCTAGAGGAGAATGGAGAAGTGTTTGTGGTGTGGCCAAACCCTCTGGGGGGGTGATTTCTTGTGTTCTGTCTCTCTATCTCTTTTTGTCTCTCTGGCAAATGTACACGCCCTGTAGCAAACTCTTAACCACCCCCCTAAAGAAATAAAAAAGTAAAGTTTATCAGGAACAAAGGAGAAAGACTTATTCTACATCTGAGAAGAGTGACTGAGGAGTCCCATGTGACAGAGGCCTAAGAAGAGGTGAGTTTGACAATGCCAGGGAAGGCTTTCCAGGCATGAGGAAAACCATGAAATAAATCATGTGGCATCCTGACATAGGGGCATCAAGAATTTTAAATCGAATCAAATAGAGATAAGCTAACGATTAATTTTAGTTCTAGTATGGTTGTACACATAGTCTAAACAAAGCATTAAATTATATCCAGCCAGCATGGGGTCACCAAACCAACCATTCTGAATAAGTCAATAAACTAATCCAGCAAGAAGTACATTTATCCTAACTGGTCACAGTGCATCAAATGGCACACATAGTATGGATGAGTTTGAATTGCCTTTTCCTTCAAATAATTGCAGTGTCAATTTATGAATTCTTTCTGTATTTCAAAAATGTAAAGTCAACTAAAGAATACAAAACAGAAAAACTCAGTTTATGGGCTGAATAAATTGACTTACATTGTGATCAATCCCTTTTATACATAGGGCAGGGTTCAGGGGAAGGTGACAAGTATTTATATCTTGAAAGAATTCTTCTAGTCTGCCAATCTCTTTCTTTAGTATCTCCTGTAAAAAAAAGAATATTGGAAAAGCATTTTAAAAAACTGTAAAGAATTTGAATTACCTTCAAGTTATATTTTTTTTCTATTGATTAAATAAGTACTTTAATTCAGGGGTTGCACACTTGGATGGCTACGGGGTCAGGGAGGTGATGTAGTCATGTGTATGGAGGCAGCAGGCTAGGACAAGAGGGAGTATAGGGGGACAATAGGGCACTCAGGGTGTGTGCTCTTCCAGAACAACCTCAAATTCAATTAAAAACGAAAACAAAACAAAGCACTGTGCCATTCAACCAAAACACAATGAGTTGAACTTGACCTGTGGCCCACCAGTTGCATCCCTTCCTATAAGTAATTACTAACAGGGACCTTTCTGATAATTCCTTAAAATATTAGTTTGTAACTTGCAAGATTTACACCTAGTAGTAATACTAATAGGAATAATACATATATTTTTTTTGAGAGATTTTTTGCTATAGGGCGTGTGTGCTCGCCAGACAGACAGAGAGAGACAGAGAGACAGAAAGCGAGAAATCACCCCCCAGGGGGGATGGTCATGCTGCAATCCTGTCTCCTCCATTCTCCTCTCGGGATCTTGGGCACGCACTCAACACACGCCCAATGTGAGATTTAAGCCACCGGGTCTGGGATGCGAACCACGCTCGACTACGTGGGAATCCAGCGACATAGCCATTACGCTAACTGCTGGCTCCCAGGAATAATACATTTTAGAAAAATATCCACATATGTTAATGACAAAAATATTACAATTGCTGAATGCTATCAGAAACAAAAATATTTGTAGTTTAGAGATAAGCTAATGATTAATTTTAGTTCTAGTATGGTTGTACACATAGTCTAAACAAAGCATTAAATTAATTAATTTTTAAGTTAAAATCTCATTATTATTTATTTATTAGACAATTAACATCTTTCAAAATTCTTCTGGTTTTACTTTTTTTTTGAGAGGTTTTTGCTATAGGGCGTGTGTGCTCGCCAGACAGACAGAGAGAGATAGAGAGACAACAAGCGAGAAATCACCCCCCAGGGGAGATGGCCACGCCGCAATCCCTTCTCCTCCATTCTCCTCTCGGGATCTTGAGCACACATGTACATACTTCTGCTGTGAGTTTTAAGCCACTGGGTTTGGGACTCAAACCCCAGTTGACTACATGGGAATCCATCAAGACCATTATGCCATCTGCTGGTCCCAGTGACAGACATTATCATTAACTTCAGGACAGTCAATGGAAAAACAAAATCTTGATTAAAATAATTGATCTAAGTGTCTTATGACTAAATGTAGTCAAGAATTTGCTTCCCAAGGTAGAAAAATTAAAACTTATTTGAATCAAAGTAAAAAAAAGAAAGAAAGAAAGAAAGAGAAAAAAAATTACTACTCGAAGATCAATTTCTCAACAAACCTGTCTTTGAGAGTCACTGGCAGACTTGACTTTTTCCCCAATATCTCCCAGAATTTTGATAAGTTTCCTCTCTTTGGAAAACTCATCACTCAAGGCTTTTCCTGCACAGAATTGGAGAGCAGCCAGCAGCTTCTGATACCAGCCTTTAAAATAAGCTTCATTCTGTGCATCCTTTAGCAGCCTGAAGGGAAGAGGGAAAAAAAAAAAAAAAAAGAATTCTAGTATCTAAAGCTGATTTTTAAATGACCTGGAGGAGGAACAATAGGTACATTTCAGATTCTTCTGTATGTAGTGGCTCCGGGGCAGCTTAACACCTCAGGATGGGGAACAACGTTATTTGTTGGCAGTCATCAAGTTTAGCCAGATAGCTAATGAGATTCTAAGAGGGAACAATCAATAGGAGACCTGCTTTTTCTCATTTCAATTCACAATGCACTTTCCCTTCTTTCAGTGTTCTTAATTCTGAAACAAACACAGCTCAGGAACATATTTTTGACTTCTTATAAAAGTATGGACAAAGGATCTTAGAAATAGTATTTTTAAGTGACTATACTCTATTGTGACTTAACCACTAGGCCCATTTTTTTTTTCTAATGGTAATGTCCCCACACTGTCACATACCTATGTGCTATTCGCACTCTCTGTTACTTGGAGGAAGATATGGTAAAGGCAAGAGCACAGATTTTTGTTTTCAGGCATTTCCAGACTCAAATCCCAGCTGTGCAAACTAAAATGACTTAGGCCAGTTATTTAATCAGGGTGAGAGTTTTCTCTCTTCTTCTGTAAAAGAACATAATAACTCTGATTCTATACAGCTGAGTCAAGCATAGAATGAGCTAATGCATTTGAAAGTACTCAGAACAATGAAAGTAGTAGTGAGTCACAAAATATTAGTGCATATGAATCTCACAGCACGCCCAGGTCCGCTTCTGTCTGCCTGGCAGTCTGCTCTTTTCATGTCATGGGAGGCATAGAACAAGAGGAAGTAAGAATATTTTGCTAAATAAGGGAGCAGTGACAAATATTTGATTATTCTCTCTGCCACAAGACAATTTCTATGACTGTGAAACCAATTCTAACACATTAAAACTATCAGTTATACCCAAAACACTGAAATGAAATAAAAAAGGCTAATTCCTTTGAACCTGTACATCTCTTTGACTGATTCTTTTAATCTCAACTGCTCTTTAGATTTCTCCTCCTTTACAAAGTAATTAGCAGTCAAGAAATGTGAAGAAAATTGAAGAATGGAATTTTGGGGAGAAAAAGGATTTCTGGCATAATAGCCAAAAAATAGGAAAGTTTCATTTTGCATTTCTAATTTTGCATATCAGCCCCAAATGTACTATATTACAGAAATTATCACAAATGCATTATTTTTATCTGGTCAATATATTCCACTCGCACACATTTAAGTGAAGAAATTGGTTGAAGGGGGGTCTCAATTTTTTTTTTCTTTAACAAGCGAGGCCCTGCTCTTTTTGTTATTGTTATGAAGTCAACTAACCTTCTAATACCTCTTCTACTTTCTCAAAGGAAATATAAACTTTGTGTGGAATAATAGTTTGTATTTATTTTTTGAAAGTATTAAACACACACACACATGGGGTTGGCAGGTGGGTGATGGGTAAGGCACTGGACTCCCACATGGCTGACCATGGTATAAGTCCTGGACAGACCCGGCAGCTTGCTTTCTCAGTTTCCTTCTCTCTCTCTCTTTGTCTCTCTCTGGTCAAATTAAAAAATAATAACATGGGACCAGCACGTGGCATAATGATTAAGGTCCTAGAATTCCATATGGTTGACCACGGGTCAAGTTTCAGACTTAACAGCATGAAACTCCCTCCAGGTGCATGTGTGTGCGTGGACAAATCCAGAGAAGAGAATAGAGGAGAAGGTACTGTGGTGTGGCCCTCCTCCCAGGGGGTGATTTTTTTGCTTTCTGTCTCTCTACACACATCCTATAGTAAAAATCTCTAATATACATATATTATATATAAACACACACACAGACACACACACACACACACACACACACACAGACAAAGCCTCTCAAGGGGCAAATGATGTATTTCAGGGAAAAATTACTCTGTTGGTAGTTGGTTATTTTCAACAGAAGAAGAAGAGTAGACAATGAAAAGTTTTTCTTACTTACTCCATGATGAGATTTTGAAATATCTAACAAATAGTAAATGAATCACATTATTTGGATATTCTAAGAAAATGCATGTAGTGTATGTGTGAATGCAAAGCTGGAAATCCAAGTATACTCATGTGAAACTTCAAGACATTTTATGTAGAACCGTATACTTCTAGGATTACCACAATACTTTGAGGATCTTAGAAATGGAACTCTTTATAATCTACTTGGGTCTCAATAAAGTAGAGTTTATAGAGACAGTATTTCTATATCTGAAGTCAGGGTTTATTGATATTGTCATGCACTTTGAATAATGGGACACTTATTAATAAAAATATTTTAACCTGTTCTAGAATATATTTCTATAACTACCCACTTGCTATATTCATCATAAAAATTATTCAGCATTGATAAAATAAGCAATTTTTACTCAAATAATTTTAAGCAAGATATATTCTGAGATTGAGGTCATAGGGATCTCAATTTGTATTCATAATTTTTAATTTTATTAGAAATGAACTTTCTTCTCTTATTAACAATCTATTTGCTTTTCTCTGGTTCAAGGAGAAAAAATCAAAACAAAACAAAACAAAACAAAACCCTTCAATTTGATTCCTTGTCAACATAAAACAGAGAAGGGGAGGTTTACAGAGAGAATGTGGCCATGTTTTTAAAAAACATAAAAGCTAAGAAAACCCAGTGTATTCTGTGATTGTTTTCCTTGGATGTATTCCTCATCTGAACCCTGCATCCCTGCCAAGATTACATGTTTCCTTGGTGAGATCTGGTGCAAGCTCTGTGCTTTCTATTCCACTTGTGAAGTTTGTTTTTACATCCTACAGAACTGAAATCACAAAGTGTTAGAGATGACGTGAGAGGTCTGTTATGCTATTCCTGTATCCTTAGGTCACAGACATTTTAGCTGACAAAAAAATTAACATGCCCCTTAATTGTGAACAACTGCAGATGTGGCTGGACTGTACAGTTTTGATGGAGGGTAACTCAGTTCTGTGTCAACAATCTTCACAGCAAGGATGTGGCAAACTCCTCTTGCTGTGGTTTTTACCCATTGCTTCTGTTTATAAGACTGTAGAAAACGGATGCTCACACTTCGAGCATTTCAGGAATCCTTTTCAAAAGACGTTGTAACTGGGGAGCAAGAGTATTGCTTATGCCAGATGAAATGTCTAAAAATAAAAAAGTGAAAGTGAAGAGAGCACCAAGTAACAAGCAAGACTTGCCATTAAAAACCTGGGCTGTTAACTGGACAGACCCGGCAGCTTGCTTTCTCAGTTTCCTTCTCTCTCTCTCTTTGTCTCTCTCTGGTCAAATTAAAAAATAATAACATAGGACCAGCACGTGGCATAATGATTAAGGTCCTAGAATTCCATATGGTTGACCACGGGTCAAGTTTCAGACTTAACAGCATGAAACTCCCTCCAGGTGCATGTGTGTGCGTGGACAAATCCAGAGAAGAGAATAGAGGAGAAGGTACTGTGGTGTGGCCCTCCTCCCAGGGGGTGATTTTTTTGCTTTCTGTCTCTCTACACACATCCTATAGTAAAAATCTCTAATATACATATATTATATATAAACACACACACAGACACACACACACACACACACACACACACAGACAAAGCCTCTCAAGGGGCAAATGATGTATTTCAGGGAAAAATTACTCTGTTGGTAGTTGGTTATTTTCAACAGAAGAAGAAGAGTAGACAATGAAAAGTTTTTCTTACTTACTCCATGATGAGATTTTGAAATATCTAACAAATAGTAAATGAATCACATTATTTGGATATTCTAAGAAAATGCATGTAGTGTATGTGTGAATGCAAAGCTGGAAATCCAAGTATACTCATGTGAAACTTCAAGACATTTTATGTAGAACCGTATACTTCTAGGATTACCACAATACTTTGAGGATCTTAGAAATGGAACTCTTTATAATCTACTTGGGTCTCAATAAAGTAGAGTTTATAGAGACAGTATTTCTATATCTGAAGTCAGGGTTTATTGATATTGTCATGCACTTTGAATAATGGGACACTTATTAATAAAAATATTTTAACCTGTTCTAGAATATATTTCTATAACTACCCACTTGCTATATTCATCATAAAAATTATTCAGCATTGATAAAATAAGCAATTTTTACTCAAATAATTTTAAGCAAGATATATTCTGAGATTGAGGTCATAGGGATCTCAATTTGTATTCATAATTTTTAATTTTATTAGAAATGAACTTTCTTCTCTTATTAACAATCTATTTGCTTTTCTCTGGTTCAAGGAGAAAAAATCAAAACAAAACAAAACAAAACAAAACCCTTCAATTTGATTCCTTGTCAACATAAAACAGAGAAGGGGAGGTTTACAGAGAGAATGTAGCCATGTTTTTAAAAAACATAAAAGCTAAGAAAACCCAGTGTATTCTGTGATTGTTTTCCTTGGATGTATTCCTCATCTGAACCCTGCATCCCTGCCAAGATTACATGTTTCCTTGGTGAGATCTGGTGCAAGCTCTGTGCTTTCTATTCCACTTGTGAAGTTTGTTTTTACATCCTACAGAACTGAAATCACAAAGTGTTAGAGATGACGTGAGAGGTCTGTTATGCTATTCCTGTATCCTTAGGTCACAGACATTTTAGCTGACAAAAAAATTAACATGCCCCTTAATTGTGAACAACTGCAGATGTGGCTGGACTGTACAGTTTTGATGGAGGGTAACTCAGTTCTGTGTCAACAATCTTCACAGCAAGGATGTGGCAAACTCCTCTTGCTGTGGTTTTTACCCATTGCTTCTGTTTATAAGACTGTAGAAAACGGATGCTCACACTTCGAGCATTTCAGGAATCCTTTTCAAAAGACGTTGTAACTGGGGAGCAAGAGTATTGCTTATGCCAGATGAAATGTCTAAAAATAAAAAAGTGAAAGTGAAGAGAGCACCAAGTAACAAGCAAGACTTGCCATTAAAAACCTGGGCTGTTAAGGTCCAGGTGATGTGGGACTAGCAGTTGGCATAATGGCTATGTTGTTGTACTCCCATGTAGCTAACTGTGGTTTGAGTCCCAGACCTGGTGGCTTAAACTCACACCGGGCATGTGTGTGTGTATGCCCAACATCCTTAGAGGAGAATGGAGAAGAAGGGATTGCGGCATGGCCATCTCCCCTGGGGAGTGATTTCTTGCTTTCTGTCTCTCTGTCTCTCTCTGGCTTTCTGGTGAGTGCATGCTCCCTATAGCAAAAACCTCTCAAAAAAAAAAAAAAAAAAGATACAGGCAATGTGACTGTGCACAAAGTGGGAGGTAAATCTCAGAATGCCAGAGACTGGTTTTCCCCATCCAGCTATGATTTAAGTTGATATCATTTTGTACACATGCCTCATAGGTTGGAAGTTATGCTAACATTAAAATGAGCATAAGTGGGGATCAGCAGATGGCATAATGGTTATGTTGGCTGGGATTGGCTGGACTCCCACATGACTTCCTATGGTTTGAGTCCTGAACCTAGAGGCTTGAAACTCATGTCAGGCACGTGTGGGCGTGTGCCTAAAATCTCAAGAGGAGAATGGAGGAGAAGGGATTGCGGTGTGGCAATCCTCTGGCCAGGTGGATGATGTCTTGCTTTCTGTCTCTGTCTCTCTGGAGAGTGCATGTGCCCTATACCAAAAATCTCTCTAAAAATAAATAAATAAATAAATAATAAATAAAATGAGTATAAATGCATAAAATGTAGATGATTAAAGGAGTTTATGACAGTGTTATGTATAAAAGGCAGGAAGCAAGAGGGAAGAAACCATAACTCAGGTAACGAGTGCATTTGAGGGAAAGTATTTGCCTATGTTAAACGGATTGCAGGGGAGACGGGTACATAGATAAGTCAGAAGCCCTAACTGGCATTGCATGAAGATTTTCTTCGGAAATAAGAGATTTTTCTGCATTGTTTCATGCACATAGCTGCCTCTGGTCCCATGGTGAGTGACTAGCTAGAGTCACAGAGAAAGTATAGAGAGTTCACATTTCATCAGTCTGCCAGCAGGAGAGTGTTCACTCCACTTCAGCACTCTACCTCTTAACTCCCTGCAACCTAGGTCTTCATTTTAGTTTCCAACAGCATGATAGCCCACATCTTAGCCTGCCTTAGATTTTTACCCACTGGTGTGTTTCCCATGGGTTAAGATGGAAACAATATCCAGTAACAGAATGAAGATGAAGGATATGTGATTACCCCGAGACCTCTTCCCATTTCCTCCTGTATTTCTTGCTAATTAATTTAGGCCAAGGTGTGTGGATCAGGAGACCAGTTTTTAGTGAGCCCAGGAGGTGTCTAGAATGTGACTTCTTCAAGTATATTGAGTGCCTCGTGACAGATAAAGTTGAAATCTAATACTTAGTATAGAGTTATTACTTTTTATGACTTTCAATAGTTTGATTAAGAAATTCATTCAGCCATGGTAGTACACAGATAGTGCCACCACTCAGTAGGCTGGAAGCCACATGGGAAGCCCAGGTTTGGCCCCTGGGCAACCTGAACATGCTGAGTACAGGTGCATGTACCTGTAACCCTAGCTAATTGGGAAACTGGGGCAGGAGAGTCACTACATGAGACCTATTTGAAGAAACCTATAGTTGTCTCTCTCCCTTTCCTCTCTCTCCCTCCATATCTCATCTCATAAGAGAAAAAAAAAGAAATGAAAAGCATTTGTTGCTTTATCACTAACAACTTTATTTTACTTCTAGGTGGCTAAGAAACCTATTTAATATTTGTCTCAACTGAGGAACTTGATATATTGTATACTCATTGCAAAGATAACTGTTTCCTCTGCTTAGCCCATTCTTAGAATATTGATTTGCTCTTTCAGAAATACAAGCACTAAACCTCTGTTGAATTTTGCATGCAAGGAGCATTCTATGGATATGTAATTTCCAATCAATAATTATTTTTCATAAACAACTTTGTAATATCTCAAACACAAAACTATTCACAAAGGGAGTAAATTCAGGAAATAATGTGATCCATACTCTAGAGACGATGTACATTTTTAGGACACTACATACACAAGAGGGGCCCATAAACTGTGTAACTGTCTTGGTTTGCACCCACACAAATTTATATAGCTAATAATTATTACCATGTCCAAAGCAGTCTCTCTGGAATGTTAAGTACTCATACTTTTGGCATTTCCACTGTGCCACACTGTGCAGACTATGGCTCCCAACCCTACACTTTCATCCCCGAGAAGATTATCCACACTCTTTGTCATGTGACGCCCAGTGCTTGCTGTTAGCGGAAGATAATTCTCCACTCTTCGCCAAGGTGGCCATGTGATGTGCTCTGGTCAGCAGAACAAGACTGGATGAAGTGCATACCCGTGTCTGCGCCAACATGTTCAAGTGCTAGTGTGGTTGGGTTTGGCCTTGCGTACTTATTTCTGCCATAAGAATGACATGCCCTGATTGGGAGCTGGTCCTGCTGTCCTGGAATGAGGAGACAGCATGGAGCAAGCAGAAACGGATGTGCAGAGCCGGGTTGAGCCCACAGAACGACAGCGCGTCTGCAGCCTGTGAGCCACTTGAGTAGGAGAGAGCTCCTTGGTGCTGTAAGCTGCTGAAACTGTGGGGCTGTCTGTTGCTATGGTAAAAACTAATAAATAAGCCAGATTTCCTTTTTTTTTTCTTTTTCTTGTTTCTGTTTTCACTAGTTTGTCTCAGTTGCCTTTCACATATAGAGCATATTTTTTAAACATCCCTAGTGGTGGCCCTGAGGATATTTTGGGGCAAACCCAATTACTGAAAATAAACACAAGTCATCTGGAGCCAAGTCTGGTGAATTAGATGAGAGATGAATTTGAGTAGATTACTTCCGATCAAAAAACTATACAAGTAATAAAAATGGCTTTCTTTGGACATAAAAAGTCCCAAAAGGTATTTCAAAAATGATTTGCTCCTCCTCGCACAGACATGTATATTTTGTTATAGTGTTGACATTTTATTGTTATCTTACTACTACTAATATACGTTTTGACTCAGTTAAGTGTGATGAGGCCTATGTACCATCTGTCTCTTTGCTCAGCCAAGTGTTGGACTATCTGATAGGAGATTCTGAGTGAAAATGTATGAATGAGTGTGGCAGGGCAATGGCAGCGTAACACAGGGCCAAACTCAGGCTCTGATGGCTGAGGGCAAAGAGGCAGAAGCTGTATCTGCTCTGGGAAGCTGAAGACTCTGCTTCCATAGCAACAATGGGAAGACTGGCTGAGCAGGGGACCAATGGCAGTGGATGAGGGTGAGGCTGTGGATCACCTGCTGACTGGCCCTTTCCTTTACAGCCCTGGAGTTAGCGAAGAAGTGCTAAGAGTGTAGAAAGAAGCAATAGGCATGTGAAATTTCTAGAATGGCAAAACGAACTCACTGAAGAAGCAAGCAAGCAAGCCGACTACTGGAAGTCAGGTAACTCTACAAGGCTTACGAGGAGACGGACTGGGTGGCTCTGGTACGCTGAGCATTGTCTCCTCTCCTGGGCCTCAGTGTGTATTAGCAGGTGAGAGTGTTAGAGAGACATGGGTCATCAGTCTAGTGAGGAATAAGGTGGTTTCAACACACCCACTTATCCTTGCAAAGTCTGGGGAGGAGGGAAGCTCAGAGGAGCCATTTTCAGTGCTTTGGGTTTGTACCAAAATGGGAAGCCTTGCTCCCAGGTTAGATTTCTTCTCTGAAAGAGGAAATGTTGATATTTTCTGGGCTTATGTGAACAGAAGAGATTAGAATTGAGAAAAGGGGTAGCAAAGGAGTGTCCTGCGTTCCTGTACCCCATCTATCTGGCAAAGCAAGGGTGCATAGCATGCATATTTCTCAAGGTTCAAATAAACACATGAAAAGTAATTATATGTGACTGACTTTTTGTGAAGGTTGAGGTCAAACCAAAGCTGGATCCCTGGTGGGAAGGTCTTACCAGATGCCTAAAGAACTTGCCCATGGTAACCACAAGGCAGGCAGCACTGATGGTGAGCCCACAGAGGGTCTTGCTGGAGAATCTGAGCCCAGGGACAGGGGACTGCAATTGCTTGCCCTGTTGATTGTGAAGATCAATTTTCTTTTTCTTTTTTTTTTTCCCCATCCCAAAGCCCAGAAGTTAGGACCAGAAGACAGAGAATAGAGGGCAGCACAATAACAGATGGCATCTTCTACCCATTGCAAGTCTCGTAAGCTGAAGCTTAGCTGGTGCTCGAGAGTGGGGCGAGGTGTGTGTCAAATTGGAGAAGAAAGTGAACTGGACGAGACACGGGCATTTTTGACAACTAAACGTGGCCAGAAAACTATGGAATCAACTCTCATTTTAATTAGGGGACATGAAAGACCAAAGGCAGCATTTTTAAAATAATAAAAACTTGGGGAGGGGGCAGCAGGTGTTGTAGTGGATAGTGTTAGACCATGGCCTGAGTCCTGGACCTGGCAGCTTGAAAGTCACACCGGGTATGTGTGTGTGCAAGCCCAACATCCTGAGCAAGAACGGAGAAGGGATTGGCTTAGCCATCCCTCCTGAGAAGTGATTTCATACTCTGAATAAAACCAAACCAAAACAAAACCTTTGACTCGAGAATCGCCACACTTGGCCAGTTTAAAGGAAACTAGGTGAGACAGTGAATAATCATAAAGTCCGTACAAGGAGAAATACAGCTTCAGGAAATGTGTGGATTGTAGTGCACAAGATGGAGAATGTGACTGGAGATCATTACTCTGAAACTTTAAGTGTTTCACTGAGATTGGTCTCTTTGTCTTTCATTTTTATCTTTTTAAAAGTTAACCAGGGGACCAGCAGACATGTAATGGTTATGTCTCTGGATGCTCACATAGCTGACCATGGTTTGAGTCCTGGATGCAGTGGTTTGAAATTCACACCAGGTGCATGTGTGTGTATGCCCAAAATCCAAAGAGAGAAATGAAGGAGAAGAGATTGCAGCATGGCAATCCCCACGGGGGGTGATTTCTCACTTTCTGTCTCTCTTTGTCTCTCCTGCAAGTGCACGCATCAAATAGCGAAAATCTCTCCCTCTAAAAAAAAAAAAAAAAGAGTTAATTTGTTTATTTATTCCATGAGAGACTCAGACAGGGCCAGAGAAGGAGGTGGAGAGACAGGCACCTTCAATAGTCTTCACACCACACTGTGATCCATCCCCACCTCAGCTAGCACAAATCACAGAGATGCGTGTGCATGTCCATTGTACTCAAGGAGGTCCTAGGACACGAATCCTCGTTTTTAAAGAGGTGTTTATTTTTGCCTTAGGGTATATACACTCATCAGAGAAAGAGACAGAGACAATAAAAGGGCAAGTGAGAAATCAGCCCCTTGGCGGATGGCCATGCTGAATCCCTTCTCCTCCATTCTCTTCCTGAGATCTTGTACATGCACATACATGTGCCTGGTGTGAATTTCAAGCCACCAGGTCGGGGACTCAGATCACAGTCAGCCATGTGGAAGCCCAGCTACATAACCACTACGCCATCTGCTGGTCCCATCTGGGATCTTTCTTATGTTGGTCCAGTGGTGCCACTAGTTGGCCGTTTCGTCTTTCTTTACTCACACGCCGCCATCATTCTCTTTCAGAGCAGGGTCCATTTTGTTTGTCTTTTTTTTTGTGTGTGTGGATAATCATAACTAAGCACAGAATTGTGCTTCAGAAACCAAACTTGTCTCTTTAATAATAGTTTTTTAGTATGGATAAATAGGTACATACTCACTATTATAATCAGTAGCTTATCCTCATATTTAAAAAAACTCTTTAGCAGATATGACCAGAAACCTATTCAATGATAAGCTTCAGCAGTATTTTTCTGAATAAAAATTAGCCATAGATAGTGTCCAGTTTGTGTAAACATGTACAATCAAGATGCCTGTTACACAGCAATGTTGCACTCTTAGGGTCAGCTGGGAGCTATGAAGGAAAAGCTATGCTGAGCAGATCATTTCCCCTGAAGATTACAGGATATAATAAAAAGTCAGAGTTCTTTCCACTCATCATGATGAGAGGCACGGTCAGTTCGGGAGCCCAAACACAAATACATCAAACACCTTCCAACCTCCCACATACATTTATATGCTCAATGTCCTGAATAATGTGATTTAGGAGAGAAACTCTGTCTTCTTTCTCCCATGCCAACAAGCACTTATTGCTGTAGTGTAAATTATTTAATTAATCGTTTTCCCCAATTTAAGTACCAAACAGTGATTCATTGGTAATCATCCCGCTTGGGTCCTACCACTGTATTCCATATGTTCTTAATCCAAAAAGAAAATAAAACAGGTGGAACTTTAGCCTGGGCTACACCTTGGGAGAAGGAGGTACCAAAGCCCTCCTGTGTGCCATACATATTTTCTCACATTCAGGTTTTCTCTCTTCCTTGACCCTCAAGAACCCCTCACTTCTTTTTTTTCTAGAAATTTTTATTATAGGGTGCATGCACTCGTCAGAGAGGCAGAGACAGAAAGAGAGAAATCACCCCCAAGGAGGGATGGCCATGCCACAGTCCCTTGTTCATTTTCCTCTCGGGATCTTGGGCACACACATACTCATGTCCAGTGTGAGATTTAAGTCACCAGGTCTGGGACTCGAACAGTGGTCAACCATGTGGGAGTCCAGTGATGTAATCATTACACCATCCGCTAGTCTCAAGAACTCCTTCACTTCTGCTGCTGCCCTGAGTCCACCATGATCTGCTCTCCTGTTGTGTTTTGGGTTCCCAATTATAATTGTTCTTATGCTTTTCATTGTAGTCAAATACAAACTCCTCAGGGTAAATTATCTTCTCAGGGAATGGTACATGAGCATGGAGCTGAATGGTGCTTTCAGATCACCCTTTCCTCCCTCACATTCATACAGCAAGGGAACTGAGAGATTAGGGGAGTGCCCAAGGGTCTGTGTCGAGTCCACAGTTCATGTCCACCTCCTGGGGGCTCTTTACACAGCACTAAGGTCTAGGTTCTAAACTCACCGAAATGTAATTTGGAAGTCTGATTTCTACGCACATCAACTCTGGCAAGAAACTTAATGTTTTAGTTCTCTCCTACTCTGTAAGATGTTGGAGTTGGTGGGGTTTAGTAAGCTACCATCCAGTTCTAGGGTCCTATATATTTTTTTCTTTTAATTTTTTGCCATGGTTGTGTGTGTTCACCAGAGAGAAACAGAAACAAAGAGAGGGAAAAGTGACAAATCACCCCTAGCAGAGGTGGCCATGCTGCAATCCCTTCTCCATTTTTCTCTTCAGATTTTGGGCAAGCACACACATGTACCCAGTATGATTTTTTTTTTTTTGAAGAGGTTTTTGCTATAGGGTGCATGCGCTCACCAGACAGACAGAGAGAGACAGAGAGATAGAAAGCGAGAAATCACCCCCCAGGGGGAATGGCCACGCTGCAACCCCTTCTCCTCCATTCTCCTCTTGGGATCTCGGGCACGCACCGCACACGTCCCTGGGGTGAGTTTAAGCCACTGGGTCCGGGACGTGAACCGTGGTCGACTACATGGGAGTCCAGCGACATAGCCATTAGGCTAACTGCTGGTCCCACCCAGTATGATTTTTAAGCCACTGGATCTGGGACTCGAACTGCAGTCGGCCATGTGGAAGTCCAGCACTTTAACCACCATACCACCTATTGGCCCCAGGCCCTATAATTTTAACCCTTAATGAGACAATCAAGCATTTACTCCATGCCAGCATTTTCCATAGCTGCTTTAGGCAAACTTCCCATTTGCTCCAGGTAAAATAGTTCCTTCAGTTTTACCAACAAGGATATTTTGGTAAGCTGCCTGAAGTCACCCAGTCAGGGGACCAAGGATTAAAATTAAAGTTCGTGTGTCTCTAAAACCCTTGCTCTCCACTCTCATGCTGTGCCACCTCCTGACATCCCGACACAGGAACCAGCTGACCGTTTAGCCTGAGACTAACATGAATCTAGGAATCGTTCTTGCATTCTTCTTACCCTGCTTTTAAAAAATCTTTTGCTCTTGCTTCCTGTTCCCTAACTCTCCAGTGTCTCCTGTTCTTAGATAAAGCTTTTCTTTTTTTAAAAATTTTTAAGAAAATTTTATATATTTTTTATACACATTTAATCACATTGTTTAGCTTACAAAGTGAACATTTTAATATATGAACGTTTCTTCCCAGTCCAGTTGACCAAAATATCTTCAACAGATAACACCACACCTCCCCATCCCATCAATGCTCTGCCTCTGTATCCCTCCTCCAAATGACCTCCCCAGGCCTCATTGCTCCACACACACCACACCTGGCATTCACACCCACCTCTTGTGTTTGTATATCTTGTAGTCAATCAGTTTCGGTCACAGAGTGCAGACACTAGGTATATATTGAGTGGGGACATACAATGTCTCTCCTTCATAGCCTGGCTTCATTCAGTAGTAAATCTTCCATATTCTTCTACTTTCTGTCAAAAGCCAGGGTTTTGTTGGCTTTTATGGCTGAAGAGTATTCCATAGAGTATATGTGCCACAGTTTTTCAATCCATTCATCCGTACAGGGGCATTTGGGTTGGTTCCATGTCTTAGCAGTCATGAATAGTGCCACAATAAACATCGATGTGCAAGCAGTTTTCCAATGAAGAAGTCCGTCCTTTGGGTATATACCGAGGAGTGGGATTGCTGGATCATATGGTAGTTTCTATTTGTAGATTTTTTTTGAGGAATCTCCAAATTGTTCTCCACAGTGGCTGGACCAATTTACATTCCCACCAGCAGTGTAAAAGAGTTCCCTTTTCACTCTCTCCGCACCCCCCCCCCATTTTTTGTTTTTTTAATCTTAGACATTCTGACTGGTGTTAGGTGGTACCTCATTGTTGTTTTGATCTGCATTTCTCTTACAATGAGGGATGTTGAGCATTTTTCATATGCCTTTTGGCTATTCATATGTCATCTTTAGAGAGTGTTTTTTTTCAACTCTTTCTCCCATCTTTTAATGGGGTTGATCATCTTTTTTCCAAACAACTTCTTTAGTTCCTTGTGTATTCTGGTTATTAGTCCCTTATCTGATGCATAATTTACAAAAATATTTTCTCATTTTGAGGGCTGTCAATTCACACCAATTACTGTGTCTTTAGCTTTTCTTTTTACATAGTTCCTTTCATTGTGTCCCACAATCTATAAACTCCCTGCCAGCATTCCACCAAAATGCCAGTACTTTCCTTCTTTCTTTTCCCTTTTCCTTTTAAAATATTTTTTTTCTGATTTTAAAGAAGTTCTTGTGTATGTGTGTGTGTGTGTGTGTGTGTGTGTGTGTGTTTTATTTGTATTTTTAGTTTTTTGTTTTTGGTGTAAGATATGAACTCACTAGAGAGAGAGAGAGAGAGAGAGAGAGAGAGAGAGAGAGAGAAGAATGTGAGAAATCACCCTCCATAGGGGATGGTCACGTCACAATCCCTTTTCCTCCACTCTCCTCTCGGGATTTGGGGCATGCACGCACCCATGCCCAGTGTATTTTTCAAGACTCCAGGTCCAGGACTCAAACTTAAGAAGACCTTGATAACCTAAATATATTTCTGTGTAAAATCTAATTTCCTCTATGTTATTTAGCCTACAAAAATAATAGAACATGTGGAATCTATTTTGATAATGCAAATCATACACCTGGCTCACCCCTCCTTTGTCCCTTTCTCACTTAAGAAAGTGGGACCAACCCCACAGTTTGAGAGTTTCGGCTCCTATGGTTTATTTAGAAAATGACAATGCTGGATAGCATTGGGAGAGTAAAGAAAGGAGACTAAATTGAAAGTAACACACTGATTGTATTTGCAGATTTAAGAAACCTGACAAACGGTGCAAACACAACAGATGTGCCTTGAACTACCTTAATCGGTCCTGTAGTTCCAAATAATTCCAAGTTGTGGCAGAAGAGAAACATCAACACTAGTGCTATAATAAAATAAATTCTGTTGGACATATAATTAATACTCAATAATTAATACTCTATAATAAAATAAATAATTCTGTTGGACATTAATTAATAATTAAATCCATGCCATGGAATTTTAAATTAGTCTTATAGATGCCTACATGTTCCCTTGCTCTCTGAAAATAAGTTCTTAACGGGGGTTCCTAATTCAAATCTTTTTTTTTTTTTTGCCTTTTCTGAATACATGTATAGCTATTTTAAAGGCAGTGTAAGCATCTTTTTATAAAGTTTCCTTAACAAAATTTCTTTTAATGGGAAAGCAGTTCCTTTTTTGCCATATGAATGTTTCATAAGAATAGTAACCTAATAATAAAAACCCTCTTTACCCCTCAGCCTTTTGTTCTTGCTCAGCCCTTTGGAGAAAGCTGGATAATCATCATATTGTTCAGAGAACAGTGCATATGTTTGAACACAGCCGCAGGGGGAGGTATCTAGGTGTAAGGCAAGCTGGCTTTGAATACCTAGTTTTCCCCGGAACCTCAGCTTCAAATCACAGCTGGAACAATTGCTTCACCCTTCATTCTTCAGAGCCACAAACAGCGTGGTTTATTCTGTAAAGATATTAAAGGTTCCCTAGAATGTTATCCATAAGATTTGGAGCTGTGTTTGATGTCCTGAGAAAATTTCTGGGACATTCGTGTTCGTCATCATGAAAGAACTTGTCCCCTGAAGCTGGCTAGCACCATTCAATCCCATTTCTTTTGGAAATGTGTGAAGACTTGGTGGTGTTCTTTGAGGCCTCCAAGACTACCTGCTAATTTTCTGCTGACTTAAGGTAATGTTATCATTGTTGTTGTTCAGGTTGTAGTTGACAGACAAGGGTAATTGTCTTGTTGATTTTATCACATGAATGTGGGAAGAGTACCAGGCACATCTTGTGTCAAATGTTTGCAATTGTATTGCACACGCAGTTTAACAGTTCTAATCCCAGTCTCTTCATTTGTCAAATGATAATAATGTCTGTACTCTCATCAAATCTGTTTCTATTGTCACCAGAAAATTCCTGTGTTGAAGCCAAGGTGCCTATATTTGGAGATGGGGCTTTTAAGAAGAAATTAAGGCTAAATGAGGTCATAAGGCTGGGCCCCAACCAACAGGAACCTTAAGAAAAGAGGTGCCAGGAGAGCACACATACAGAGAAAAGGCCCTGAGTCTGTCTCCAAGGGAGGAATGAGGCCACACTAGAAAACTATCCTGCCAGCATGTTGATCTTGGACTTCTATCCTCCAGAACAGCAAGAAACGACTTTGTGCTGTTTAAGCCACTCAATTTGCAGTATCCTGTTCTAGAAGCCCTGACAGACATGTACTAAAGCACTAACAATTTTCAACTCGTGTGTGTGTGCGTGCGTGTGTGCGTGCGTGCACCTGATCCAGGTCTTCCTGTTCATCTGTCTTTGACATTATGACATTGCACTTGGGTTTTCCGAAGGCACTTTAACCTCGAGTAATTCCATCATCGTTCCTAACACCTGCTTCTCCCCCTGAATCACATATCTCCGCAAGTAGAATTGCCAGCTTCCCACTGCCTTACCTAAAAATGAGGCCGTTGTCTATTATTCTTCACTCACTCATCCCCAGCATCAAATGTGTTACCTTGTATTATGTTTACTTTCTAAACAGCTCTCAAATCTAATTTCTTCTCTCTGTCCCCTCTGATAGAATTTAATAGTTGCCTTCATTTCTGAAATCTTGTACTTGATTTCCTTGTCACCTGTGTGTGTTATTTTTTTCCTTCCTCAAATTAGTCTTCTTTCCTTAGTCAAATGAAATCTAATTCTACTGATTAAAATCACCTAGCTTTCAGGATAAATATAAAATCCTTGGTGTAACAGAAAGGGCACTTCATAATTTAGCTCCCCCAAGTCTTTAAGACTTTTTTCTTATTCCCACTCATGTCCTTCCATTCCAAAAATAAAGTACACTTCTAGGAACTGGAGTTTTCTCTGCCTTCTCAGGCACAGTGCTTCCACCGTGCTCTATCCCTCATGTCTAAAATTTGCTTCGATATGCCAACATCTGTTTACCCTTTCATGTTCAGCCTAATCAGCACCTCTCCAAAAAGGTTTTTTTTTTTTTGGAGAGGTTTTTGCTATAGGGTGCGTGTGCTCACCAGACAGACAGAGAGAGACAGAAAGTGAGAAATCACCCCCCAGAGGGGATGGCCACACTGCAATCCCTTCTCCTCCATTCTCCTCTTGGGATCTTGGGCACACATGCACATGCGCCCGGCGTAAGTTTAAGCCACCAGGTCCGAGACTTGAACCGTGGCTGACTACTTGGGAATCCAGTGACATAGCCATTACACTAACTGCTGGTCCCTCCAAAAAGATTTTCTTAGGTTTTTTAAATCTGAACCAGGTGTACTTCATCCCTTCCGTAAGAGTGAGTTAATTCCCTGTATCAGTTGTTGTTAAAACACTTGATAGATATTGTCTTGCAAAATTGTGTTTTTATTTTTTTCTTAATCTTTCTTTTACTAGACTTCAGATTCTTTAAAGGTAGCATTATGACTTTATACGTTTGTGGCCTAACAGAATTTCTGATTGTGAGAAAATAGGGAATCAATATCTGTTGAATAAATGAATTAATGATTAATATATACATAAATACCACCTTCCTAATTTTTTTTTATTTAGTGTTTAAAAATTTAGAATATGGGGGCCAGTAGGTGGCATGGTGGTTAAAATGCTGAACTCCCACATGGCTTGCTACATTCGAGTCCTGGACCTGGAGGATTGCTTTCTCACTTCCACCCTTCTCTCTCTATTTTCCTCTGTGTGTCTGTCTAGCAAGTGTGCATGCCCTGTGAAAATTTTTAAAAATTATGATAAATAAAATTAAATAAATAATTAAAAAATAATTTAGTATATAAATCTGAATGAATCTGCTATTAATTCTGGAATTATAGACTCTTATTACTTGTAAATTACATTTTCAAATGCTATTTCCTTTAATCTCCAAAATTTAGAAAACATGTACATATATGCACATACTTAAAATATATTTACTAACTTATACATTAATTAAAATTAATTTACATTTAGGAATGTTAAAACACTCTAGTACAACACTAGAGGTAATCATATTGTAATTTGAGGACTCAGATCATGAGAAAATATGGAGAAATTATTACTAAGCAAAAATTATTAGTTAAGTAAATGGACTTAGTTGTTGAAATACCATCATTGGCAAAATTATATTAGCTAAAGTTTAGGTAGCTGCAAAAGAAGTTATCCCACTTTTCTGTCAGATAAACCATGTCTTTTTTTCTTTTTCTCACATGTGCATTTTTTCTACAATCCCAAGAGAAGAATGAAAAAGTGATTATGCTGCAGCCATCCTTAATGGGGGAATATTTTTCATTTTCTCTTTCTTTCTGAGTAGCAAATGTGTCATAAGCAAAAATAAAAGAAAAAGAGCACACACGCACAAAAAAAGTGAGGACCTCCCCTCAGATTCATATAACTCTGAGGGGATCATTTTTCTCATTACAGAGTAAAATCAGTTTATAAACTTTTTAATGCAAATCCAATAAAAATACCAGAGCCATTCTTCACAGATCTAGAAAAGACAATCATAGAATTTGTCTGGAATCATAAAAGACATATTGCCAAAATCATAAAAATCATATTGCCAAAGCAATACTGTGCAAGAAGAGTAGAGTGGGCAGGATCTCACTTCCTAAACCCAAAATATACTATAAAGCTGTGATAATCAAAGCAGCATGGTGGACCAATGGAATAGAATAGAGACCCCAGAAAAATACTCCCGAACATATAGCCAACTGATTTTTGACAAAGGGTACCAGTCAATCCAATGGGAAAAAGAAAACCACTTTAGCAAATGGTGCTGGAAAAACTGATATTCACCTGCAGAAAAATGAATCTAAACCTCTGTCTCTCACCATTGACAAAAAATCAACTCAAAGTGGATCAAAGATCTAAACCTAAGACCTCAAACTATAAAACTACTGGTGGAAAACACTAGGGAAACTTTGGGAGACATTGGAGTAGGCAAAGACTTCTTAAATAAGACCCCCAAAACACAGTCAATAATCCCAAATACAGACAAGTGGGATTAAAACAGATTAAGAAATTTCTGCATGGCAAAAGATACACAATCTGTGAATCAACAGCTTTTGGAATGGGAAAATATTTTTTGCAAACGATGCTTCAGATAAGGGACTGATAAGCAGAATACACAGGGAACTCAAGCAGCTTAATCAAAAAAAGATGATCAGCCCAATTAAAAGATGGAAGAATGAGCTAAAAACAAAACAAAACAAAAAGACAAAAAGCAAATCTCTAAGGAAGACATACAAACAGCCAAAACACATATGAAAAAAATGCTCAACATTCCTCATCATAAGGGAGATGCAGATCAAAACTACAATGAGATACTACCTAACCTCAGTCAGAATGGCGAAGATTAAAAAAAAATAATGATAAGCGCTGGCAGGAATGTGGTGAAAGATGAATTCTCTTACACTACTGGTAGGATTGTAAATTGATCCAGCCACTGTGGAGAACAATATGGAGATTCCTCAAAGATCTACAAATAGAACTACCATATGATCCAGCAATCCCACTCCTTGGTATCTACCCAAAGAAGGGAAGAATTCTTAATTGGAAAAGTACTTGCACATCTGTGTTTATTGTGGTATTATTCACAATTGCTAAGACATGAAACCAACCCAAATATCCACGAACAGAGGAACGGATTGAAAAAGTGTGGCACATATACTCTATGGAATACTACTCAGCCATAAAAAACAAGACCCTGGCTTTTGCCAGAAAGTGGATGAATATGAAAATTTACTGCTGAGCGAAGCAAGTCAGGCTATGAAGGAGAGACATTGTATGTCTCCACTTAATATATACCAACTGTCTGCACTCTATAGCCCAAACTGAATGAATAGAGGATACGGAAACATAGAAAATGGTTATAGATACCAGATACAGTGTAGGAAGAGGGTGGGAGAAGGAAGAGGGTCCATGAAAAGACATTAAAGAGAAAAATAGAGAGGCAAGGCATTTACGGGACAAGAGAATGGGTTATTATCTGTTGATGATAATGTGTCTAGTATCCCCAACTGCACTGGTGAGAAATGTCTCCATGTTGTAACATTCACTTTACAAGCTAAGTGACATATGTGATTGAATATATACAAGAATAAATGTATTTTTCAAGGATAAATTGAATGGATAAAAGAATGTTAAAAGTAAAATTTTAAAATACTTTAAAAAGAATCTAGGGATAGCTTTGATTCCTACTGGTATTTTCATTATTGCTCCTTTTTAAAAATTCAATTTTTTTTGTCATAATGTGTATGTGCTCACCAGAGACAGAGAAATGGAGAAAGGGAAATTGGGAAATTACCCCCCAGGGTGCATGGCTCCACCATAGTCCCTTCTTTTCCATTCTTCTCTCATGATTTTGGTCATGCATGCATATATACCCAGCATGATTTTCAAGTCATCAGGTCTGGGACTTGAGCCATGGTTGATCATTGGAAATTCAGTGCCTTAACCACCATACCACTTGCTGCTTCCATTTTTACTTCTCTTTAGAAACAAGCCTTTTCTACTTTGGACCATCCAATTACATAGTTCTTTGTGAGACTCTCCCTTCATAATTGTCTTTTAAGAAAAGTTTCCCAAGCCTTACTTTAATGAGATTGTCTTTGTCTCTGAAATCATCAGTGGAGGTTGGATGACAGTGCTCAAAGGGCAGATAACTAAAATTGCTTTGGAATTAATTGGTTAGCAATTTTCTTTTTTTTTTTTCTGACCAAAAAAAAAAAAAAAAAGAAAAAGAAAAGAAGAATAAGTTTACTATTAATGTTTCTTAGCAAATGGCACATAATTTTAGCCAGAGTTTGAAAATTATTAATTTGAATTATGAGTCAAATACTTATGTGCTTTATTTTTGTGTTTTCCCCTAAATCACTATTTTTCTATGGGTTAACATATTACTTTAGACAAATCCAATAATGCTTAACTCCTTATTTTCTTATTTTTATTCTTTCCTTTAATTTTTATCCTCCTTTACTTCATTTAGTGACCAAGAAAAGTAACTGACTGTAACTATTTTTATTTACAGTGGATTGATTTTTATTTTCACAAACGAGGAAAACAAGGTGATTAGAAAATAAATTGCTGATGGAATTTGCTTTTTTTTTTTTCTTCCCCAAGAATTCTGAAGAGATATAAGTAGAGAAGTCTAGAAGAAGGGCTATCTTGTTTTTGCACGGTAAATTCTATTTGGGTGTACTTCATTCACTATACCTTTCTCTCTGTATCAATCAAGATGAATTCACATGAATTCTTTTTTTTTTTTTTTTTGGAGAGTTTTTTGCTATAGGGCTCATGCGCTCGCCAGAAAGACAGAGAGACACAGAAAGCGAGAAATCACCCCCCAGGGGGGATGGTCACGCCACAATCCCTTCTCCTCCATTCTCCTCTCGGGATCTTGGGCACGCACCTGGCATGAGTTTTAAGCCACCGGGTCCGGGACGCGAACCGTGGTCGACTACGTGGGAGTCCAGCGTCATAGCCATTACGCTAACTGCTGGTCCCGCACATGAACTCTAAAGACTTAAAATGTAGGCCAAGAACAGGCTAAGGAGTTAGTTATATTTGAATTTGAAAGGTGGGTGTGCCATTTAATGATTGTGTGACTGTTAGCCTCTGACTTAAGCTCTCTGAGTTGCAACAGTATCTAAGGAAACCTAATTGACAAGATTGCTGTGAAGATTAAATGACATACTTTAGGAGGGTACCTAATGAGTCTGACATTAATATTCGCTCAATAATGATAGTATTTATTCTGGCTGTTCTTAGAAATGGGCTGTTTGCATGGTAGCATAGTAGGTCACAATTCTTTAGATATATAAACATTTTTCGTTATAGTTGGTTCATTTCAATAAAGGTTTTGCCAAACATGATCTAACGGAAAAATTAAACTTTCCTCAGTCATACTACTCCTATACCATCCAGCTATGTTGGCATTGTGGCAATGTCACACTCCATGACAGTGAAGTCATATGTGAAGGTCCCAGGTTTGCATCTGAGGTCTCCCTGTGCATGCTGGGAGAATGCACCTAGCTAGGCTTATGATCCTGTCTGGTTAAGGCTTGTGATGTGAAAACTCTGTTGTAGGTATTTTCTCTCTCCTATTCTTTCTCTGCCTCCTTCTCTCATGGAAGAAATAAACAAGTAGACCTAAAACAAACAAACAAAAAACAGATAAAATAACTGCTACGGGTATTTACTGTTTTAGCTCACATGCTCAGTTAAAAAAAATAATTAAGAAAAGTGGCAGAGGCCCAGCTGCGGGTCTCCCGCCACCCCCGGGGCCCCACGCCGAGCGAGCGCGAGGCGGCGGCGGGCGGAGTAGGCCCTGTGCTGGCCC
>NW_006204563.1:169121-177240 GCF_000334495.1 Tupaia belangeri chinensis
AAAAAAAAATTCAGAGAAAAAAATACTAAAACTGTTACCAAAATTTAAAGAAAAAACTGTGTATTTGATGACCACAGTAAGCTATATAGCCCCAGCTAGGTACCATTTTATAGTATGTTCATTCTACTCACTGAGGTTTATGCCTAAAGTCAGACATGAGTTCTTGTGTATGTAAATATCAGCTGTGCTTGCTATTGCAAATATTTAGACAAATTAAGTTCATTAGCAAATCAATTAAATAGGGGGGATAGGCATAGAAAGCAAACAGGGATAACAGAGACAATGGGAGGAGGGTTGGACAGGGCAGAGGGTTAGGGATAGGGAATCAAGGATGGCAAAAAAAGAGAAAAAACTCAAAATATACAAGACATAAGAAATGGAAAATTGTTTGTTGATAACACATATGTTGATGTACTTGATTGAGCCAACAGACAATGTATTTTGGATGAAAAATTCATTTTGTATACTGTAATGATATATAGCATATTAATGTTAAAAAATAATAAAAAAAAAAGAAAAGTGGCAGAGGGCTTTTTCAATTGTTCAAGACAAGTCTGGTTTCAAGGGTAGTCAAGATCATACTTTTGGGGCTGGCAGGTGGCGTGGTTGTTAAGGGCGCTGGAGTCCCATATGGCTGACTTCAATTCGAGTCCCTGACTGGGCGACTTGCTTTCTCTTTCTCTCTCTCTCTCTCTCTTGCTCTGTCCTTCTCTGGTCAAATTATAATAAATAAACAAATAAAGTTAAATAATTCTTAAAAAAGATCATATCTTCAATTTGTCTTGTGTCATTGTCAAAAGCATTGCCAAAACAACTACCCAGTAACAATCACATTGAACATGTACTAATCATAACAACAGTAACTGAAGTCAAGTTGTCAATGTAAGAAAAGTATTAAAATCAGTATAGCAGATGCTGTACCATGACCATTATTATTACTGATAGGATTGAATGTAACCGAGCCTGGGACGAGCACATGGCATAATGGTGACATTGCTGGACTCCCACGTAGTTGACTGTGGCTCGAGTCCCAGACCCAGTGGCTTAAACCTCATGCTGGGCATGTGTGCTTGCCTGCCCAAGATCCCAAGAGGAGAATGAAGGAGAAGGGAGTTCAGTGTGGCCATCCCTCCTGGAGGGTGATTTCTCACTTTCTGTCTCTGTGTCTCTGTCTCTCTGGCAAGCACAGGTGCCTTGTAGCAAAAATCTCTCTTAAAAATTAGGTAATGGAGCCTTTTTCTTATTTTCTCAACATATCGAATAGTTGCTCTAGATCTACTGTTTCTACTTTTCCCACATAGCTGGACTTGTTTCCAATATGATCTGAATTAGTTGAATAGGCAAAGAAGCAGCAGTTGTGAGTGAGCACAAAATAAAATTGCCACTGGAGAGTTCAGTGCCATAAAACTGATCCATAGACTAATCCAAAAACACAAGGGCATTTCGCCTTTTTATATGACACATATGTCATCACTTCTATGTTAAGGTTTGTACAGTATTTGAGAGAAGACATTTTTATTTCTATGCCTGCTCAGACATATGAAATTTAAAAACAAACAAATAAATGACAACAACAAAAAAACTACTAACACAAAACCCTAGGAACATTATTTGGACTTGAGAAAAAACTTATGGAAATAAGTCAGTTGAAACTTTTTCTAAAAAACTGTAGAAAACAGCACACATTTTAGAAACAAAATCTTATTTAGAATTATCTTTCTCTCTCAGTCTGTACCCTCAAATGAAAAATAGACAAAAATTGACTTGACTACTGAGAATGAGGTAGGCTGTGTAGACTACTGCTTGTTTTGGTCTCTCCTTTCACACTCTAAGATAGCTCCAGGGAAATCCACAGTTTAGAAAAACACATTTTATTAAAAGCAATGGGTTAGATAAGCTCTCCTTTAAAAAAAAGAATTTTATTTAATTTTATTTATTATTTTTTAATTTTACGAGAGAGGGAGAGAGAGAGACAGAGAGAGAGAGAAAGTGAGAAGGCAAGCTGCCAGGTCTGGAACTTGAACCATGGATAGTGATATGGGAGTCCAGCACCTTAACCACCACACCATCTGCTGGTCCCTAGATAAACACTTCTATTCTAAGAGGTGCCATGATTGAGGTCCAGTGAGGAAAAAAGGACATGCTCAAGTTCAGTAAGTATTTTATTTATTTTTTCAAAAGGTGTATTGTGCTATATAGTACCCATAGTACTACATAGACCCCAATGATCCAGTTTAGACCCAAACATGCCAATACAGTAGTGACCAGATAAAGGCGGTGATCATGACGATCAAAGGTTTTGTGGTTATGAAGAAGCTACATTATAGTGGGAAAAGACAATGATTAACATGTAAAAAAAGTGAATAAGCACATAATTTTAAAATGTGGTATAAAATAATTGCAGAGGGAGTGATATGATAGCCGATTAGCACAGTCCACTAAAGAATGTCTTTGGCATAAATCCAGAGTCCAAAAATTACAACTAAAATATCTATAGATATTTCATTTCTAAGCTATAATGTAGCTTAAAAGAAAAATATTTAAGTAAAAAATAATTATAAATGTATAATTATAATCACTTCCTGAGTTAAATTAATGGCTGCTTAATTTGTTTTCCCTTTATGTATTTTTACACATTTGAACATTTTCTTTTGGAATCAAGAAATACAGTGTCTTTTCACATTTGGAAATACAAAGAAGTTGAATTAATTTCTATTTTGAATAAGTTAGGCCACTGAGAAAGTTCAGAATAGTAGTTTAAAGTAACAGAATCACATTTCTCACAGTTTATTAAGAGTATATCCCATTTTGCTTTTTTTGATTTAGCTTCTAATTTGATATAAAGAGACTCATGAATTTATTGATATTTTATTACTAGTTAATATTTAAAGATTAATTGACTATGAGTAATAATTAATTATCAACTATAAGTAATAAAAATATTTTACTAGGCACTATGAGAAAGCCATTGAAGCATAAGAATTCCTAGCCCCAGAGGCACATATACCTTAATTGGGGACATAAGATATACTTAGTCTTCCATAGACAGCTCCACAGCCTGTATCTACACATCCAACGATTTAACCAACTGTGCACCCATTATTTTAAAAACAATAAAAACAACATTATAACAAATAATACAGGTATGTAAATTTAGTATCTCTTCTCTATTCAAAAATCTAAAGTGCATATCCTGCTTTCCCTGGTGTTACTTACAGAACTAATGTAGAGTGTTCATTTTTCAGTTAAGAAGACTAAGGTCCACCAAGAATAATTGTTTTCGCTGAGGTCGGACAACTTGTCTTTCTGGACAACTTGTTTTACTGAAGAAACACTGTTATACCAGAAGGCCTCTCAGAGGAGGACAGATTTTCATTAGCTTCTTTCTAGATACCTACATGTCTAAGAGTGATTATGGATGTTAAAGGGCAGAGGACGTTTAGGATAAGCCTCATACGATGTTAAAGTTCTCACAAAGTTCTCAGTGTTTCTTAAAACTTAATTTTTTAAAAAAAAATTATATATAAAACTGATCTCATGTTCTCCTTTAATAATTTTTGGAAATTTTGAAATAAAACAAATAATTTTGATAAACTACTAGAATTATAATGTTGAGAGATTTGATTTTGAAACTGCACATACTCTTACTGATATGAGACATCACAAATAATAAATATTATGGTAAAACTATGCATGAATTACAAATTTTTTTGCTATTAAAATGAACTTGTACTTTCCTTTTTCCAGAGAGATTTTTTTCTATAGGGTGTGTGTGCTCACCAGAGAGAGAGACAGAAAGTGAGAAATCACCTACCTACCCCGGGGGGGATGGCCACACCTCAATCCCTTCTCCTCCATTCTCCCCTTGCAATTTTGGGCACACACACACACACACACACACACACACACACACTGTGAGTTTTAAGCCACTGAGTCCAGGTCTTAAATAGCAGTCGACTACATGGGAGACCAGTGACGTAACCATTATGCCATCTGCTCGTCCCATGAACTCATACTTTAATTAAATTTTCCTCAACCTTTTTGGAATCTCTTCATATGTCTACCCTCACTTCTACTGACATTAAAGACCATGAATAGGAACAGAGGTAGGAAGAGTTGTGAGAGAATGTCTGAGAAAAGAACCCTGAGACTTAGAGAACTCAATGACTGGATATGAAGCTGACAGCAGAGATGGTAAGGCTGCACTCAAGAAGGCTGTAGTCTCCAAAGAGTTGTTTGTGTAGGATACATCTTCTCTTGAGCAGAATATTACCACTGTGCCATGAAACCAGTCCAAACATACTTCAAAACTATTCAAGCACACAGGAAGATAGCTGGGAAGCAAGAAATGCTCATATCTGGTATTATAATAGCAAGTTTGTTTAATACACTTTAAAAAAAGAGAGACTTAGAGCCATCAGGTGGCATGCAGATTATGGTGTTGGATCCCAAACAGTTGACTAGGGTTAGATTCCCAAACTTGATGGCTTGAAAATCACACCAGGCACATGTGCATGTACACTTGAAATCCTGAGAAGAGACTGGAGGAGAAGGGACTATGGAGTGGCCATTCCTCCTGGGGAATGATTTCTCACCCCACCCCCCCACCCCCATTTGCCTGAAGGCATGTGTACTTGCCAGGGAGAGAAAGACAGAGACAGCTCCCCCTGCCCCCACCTCCCGCTAGGATGGCCATGCCACAATCCCTCCTTCTCCATTCTTCTCCTGGGATCTTGGGCTCACACACACATGTACCTGAAATGATTTTGAATCCATCAGGTCCAGTACTTTAACCATGGTCAGCTATGTGGAAGTCAGTGACATAACTGCTAGGTCATCTGCTGGCTCCCTCCCCTCACTATATGCACTCTCTATCTCTCTCTGGTGAGTGCATGTGCTCTATAAAAAAACTAAAAGAGAGAGAAAGAGAGAGAGAGACTTTATAGGTGAATTAAACAAGTATTTATCTCTGGCAGAGAAAAACAAAATATAATATCAGAAGATAATATATGAAACTAAATATGGATGGGGAAGAGATAGAGAGGAGAGAAAGAACGATTCAGAGTAGAGGAAATTTGGGGAAATGGGAATGGGTTACTGGAAAACATAGGCTAAAATGAGCATCTATAGGACAAAAGTCAGAGTAATATATTTAATGGCTATTTTAAAGAAACCTCAGCTGTAATCTGAAATGTGGTTTTAAAAAGTACAATATAATTTGAGCATATTCAGCATATATTTGAAAAGGTCATAGTTATAAATAAGCAATTTACTGCCATTAATTACCAAATTTATGAAAGTATTTCCAAGAAAACAACCCCCCCTTGGGGGGTTTACTCCTTTACTTCCCATAAGAAATGATCATTTCCATTTTAGGCAGAGTAAAAGCTTTGTTGCGCTGACACAAAGTGTCTGTAGCGACTTTTCAGGTAGACTTTCTTGTCAAGGCCTGAGAAATGCGCCTCTCGAGCAGCTCCAAATTAGGAAATCATTTAGAGATGGAGGCTGAACAGAGGGCTGTTAGCCACATTTCTGTATGAAGCAAATTGAATTCTGGTTTGGACATAAAATTTGAAAATATTGTATAGACAAGAGCTTATTAGCTGATTCCAACAATCTGGGCTATATGATCAAAGAACATATTCAATAATTTCTAAAGGCACTTGTGCTGAAAAGATGCATTCCAAGATTTGTGATGTTATAGAGATACAGAACCATTTTTCTCTTCTCTGTAAGATATAGTCTCCAGTTCATATTGTGCATTATTCATCTTTAACCAACAAAATTAATAAGCTGTCCCATTTTACATCAATAGATTGAATCCTTTTTCTGGTTGTTAAGCACATGTCTCTTCTGTAAGCTTTTGTTCATGATAATGAGTAGGGTTAAAATATTTTTAAAAAAATAATACAGAACAGCACTTATCTTTATTGTTCTTTTATGAAATTCATTCCTTGAGAAACCAATTTTGAATCATAAATGGCCAAAAATTCCTTTTTCATCACAGAATATTACTGCTCAAAGATCATGAGGTACAGTGAATAATCACAATGTATTATTTAGAGACAATAAAGGGAGAAGATGTCACAATAACTATTTGTTTCCTGTAGTTTCACAAACCATGATCTTAAACTCTATTTAAAGAACCATGTCAGTCAGTTGAATAAACATAAGGATGCCCAAGAATTTTCTTTTAAGTATTTAAAGAACAGAGCAATGAATGAAAAGATGAGGCATTTCTGAAAGCAAGAGGAAGAGCAGTCAGCGGCTCTGAGGCAGTGAGTAGACTCTGGCATAAATAGTTACAAGAAAGCGGGTAGTGATCCTTGTAGGAGGGTTGCAGCCAAACTTTCCATCATAGGACTTAAGGAGTGTGTTTCTGCAGATTCCCTCCAAAAGGACCTAATTTGTCAAAAGTGAAATGTTTGTACTTGTCAGAGAAGTCCTGTCTTACATTGATTTCTGACTGAGGTCTGCTTTGCTTTATACAGTTGAAAGGTTTTGGAAAATTACCTATATAGAAAAAGTTGTACAACACAAACTATTAGATATTCTAGCTGGAGAGAGCATTCCAAGAATCCACAGGAAGCCCATCATGGGTAAAATTTTGAAACAAGAAAAATGACTACCATTGGTGTGGAGATTAAGGCCCTGGATCCCACATGGCTGACTCTGCGGTTTAAGTCCCAGACTCTGCAGCTTAAAGATCACATTGGACGTATGTGTATGTGTGCCCAAGATTCTTAAGAGGAGAATGGAGGCGAAGGGATTGCCGCATGGTCCTGTCCACTGGGGGATGATTTCTCACTTTCCCTCTCCTGCACTCTCTCTCTCTGGTGAGTGTACATGCCCTATAACAAAGTTTTTTAAAAAAAGGAATTAGCATGTTTCATGTTGAATTTTGTTTCTAGACTAATACAACTATACCTAGAATAATTTTAAGAATAGAGTAGGAATTTTAGGATCAATTCTCCAAAGCAGTGTTTAGAATTTAAAATGGATTTGACAGCTTTGAGCAAATTGACTTAGTCATAACTCATTTGAATGAACTGGTGAATTTGTAATCAACAAATAATTAGACAGTTCTGTTAACAGTATCAGATTAGTTGTACACAGTTTCATCTTTGAGCATTTCAAAAATAATACACCAGGAATGACAACAGTAAGGTCATTCAGTACTCATTCTTCTAAACCATGTTCAGCACCAAAAGTGAGCTCAAGAAAAGTAACAATAAAAGGTGAAAATGAAGATCCTATTGACTGCGTGTGTTTTTTTAAATGTGCGCTTGCATTATTACATTAGTTCTATTAAATTAGGAATATACTAAGATAAAAAAGAGCTTATTAATTCTATTTATGTCAAATGTTAGTACTTTGTTCATGTGGGATTGAATTAGATAACAGCAACAGATGAAGGTTAGGGAAGGGTAATGGTGATTATCTGACCCTAGGGTCATCTTAAGTGATCTTTCTCCTTTCTATGCTAAAGTAAAGTGGTTTGCTATTGACTTTTTCCCATGTGCTATTTCTTAAAACTTTTGAGTTTCTCTAAATAAATTCAGCCATCCGTCTAACACCATGCCATCTAACAAATGTTTAAGCTTCTTGAAGGCACTAATTTGTAAATATTTTTATTTTACTAGTAATTTTAATAGACTTATTTAACTTATGGTAATATTGCAAATGCAGACTTATGTAAGGCATTTATACAAATACACTTTATATGGTGCAGTGTGATATAAATTTTTCTTTTTTTCCAAGAGTGCTACAAATAAAGAAGTTTGAAAACATATACTTCGGTACAAACTCTAAATATATTTCAGAATGAAAATGGAAATTTGAATATTTCAAGATGGCATGTAGTAATGCTTAAACACAGACACCCTTACTATTCTTGTTTACAATTTTGCTTTAAAGAAAAGTTCATTAAGACTGCTATTCCTTCCTTTACTTCCACTGTTTATGGGAATTTTACATATTTTCGTGTTTACATGGTGAATCCACATCATTGAATTGTGTTGTCTTTTTTCTTTTCTTTTGTTAAATTTATTTTTATATTTAAAAAACTGGGGGCGCGAGGGCAGAGAGTACGTGTGCTCACTGGGGAGGGACAGAGGGA
>NW_006204563.1:182471-202484 GCF_000334495.1 Tupaia belangeri chinensis
GGGTCTGGGACGCAAACCGCGGTTGACTACATGGGAGTCCAGCGACACAGCCCTTACGCTAACTGCTGGTCCCCCTTCTCTATCTTTCTTTTCAGGAGTTTGGGCACACACCCACATGCAGCAGACATGTTTCTCAGGCTGCCAGGTCTGGGACTTGAATTGCACAGTGGACCGTATGGAATCCAGTTGCCATAAGCACCACATCATGAGTTGGCCTCAAATTCTGTTATTTCTGCCTTTAATGTATATTCTGAATCTGACTGCTGGAACTACTTCCATCACCATCACTATATTTCAAATTTGGGCTATGTGGAATGTTCGGCCTATTTTCACCCTTATTTTCCCACTGTTTCTTTCAAGAAACACACACACACGTGTGCATATGCACACACACAAAATCTATTCAGCATAGCAACTGTAAGGCTTTTAAACTACAAATCAGTTCATATGTCTTCCATTGAAAACCCATCAATGGCTTTCTGTCTCATTAATAATAAAATTAAAAATTCTAACCATGCTCTGTGTTGGTCTGACCCTTATTTACCTCCATGGCCTTATTTCCAACTCTCTGGTGCACAGCAGTATAACAACTGGTCTTTTTAAAGACATGCATATATTCAGCTCTCAGTCCCAAAGGGTCTTCCTCTAGAAATTGAGATAGAGTCTTCCTTCACTTCCTTCAGATATTTCCATAAATGCTACTTCCTAGCCCTACCAGAGCACTCTGAAGTCTGATCTATTTGTCCTAATAAGAACTGTCACCATGTGACATTATATATTTATTTGTATAGTTACTTTTTTCCTTCTAGAATATAAGCTCGTAAGAACACAGGCTTTTTTTTGTTGTTGTTGTTGTTGTTCATTGCTGCATCTCAGCAACTATGAGGTACTCAAAAAAGATTAGATGAAAAAGGAGCTAAATGAATATATGTGCATGCCTTTTCTTCTATCCTGCTGATGTGAATTAGCATCAAAGTAAGCCAGGGAAATAGTGCTCACTGTGTTACATTATTTAATCTTCAAAACTCGAACATGGTGAGTTGTTTATGTGTTTGTTTTTAGATATAAATCCAAGGTTAAAGGAATTAGAAATCAAAATTTTAAAATAGTTGATCCACTTAAGATCTTTAGTCTGATTCTTTGATAAGTAATTTATAATCTTTTTAAGTTGTTTTTTTTTTTTTTTTTTTTTGCCCAAGGGTATGCGAGCTTGCCAGAGAGGAGAGACAGAGAGAGACAGTGAGAGTAAGAGAGAAATCATCTCCCAGGGGGATGTACATGCCACAATCCGTTCTCCTCCATCCTCCTCCTGGAATTTTGGGCACATATGGACATGTGCCCAGTGTGATTTTTAAACTGCCAGGCCCAGGACTCAAACCATGGTCAGCCATGTTGGAGTTCAGCACCTTAACCACCACACTATCTGCCAGCCCTTAAATTATATAAATTTTAAAAGATAATTGATAACAGTGCCCATATAACAATACTCTTTATCATACATTTTCCTGTTTCAGATGAACCTTATTTCTTAGGGTATATTATAGCAAAGAGATACATTTTTAGTTACGTGTGTTTGGAATCACACTGTTTAAGTCTCTGGTTCGCCACTTCCTAGCTGAGAGACTTTGGGCAAGTTATTTAGCTTTTCTAAGTCTCATTATCTTTATCTGGAAGATGAAGGGTATTGATATAGTCTGTTCTGTAATCTCACATTTCTATAGTGTGAGTTAGCTCATACAAAATTAGCACATAGGAGAATGATGTTAGCATACAGTAGAAGGCATTCTGAATTAGCCTGAAGATTATTTCTTCACAATTATTTTTTTTAATAAATGATTGTGAAGAATGTGAGTTTACGTTAAGAATGCAAAGGATTGTGGTGGGAATTACATGTGAAATTTAATAAGGTGGTTGGCATCTAGAAAATACTTATAAAATAGGGACCAGCAGTTAGCGTAATGGCTATGTCACTGGACTCCCATGTAGTTGGCTGCGGTTTGAGTCCCGGACCTGATGGCTTCAACTCATGCCAGGCGCGTGTGTGTGCGTGCTCAAGATCCTGAGAGGAGAATGGAGGAGAAGGAATTGTGGTGTGACCATACCCCCTGGGGGGTGATTTCTCACTTTCTGTCTCTTTGTCTCTTTCTGTCTTTCTGGTGAGCGCACACACCCTATAGCAAAAATCTCTCAAAAAAATAGAAAAAATTTCTAAAATAATATCCCAAACGCTTGAGGTAGTAGAAAATTATTATAAACGTGTAAATTATTGTAACTCACTTCTTGATCTATTTTTCTGAAACACTTTTTTTTGATTATCAGTAAAATCATGATGTATTTTTCTATGTTTTCTTATGCAAAAATGCGTCATGATGTTCCTGATGACCAAATATTTCTGAAATATATTTTTTGATATATGTTTGAGAGATGATTGACATTTTAATTTTTATTTAGAGACAATGAAGTTCTAGGCACTGTTAAATACTGGGTATATACAGATAAATGACGAATTAAAATGTGTATATTGTCTCTTATAAGAGTTTCGAAGTATATTTTAACATTGATTATTGAATTTTGTTTCCAGAAGTAGAATATACAAATATAACCAAGTCTCCTGCAGAAAAAAAATGTGACATGCCAGAATATATAGTATTATTTTTAAATGCATTAAATACATTGATGCCAGCAGGAAGATAAAAATTTCTCAGAAACTTAAAACCAAGAGAAAGCAAAAACCTGAAGAGGGAAACAAGAAACTGTAGCCAGATTTTGCCTGCCATCTGTGAACCCAAGGAACCCGGAGTTTTGTTTTACACATGGAATATACAAAACAAAGATTGTACTTTAAGATCTGGATTTAGTAAGAGATATGCACAATAATCCTAGAGCCCAAAGGAAGAGAGCTTTAGTGTAAGAGTGAACTATAATCACCTAGACATCTTCCAGAACACAGCAAGGAAAACTAGCTTCCTTTTTTTATTTTTAAGAGGAATTTTTGTTATAGGGCACCTGCATTTGTGAAAGAGACAGAGAGAGACAGAGAAACAGAAAGTGAGAAACCATCACCAACCCCAAGTGGGAATGGACAATGCCACGATCCGTTCTACTCCATTCTTTTCGCAGAATTTGGGGCACATTTGCACACACGCCTTGTCTGAGTTTCAAGCTACTGGATCAGGGAGTTGAATTGTTATCAACTACGTGGGAGTCCAGCGATATAACCATTATGTCATCTGCTGGTCCTGCAAAATTAACTTTCTAAAACCTTGATGCTAGGTAGAGAATTCTTCTTGTTCCTACTTGTTTATATCCCTTACACATAACACTCCATGGTCAAAATCCTCAAACAAATAACTAAGTTAACATGGTTCTGGATTGAGTGAGCTCCCAGCAACTTGGCAGAAACAAACACGAATCTTCTTTAAGGAACCTACTTGTATCTTCAGAAGGCCTCATATTAATGGATGAGAATTCCCATATAAAAGTTTTCCTAGAATAGGAGCTCTCATTCAAATACCAAGCTATATATAAAGGAACAATGAATTATGAATGAGAGTTGGCAGCAAAACAAGACAGAATATTCAGGCGTATGAAAACTTCAGAAGTTAAAATGACCAGAAATACTATAAAAGGGGTAATATCTAATATGTTTAAAGAACTTTTTAAAGAATTAAAATAGAGGAAAAAAGAAAGATGGTCAGGAGCAAGACACTATAATAATAAGGCAAATATTAAAAAAGAACTTTTAGCAATAAAAATATGTGATTAAAATTAATTTAAAACTCTCATTCATGCAAGCACACAGACATACACACATATTCACACACTATAGGACATCAAAAATAGCTGAAAAGAGAATTAATGAGCAAGAACAGAGATTTGAAAGATTATATAGAATCTAGTACAAGGAGATAAATAAATGGAAAATAGTAAGGAATATCCAAAAGGGCAGATAAAATAGAGTAAGGGTGAACCTAACTGGACTCTCAGAAGAGAGCAGAGAAAAAAATGAAGACAACATTCTAAGGAATAAAAGTTGAAGAATATCAAGAACCAATGAAAAACATTAATTGTCAAAGTAAAAAATCCCAAACTTCAAGCAGGATAAATAAAAACAAAAAATCAAATTGACTTCCAAACACATCTAACGACAAAGATAAGGTGTTAAAAATGACAAAAAAAAAAAAACTATAAAAAAAGCAAGCAAAATGATTATTTCCCAACAGCAACAGCTGAAATTAGAAAACAGAATATCTTCAAATTGCTGAAAAAAAAATAACTTTCAGCCTAGAGTTGTATATTCAGCAACTCTTTTAAAACTCTTATTTTATAAAATAAGAAAATTCTCCACAAAGAATCCTTATCAGGTAGAAGGAAAGTGATTCCAGAGGAACAGTATAAGATGCAAGAAGAAATGACGAACAAAGAAAGTGGAAAATACACCTAACTATTCACTGACCAAGCAAATAATAACAATATATTGTAAACTAAACATGAAAGAAAATAGAAGCATAATACCTAACAGTAATAGTAATAGGAAATTAGAAAGCAAGTTGTTGGGAGTGTGCTAAGGGTCAATAAGATGGATTACTTACAACTTCTCAAAGTAAAAAAAGATATGTTATTATATACTTATATAATAGAGTGCAATCAATTAGAAAAATGGAATAAGCTAGAAGTTATATACAAAAACATGCAGAATATTTACACAATGATTCTATCTATTCAGGGTTAAAAACAATATTAAACTAAGTAATACATTTGTGTAAGGGTATACACACAAATATTAAAATCATAGTGAAAAGCAAGTGAATTTGAATAACTAAAAATCTTCCCTTCTTCTGACAGTAAAGACCAATGAACATGATTGGGAGAGGTCACATGGGGATTTCAAAGCTCATATGTTGACAGTCTCAAGTCTGGTGGTTGGCAGGTGGAAGTTTCTTGTATTATTCATATTGAGTTGTTGGAAAAGTTATGACATATTTTTTTCTATGTAAAAATGTGTCCTGACTTTTTGTACAACTCAATAATTTAGACCTATCACTATGACCTGAAAATTTTTGCCCCCCCCCAAAAAAAAACCCCTTATATGTTAAAACCTAACCTCCAATGAAATATTTTTAAAAGGTGGGAATTTTGAGATTTGATTAGGACATAAGGGTTCCCATCTCATAAATGAGATTAATGCCCTTATGAAAGAAACTTGGGGAAGTGTGTTTTTCCCTCTGCCATGAGAAGACACATAGAAGGTGCTATTTATGAGGAACAAGTCCTTACCAGATACCAAATCTGTTAGCACCTTGAAATTGGACTTCCAAGTCTTCAGAACTGTGAGCAATATATTTCTGGTTTTTTTTTCCTTTTCTTTTTTTTTTTTATTAATTACTCAGTTTAAGGCATATTGTTATAGAAGCCTGGATGGACTTATACATCAATATTATCAATTACTTAATTATGAAAATAATTAAAATAAAATATATACAATTTGTTTTTGTAATCTCTAAGCAATGTCTTTATACTGTAAGTTTCCAAAGCCAATTCTTTTTTAGTAGCATTACTTAAGGGCATTTGGGGCTTGTTTTATACTTAATATGCAGCCCATTTTCCAAGTTCCATCACCTTATTCATCCACTGATGTCAGATAATTCTTCACTCCACAATTCCACAGTTTATGATTCATTAGTGCAAGTAATTCAGGGGAAAATAATGACAAAATTAAGTACACAGTGAAGCATAAATATCTGAGATCAGACCTTTGACAGGTTTTGATATGAAGAAGAGGGGAAGGCACTGAATATCTGTAAGAGGATAGAGAAGAACTGAGACCAAGTAAAGGGCAGAGTTGAGAGCCTGGGAAAGCAAAAGCTTTTTCTTTCTTTTCTTTTCTTTTCTTTCTTTCTTTCTTTCTTTCTTTCTTTCTTTCTTTCTTTCTTTCTTTCTTTCTTTCTTTCTTTTTTTTTTTTCTTTTAATTTTTGCCATGGGCACATGCACTTGCTAGAGACAGAAAGAGAGAGGGAAAGTGAGAAAGATATCACTCCCCATGAGTGATATCTCAATCCCTTTTACTTCAGTCTCCTCTTGGTATTTTGGGTACACATGCACATATACCCAATGTGATTTTCAATCTACCAGATCTGAAACTTGAATCATGGCTAGCCATGTGGGAATTCAGTGCCTTAACCACCACGCCACCTGCTGGTTCCATCAGAGAGCTTTTCTAATCTGCAAATTTGCCCATTGTCTGCTCAGAGACCAATAACAAACAAACTTAAAGTTAATGCAAAAGGGTTTAGAATAGGAAGACTTTTAGCATTTCTGGACTTTGTTTTCTGTTTTTGTTCTTTTTTTTTTTTCATTTAGAAGAGAATAGATCATGAAGACATATAAAGTCTCTTCCATCTCTTACATTCTTTGAGCATGTGATTACATGAACATTAAAAACTGTCTTAATTGCCTTATTTTGCACCAGAGAATAAAGGCTGCTAAACCTCCTGTGCTCATTAAATTCTATTCAAATTATGAACACCTGCATTGGAAATACAAGCAATGCATAATCACTGATGCAGTCCACTGGCAATTAATTAAGGAGCGTTATTCCCCTTATGTAAACATTTAACAGGAATTGTCCATATTGCTTATGCTAAGTTTAAGAAGAGGAGAAACTTAGATTAATATATTAAGGAAGAAGATTTATTTATGAGGGAGAAGAGATGAACAATTTCTATTAGTAGAATTTTATTCAGTTGAAGAGTTATGCACTGTCAAAAAGATAATGCTAAGTTTCTTGCTGAGATATATTTAATTTTTCTTTGATACATTATTAAAAATTGGTATGTTCTACTATAGGCATGTTTGAAAATCAAATGGTAAATCTATTCTATATCTTATAAAATTTTGTTTTGTGAGGTATACCATGACAATGAATAACTAAAGCTAAACTAATGACTCTAAAAGTGTGACAGAAATAAGATCACAGTAATGAACACTGTTGATGGTGACTATGAGGGTACTTAAAAAGTATGAGAAAAATTGAATTAAAGTATAAGTTCATTTTGGTGCACTAGAATTTTGAAATTTATGCATGGTTTATTCATGATATGTGTTTCCATGAACTTTTTGAAGAATTCCTTGTATTAACAATAATTAAAGAGTCAGATAAACCATAACTTTATTATTAATTACTGGATTTTCCTATGCTTTACAAAACAACAATATTTAAGTTCAGCTGATAGAGGCTGTGGTATCTTTGTATAAATTATGCTATGCCAAACATGACACTATGCCAAAAAAGCACTACATTTTATAAACGACAACATTAATTTTTTTAAAAGTTTGTTTTCAAACCATTGGAAAGAACACAATGCTGATAATTTAGTTTTGCTAGTAATAAAGAGAATAGATCATATTGTTGGTAAGCAAATTGGTCTTTAGAAAGCAGCCAACAATGTGTACTGAAATTAAGCCAATTTAATCAGTGAGAAGAAATTCTTACACAAGAAATTCAACTTGTAAAAAAAAATTATTTAAATAAAACCAGAGGGTTCATGTTTGAAATTTTCTCTCTTATAAACTTGGCCCTAAATTAAAAAACTCTTTTGCAGGTTAAGAAAATGCAGTTATCTCACTCAGCTCTCTGATGGGCCCTCATCCAGAATCCATCAATGTCTTTTGACTTATCTTCTGTCCACAATCTACAAAAATAGCTTGAACTACCATAAAATAGTTGAGGTAATGAAGCCAATGAAAAGAGAAAGGACAGCTTATTTATTTTGCTCTTGTTTATCCTAATATCAGTTCTAATATGCATGTAATATCCCTACAGAGAAGAAGGCAACATTTTTTCCTATGGTGCTCTTAAGTATATTATCTATATCTTTGGTAAAAGGATTGTGTTTCATTTTTGAGTAGCCAATAATCTGTAGACCACTTATGAATTTTAATGTTATAATTACATTTTTTTAGCCTTTTTACAAGATCAGCTAATACGCTGTGGAGTAAGTTAAGGGCTACAAAGGGAGAAAATGAAGGTAACTTACTGTGTCAGCTATCCCCCTATTCCATGAAGCCTGCATTCTAATCCCCAAATCCTATGCATATATTACCTTTCATTGTAAAATAGATTGGCAGGTGTGATTAAATAAGGATTTGAAGTTTTTGAGATGGGGATTCTTTCCTGGATTATCTATATGGGACCAGTGTAACTCCAAGGGTCTGTATAACAGCGAGATAGTAGAATCAGAGGAAAAAGGAGATGTGGTGATGGAAACAGAAGTTGGAGTGATATTATTGCTGAACAAATGCAGTGAGCAAAAATTAATAAAATATAATAAAATAAAATAAAAGGTGACTTCTAGCAGCTGGAAAAGGCAAATGTCTTAGTCTATTCAGGCTGGTAAACAAAATACTATAAACTGGGTAGCTCACAAATACAAACATTTACTTTTAAAGGGTCAGCAAGTAGTGTGGTGGTTAAGGTTCTGGACTACCACAGGGCCTACTTCAGTCTGAATACTGGACCTGGCAACTTGCTTTCCCACTGTCCCTCTTCTCTCTGTTCAAATATAAAAATAAGTAATAATAATAATAACAAAATAAAATAAATAACTCTTTAAAAAAATAAAGAAGCTTATTTTTTTAATAGTTCTGGAGACTGGATGGCCCAAGATTAAAATATAGGCCGATTTGTTTTCTGGTGAGGAGCTCCTCTTTTGGTTAATAGATGGTGTCCTTGACCTGCTAGGAAGGGGCTAACTAGTCTTTTATAAAAGTACTAATCCCATTCATGACAACAGAGCCCTCCCAAAGGCCCCACTTCGTAATACCATTGCACTGTGGATTAGGTGAGAACCCAACATATAAATTTTAGGTAGCACAACTACTTCAATCATAGTAGCAAGGAAATAGATTCTACCCTATAGCCTTCAGAAGGAATGCAGCTCTGATGACACCTTGATTTTAGTTTTATAAAATCCATTTTTTGGACTTATCACCATAACTAAAGTGGTAGTATTCATTTATTTATTTAATTTTTTTGGAGAGTTTTTTTTTTGTTTGTTTGTTTGTTTTGTTTTTGCTATAGGGTGCGTGCACTCACCAGACAGACAGAGAGAGACATAGAGACAGAAAGTGAGAAATCACCACCCCCCCAGGGGGGATGGCCATGCCGCAATCCCTTCTCCTCCATTCTCCTCTTGGGATCTTGGGCACGCACACACACGCACCCGGCGTGAGTTTAAGCCACTGGGTCCAGGACTCAAACCGCGGTCAACTATGTGGGAGTCCAACGACATAGCCATTATGCTAACTGCTGGTCCTGAAAGTGGTAGTAATTTGTTATAGCAGTAATAGCAAACAAATGGACTCACAGTTCAGACTTACTGAGAAATAGAAATCTCTGTAATGCGTGTTATATAATAAACTTTGTAAAATAAATATACCACTTGAAAATTAAGACATACTAAAGAGAAAGTATGAGTCTCTTTTAGTGTAAAAAATTTTGAAACCCACTCATAACTTCAACACAATTGAAATTTTCCATGAACATTTGAATATTCCACCCTAATATAGTCTCAATTCTAGTAATTCTTCCCTTAGTAAATATTTCAAAGAAATAAATTATATATATAATATACATACATAAAAATTATATATACACATATACATTTATATACAAACATATAATACATATAAATACATACACATAAACATAAAGACACAGTATGGGTCTCATGGCTAGCCTTCTATATCCCAACCTTCTATATCCTATAACTGGGATCTCTTCTAAGCATTCTACATATATTAATGTATTTGATCCTCACACAGGGTTTACAAAGAAAGTGCTGTTTTGAGTCTCCACTTTTTTAAGGAAATTAGACCCCAGAACGTTTAATTTGGTCAAAATGATGTAAATACAGAGGGGGAGATCTGGGATTTTACCCTGGTAATCAGTGTCTGGAATCTGTGTGCCTAACCTCTGGGCAATACTGCTACTTGCCCCAATAGGGTCAGCCTTGAATGCTGAGGGTAGTGACATTTTTACATACTTTTGCTAATCTGTGTTTTCTAATTTTGACATGACCACTAAAATAAAAGCTAAGCTATATCAAGCAATTTAATTATTCTCTTTAATGTGCTAAGTGCTCTTTATGCATAGTCTCAATTAATCTTAACTAAAACCTTACAAAGCAATATTTTAAACATTCCGTTCTGCATATTAAGTAACTGAGTCTTAGATAGTCAAAAAACATTTTGAAATCATAGATCTACTAATTGTTAAGCTTCAAATTTACATTTACCTGAATCTAGGGTCACTATTCTTAACCATTATGGCATGCCACCTTAACAAATATAACATTGCAGAAATATTCATGAAAAGGAGAGAAACCCTCCCTTTCTGGTATTAAGTTCAGCGAGCATCAGTGTAGCATTTGAAGTTGTGTAATAATAATGATTCTCTGTTTATCAGACTTGATTAATACTGACTACATTTTATTGAAAAGTTCAATTTAGCCACAGGTTAAGTCCTCAAGACTAGATCTAAATTCACTATAATTAATGCATTTCTCAAACAAAATCCAAGCAGTGAGATGAAAGTTAATTTGAGGAAAGATGTTAACTATTATACATAGCATAAAGGAGTAAAGCTATCACACATTCATAGAAATCAATGTAAGAGCAGTAGATATGGATCTTTCATCCTTTTCCATAGATATCTCTTTGGGGATTTTGTTGTAATGAAAGAAAGTTTTCAACTAAAATAATTAATTGCATCCTAGTGTAGGATAATCTATTAATTGGTTCCTCATCTGAACTGGTCTTACTTTTAAAAATTTTTATTTTTTTATTTGCTAGAGGGAGTGTGGGCTTGCTAGAGAGAGACAGAGAGACACCATGGGAGACAGTTATGTTGTTATCCCTTCTCCGTTTCTTTTTTTGGGATCCTGGGCCCACACACACATGTGTCTGGAGTGTTTCTTAAGTTCTTGGGTCTAGGATTTAACTATGCAGTCACTTGGGATCCAGCCAGCTTAACCATCACACCGCTGACTGGCCTATCTCTTAGTTTAAAAAAAATATATTGGAATTAGGTATGTGTCTAAAACAACTTGTATTAGACTAACTTGTACCAAACACTCGTACTTTTATATGCAATCATTTATGAAAATCTATGTTATGATATTTGAGAGTCATCTGAGGACTGGTCACATCTTAAAATATTTTTAACTTTTGATTTCTAGGTGATGAACTCCTTTAAAACTCTCTTTTCTTGAGGATTCTTTGTTTAGTTTCCTTCCTTCCTTCCTTTCTTCCTCCCTTCCTTCCTTCCTTCCTTCCTTCCTTCCTTCCTTCCTTCCTTCCTTCCTTCCTTCTTTCCTCACTTTCTCTTTTTCTTTCTTGTTAGAGGGTGTGCACATTCACCAGAGAGAAAGAGGGAAAGGGAGAACCCCTCCCCCACCATGGGGCATGGTCATGCAACAATCCCTTCTCTTCTATTTCTTTATCCTGTCAGGAATTTGGGAATGCACACAGATGTGATTGGCATAGTTTTCAAGCCACTATGGCCAGGATGCAAATTGTAGTTGAAGTTGACCAGGTGGGATCTGACTCCCTTAACCTATGGACTCTGCTCTTCTTAGGGTTTTTTGTTTTGTTTTGTTTTGTTTTGTTTTTTAATTTATTGGAGGGTGCAAGTGCTCATGGGAAAGAGATGGAGGCAGTGGGGGAGGGGAGATAAAGCAAGAAAGCATCTCCCATGCGGGATGGTCATGCTACAATCCCTCCTTTTTTATTCTTTTGACATTTGGTCATGCACACAATTTTGCCCAGCATGTTTTTCAAGTTGCTGGATCTGGGACTTAAACCAAGCAATCAACTATGTGGGATCAAGCCACCTTAACCACCATGCTACCAGCTGGCCTAATCCTCCTTAATTTTTAAGGAGAATGAAATCTGATTGGTTACCAATTTAGTAGCTTGAAACAATGACTGCTTATTGAGTGAAAGTGTAGGCATGACTTAGCTGGGTGCTCTGCTTGGGGCATTATAAAGCTGACATCAAGGTATTGGTCAGATTGGGTACTCATCTGGAAGCTCTTAGGAAAAATTCAAATGCAGGCTCATTCAGATTAAGGGGGAAATGAAGTTCCTTGTGGTTTTAAGACTCATTTTCGAATCCCATACTGGCTAATAGCCAGGGGCCAGTCTTAGCAACTAGCAGTCATTGTTCTTTCTGCTGCTTGGCCTCCCCCCCCACTCCCCTCATCTTCAAAGGAAACCACAGAGCACTGATCTTTTCCTATACTTTTACACTATGATGTTACACAACCACAAGAGTATATCACATCATATTCCCAGGTTCTTCCTATACTTCAGGACAGAGGATCTTGCAAGAATGAGGATCACTGGGAGTCATTGAAGAATTCTGCCTATTGGGACCAGCAGTTAGCGTAACGGCTATGTTGCTGGACTCCCACGTAGTTGACTGCGGTTCGAGTCCCAGACCCGGTGGCTTAAACTCACGCTGGGTGCGTGTGTGTGCGTGCCCAAGATCCCAAGAGGAGAATGAAGGAGAAGGGATTGCGGCGTGGCCATCCCCCCTGGGGGGGTGATTTCTCGCTTTCTGTCTCTCTGTCTCTCTCTGTCTGTCTGGTGAGTGCACACGCCCTATAGCAAAAACCTCTCCAAAAAAAAAAAAAAAAATAATTCTGCCTACTATACCTATTTAGTACTTATGCTACTGATTGAGCTGAAAAATCCATTCCGACATTTATGTAACACATCTAATGAGCCTCTTCAAGTTGCCAGGTACAATGCTAAGCATCTGATGTAACCAGACTAACACACAGTCCTTCTTATCCTTGGTATACTTCACGGCTCATCACATAGGCAAGTTCTTTAGGATATGGAAAAATCTCTGTTCTAATTAATACAATATGCTTGGAAAGTTATTATTTCATGGTAATGTTTCTTTTATTCAGTAAATTGCATACTTTATTACAATGTACAATTCACTCTTGAATATTAAAAGCAATTGGAAGATCAAATTGACTTATTTTTTAACTTTCTCCCATTCTTTCATTCCTGTAAAACTAACCTAGGTTGTTAGATAAAGTTGGTAAATAAAAAATAGGAGGAATCAGCCAATAAAAGAGGAGATTTAAGATGTTTAAATCTCATGTGTTAAATTGTTAATATTAAAAAAGGAAGAAGATTGTAAAAGAAGTGGATAGTATAGTTTCTTTTTAATCTTGAAAAACATTACCTCCTACCCATTTCTTTAGATTCTAGTTAAATAATGCTAAGTGTCTGATTCAATTTTAATTACCATTAATTATCCCAAGCCTAGATCCATGCACAGAATCTATTTTTTTACTCATGTTAACTTCAAAAAGTCCAAGAATTTTCAGCTACTTTGTCATAACTATCCCTAGATTCATTGTGAAGGAAAAAGTCTAGAATAAAAGATGTTTTCTTTTATAAACAATAACAACAACAACAACAACAAAAACAGTGCATCTGAGTCTTATTTCATAGCAATTAAAAAGTTTCAGAATTGGCACAGATGATTTCAAAGAGAAGAAAGTGACAATGTGTACTTGTTGGAGAACTGCAATATAAAGCCCTAGGGATTTTTTACAGAACAGTATGAACGTATGAACATTGTCCAGAATCAATGATGTGGTTGAGACAGGTAGAAACAGGCTAAAACAGAACTGACGCCAGTGCTAGTGTCACTAAAGAATGGGCTACACTACTGGTAGTCTACACGGCAGTATAATTTCCTAATGGTCAAAATCACTAAAGAAGCTTTGCTAGATTATTTTTGTGTATCAAAGAGATGATACAGGAATACACTATACACATATTCATTATATTTTTTTACTACAGGACTCTGTGTTGCCATCACAAATAAAAGGAAACAGAAAGAAAGACAGGGGTGATATGTAACTTTTCAGCATCAAAGAAAAGTATTTATTTTCTAGTGACATCATCTTACACTCATATTTATTTTAAAATTTCCTATCCATTAGTGACAAAGTACAATATAAGCTGGGTATCTCATCCTATCCTATTTCCTGGTTCTTTGGTCCCAGCTCCTTCTAGCCAATTTCTCTATGCCAGTCCATCATACCTGTTCCTTTTTCTAGGTTACAATGCTTTTTAGGGTTTCAGTAATTTTTTTTTTTTTTTTTTGCGAGAGATCTTTGTTATAGGGTATATGTGCTCGCTGGAGAGACAAAAAGAGACATAGAGACAGAAAGCGAGAAATCACCCCCTGGGGGGCTGGCCATACCACAATCCCTTCTCCTCCATTCTCTTCTTGAGATTTTGGGCACACACACTCATGCAACCAGCATGAGTTTTAAGCTGCCAGGTCCATGACTTGAACCATGGTTGACTATTGGGGAATCCAGCAACATAACCATTATGCTGCCACCTGCTGGTTCCAAGAGTGTTGGTTTTGTATGTCCGGATTAGAAAGTTATTAAATACGAAAAACTACTATATAAAGAGGATGGTCTGTATTCAGATTCAAATTCAGCTCTGCAGTTTACTAGCAATATAACCTTGGACAAATTATTTAACCTGTAAAACCTTAATTTCTTCCTAACATGTGTATGGGTTTATGTAAATCTTAGAAAACTAATCAGTAAGCAATTGCCTTTTCTGAGTTCTCCTTGATGGCCAGGACTCTGTGTTGGTTCTATAAGCCAAGAATGGACACATTAAAACATCAGCCATTTCTGGGAGATGGGATTGTGGTACATCAGTAAAACAGCACATGCTGCAAGGCTGACTTACATGGGAAGATTCCAGGTTTGGGTTGGAGACTCCCTGAGCATGCCTGGCACATACATGCCCATGATCCAGGTCTGGCTGGAGCTGGGGTTAATCATGGTGTCAAGACCCTCTTGTGCTGTCTGTCTCTCTTGTTCAGCGAAGAAATGACTAAATAGGGCCAGCCAGTGGTGTGGCAGTTAATGCGCTGGATTTCCCATGGCCACTGTGTAGTTTGAGCCTGGACATGATGGCTGAAAACATGCTGTGCACATGGGTGAGCCTGCCCAAAATCCCAAAAGGAGGGATAAATAAGAGAGAAGGGACTATGGCATGATCATTCTTCACTGGGGCTCTTTGTCTCTTTCTCTCTCTCTCTCTGGTGAGCACATATGTCCTCTGCCCAATTTTAAATAAATTAAATAAATAATAAATAAAGTTAAAGCAACAACATTTCTTGGTCATTTCTGGGAACTCCAGAATGGTGAAGTAAACAAGAAGAGAAGGCATTGAGCAAATGGCAGTAAACAATTATTAAAAATATAAAGGGAATAATAGGATGATAAATAACTAATTATGCTGATTTATTATTACATTCTTGTACTGAAAAATCACATCATATCCCATGAATACTTGCAATGATTACGTGTCAACAACAACAGAAACACAAAAAAATGAAGAGATAACGAGTGTTATAAACTGAGTTTTTCTCTTCCTTAATATCTGCATGTTGAAATCCTAACCCACAGTGTGATGGTAGTAGGAAGTGGGGCCTTTGGGAGATGATTTGGTTATGAGAGTGGAACTTTCATGAATGGGATTCCTGTCCTTACAGCCAAGATCCCAAATAGAAGATCCCTTCTACCCTGTGAAGATACAGTAAGAAGTAAGCAGTTTATGAATTAGGAAGTGCGTCCTCACTAGACACTCAACCTGCTGTCATGTTGATCTTGGACTTTGACGTTTTCAGAACTGTGAGAAATAAGTGTTGGTTGTTTATAAGCCACCCAGACTGTGTTGTTTTTGTTTTAGTAGCTTCAATGGACAAACACAATAAAGAACATGAATGTATGCATAAAGAATAAGAACGTACATGGAACATGAATGTACTCCAATTCACATTCTATAATTCAGGCAAAAAAATTTAAATACCAAAAGAGATTTTATCAAGTAAAATAATTATTTAATTGTAATTTATATAAAAATTATTCTTGTATATATATTTTTTCTTCTTTTTTTTTTTCCCCCATGGCACAGGTAGTGGATATTTTCTTTACTTTTTCTTTTCCTTTTTTTATTTTATTTTATTTTTTTTAGTGAAAAAAAGGGAAAGAGAGACTGAGATTGATTGATTTTCAACAGGGTCTCGCTGTGATCCTCTTGTGATCCTCCCGCCCCATCCTCCCTATTAGCCAGAGTTGATTACAGGCACTCACAACCATACCTGGCATGTTCTAGGTGACTTGGGAACCAAAGCTGTGCCTCCCGCGTGGCTTCCAGTCTCTTGGTTTGCATTATCTATTCATGCCCATGTGTAAAACCCTCCTCTAAGTGTGGCTGAACACAGTAATCTGTTTCTAACCAATAGATTATGAAAAAGGTGACGGGGTGTTATTTCTGTTATTCAGTTATAAATGACTCTGACTTTGGTCTTGCTGGTATTTTCTCTGGTTATTCTTACTCTCTTGTTCTGATGAAGAGGGTCTCCTGGTAAAGAACTAAAGCCTGTCAACAACCATTTGAGTGAACTTAGAAGCAAATTTTTCTCCAGTTGAACTTTGAGATGACTGTGAATCCCAGGGTAACACCTTGATTACAACCTCTCGATAGAAAACCCCTGAAGCAGAGGACCTAGATAAGCTGTGCTGGAGTTCCTGACCCACAGAAACAGTATGATAATAAATGTGTTTTTTAAGTCACTAAGATTTTGGGATAACCTGTTAAGCAGCATTAGATAATGAAGGTATTTCATATCTAATTCATCAATAAATTCTGTCAGCTCTACCTTTACATTTAGAATTAAAAAAAAGAAAATTCTGAAATTTTAATTTTTTTGGTGGGAGAGAGGTTTTTGCTATAAGGTGTGTGCACTTGCCAGAAAGACAGAGAGAAAGAGAGAGACAGAAAGCAAGAAATCACCCCCCAGGGGGGATGGCCACGCCACAGTCCGTTTTCCTCCATTCTCCTCTCAGGATCTTGGGCATGCACACACACATGCCCGGCATGAGTTTAAGCCACTGGGTCAAATACTCGAACCACAGTTGACTACATGGGAGTCCAGCGACATAGCCATTATACCAGCTGCTGGCCCCAGCTTTTTTTTTTTTTTTTTTTTTTGGGATTTTTTTTAATGGGCCTTGAGAAAGAAAGACAGAAGAGAGACAGAAAGCGAGAAATCACCCCCCAGGGGGGATGGCCACGCCGCAATCCCTTCTCCTCCATTCTCCTCTCGGGATCTTGGGCACGCCCGGCGTGAGTTTTAAGCCATCGGGTCCGGGACGCGACCCGCGGTCAACTACATGGGAGTCCAGCGACACAGCCATTACGCTAACTGCTGGTTCCCCTGGCCCCAGCTTTTAAAATTTTTAAATTTACAATTAGAATGACATCTTACCACATCACTGCCACCACCTCCATGTAATTCAGTATAATTTCTCATCTGATTATTTGTTATAGCCTCCTAGGAATATGCAATTTTTCTGCTTTGCCATTGCCTTCTTAATTCTATTCTCAAAACAGAAGGCAAAGTGATTCTGTTAATGGATTCCATTCTCATTCAAATACTCAGCCACCTTCCAAAAACCTAAAAGGCTCAACATGACCCCTTTCCTCTCCTTGTGTAACCTAACACAACTACACTGGCTTCTTGCACTTCCCCTAACATGCTGAGTACACTTAAAACCTCTCCAATTACTGACTCCCTAAGTATCTTCACTCAATGTCTTCACAGAGAGGGAAAAGTCTTTCTAAATTATCTCCTTTGAAGTTGCACCTCCTACCTCAATACAGTTCCTTGTTTTTATTTATCGCAATGAACATTTTATAGACCCTATTTATTTATCTTGAGTATTGTTTGTTTTCTACACTAGAATGTAAGTTTCATGTAGGAGTAACTCTTTTTTTTTTCGTTTAATTAGGTTTAATTTATTTTCGAGAGAGAGAGAAAGACAGCCCCCACAACAAAGTATTGTTGCTATAATCCATCCCCAGCCCCAGCCAGCTCCAGATCATGGGCACAGCATGCCCAGTGTACTCAGGAAGGTTTCTGAATATGAACCCAGAACCTTCCCATGTGAATCAGCCTCACAGAGCTCCGTGCTTTACTGCTACACTACCACCCATTCTTTGTTACTTCTTTTATAGTCTTTGTTATTTTATAAGTAAGGGAAAAAAATCAATTTTCATTTCATTGATCATTTGTAGCCCCCTCATTTTGTTTACTGCTATGTTTCCAACACATGGGACATTACTTAAGATATAGTAGGTATTTATTAAAATGTTTGCTGAATTAACTAAAGGAATGAATATTACTAATTTCAACTTGGTGGAGAAATTAGCAGAAAAAGTGTTTTAAAAAGAGGACTTGTATCACATAGGTATTCAAAGGCATTTGTGTGGCACTTAAAGCCACAAGATTTACATTTATAATAAGTAGTGGGTTGGAATTAAGCCAGCTCTTGGCTCTTCCAAATCAACAAGAGTAAACCATGGCATGAAATATTTCAAACCACAGATAACTGACAACTTTCAAATTAGGCACTGAGTCAGAACACTAATTAAACTTTACATTTGAAAGCTAATTGAGCTATGTTCACTTGCATAAATTATTTCAATAGTGAATTACTTTCTCTCTTTTTCAATTAAAAAGAAAAAACAAGGCTGATAGAGGGTCTCTTTTTGTTGCTTCAAAATTCTTATTCAGAACCAACACTTGTAAGAAAATTCCCAAGGGCACTTTCCAAGGTGTTTATTATTGGAGTAACCTCAAATAAGAGTGTTCTTTTAAACTTTTATGTTGAACCTGAGCCCTAACACCTACATTCAGGATCTGCAAGTCAGTTATTAAAAGTATATATCACCAGGACCAGCAGTTAGCATAATGGCTATGTCGCTGGACTCCCACGTAGTTGACCGCAGTTTGCGTCCCAGACCCGGTGGCTTAAAACTCACGCCAGGCGCGTGTGCGTGCGTGCCCAAGATCCCGAGAGGAGAATGGAGGAGAAGGGATTGAGGCGTGGCCATCCCCCCTGGGGGGTGATTTCTCGCTTTCTGTCTCTCTGTCTGTCTGATGAGCGCACGCGCCCTATAGCAAAAACCTCCCCCCCCCAAAAAAAAAGTATATATCACCAAAATTTCCACCATATATTCATAAGAGGAAAAAATTGTTGAGCAATTATCAGGTGTATACATTCATTTAAGAGTTATATGGATACAAAACTATACTAATCAAAACAGTGTGGTACATAAAAACAGACACATAGACCAATGGAATAGCATAACAAGCTCTAAGATAAACCCAATCATTTACGGTCCACTAATGTTCCATAAAAGCAACAGGAAGACATAACAGCCGAAAGAATAGTTGTTAGTAAATGTTAGAAAAACTGGATATCAATATACAAATAAAGGAAATTGAACTCTTACAAAGTCTAAAAACCCCTTAAAATTAGTTAAAGACCTCAATGTAAGACCTTAAACTTTAAATCTAGAAGAAAATAAAGGGGAAAAACTCCTTGATATTGGCTTTGGCCAATGATATTTTTAGATATCACGCCAAATGCACAGGCAACAAAAGTGAAAATAAACATGTAGAACTTCATCAAATTAAAAAGCTTCTGCATCACAACACAATCAACAAGCTGAAAAGGCAGCTTGTGGAATGGGAGAAATTATTTGGGAATGAAATATCCAATAAAGGTTGAACGTACAAAATGCATAGGGAATTCAAACAACTTAATAGTAAGAGAACAAATAATTTGATTTAAAGATAGGCAAAGGACCTGATTAGACATTTCTCCAAAGAAGATATAAAAATTGCCTACAAGTATATACACAGTGCTCAAAATCACTAATTATCAGGAAAATAAAAATCAAAACCGTATATGACCTTGCAACTTTATGAATGGTTGTTAAAAAGACACACACAAGAAGATTTGGCAAGGTCATGGAGAAAAGGAATCTTTGAATACTGTTGGTGGAAATGTAGCTTGGTACAGTCATTAGGGTAAGACTAG
>NW_006204563.1:203086-222431 GCF_000334495.1 Tupaia belangeri chinensis
AAGACTAGGAGATTTCTCAAAAATTAAAAACAAAACTACGATATGATCCGGTAATCGCATTTCTGAGTATGTAGCCAAAGGAATGGAAATCAAAATCTTGAAGAGATATATGCACTTCTATGTTCTTCACAAGCATTATTCATAATAGTCAAGAAATGGAAAGAACCTAATTGTCCATTTATGGAGGTATGAAGAAATTAATTGATTGATAGGGGTGTGTGTACGCACACAGTATTATTGGATCCTAAAAAAGGAGATTCTGTCATTATGACACTTTGGATGAAACTGGAGAACATTATGTTATGCAAAATGATTCAGACACAGAAAGAAAAATACTGTATGATACCACATAGAATTTTTTTAAAAAGTCAAATACACAGAATTAGCAGATAGAACAATTTTTAATGGTGGGGCGATGTAGGCCGAAGGATATAAAGATGCAGTTCTTGTAGGAAGTGAAAATCGAGAGATCTAATATATGGCATGAGGACTACAGTTAATAATATTGTACTACACATTATAAATGTGCTAAGCAAGTAGATTTTAAGTGCTCTTATGGTAGTAAGGCAAGTGACTATGTGAGATGAGGGATATGATGACCTGTGTCACTGAAGTAACCATTCACTATGTATAAATATATCAAAACATTACATTGTATGCTTTGAATATACATATTTTAAAAAACCAGAATTACATGCATATTCTCCTGTACTAATATATACATTGTGAAACATAGGGCAAGCTAAATTTAAAGGAATGATATAAAGAAAAGATACTATTTTAAAATACATTTCATTGCTCATATTTAATAAACAATTTTTGCTTTTTCTAAAAGGTATAATACTACTTAGAGTTATATTATTGAGTACTCTATTATGTTAAAATATCTTAATATATCACTTTGGAGTACTAAGGTCTGTTTTCAGTAATTGATTACTTTAGCTTTACTGCTGGTAACAGTTCATTACAAAGATGCTGAGTTCCAAATGGAGGAAATGTAGCTTATTCTGCCTTAATATCATTAATGTATTTTTCATAATAATAATTTTAAATAATGCCATCCAACAATTAAACAAATGCTTTTCTTTTAGGTTTCTGCTGTAGAGCATATGCACTTTTCAGAGAAATGAAGACAGAGAAAGGGAAAATGAGAAATCAGCTTCCAGTAGGGATGGCCATGTTTTAATTATTTACCCTCCATTCTCCTCTCGGGATTTTGGGCATGCACGCACACAGGCCCATCATGATTTTTAAGCCTCTGGGTCCAGGACTTGAGCTGCAATTGGCCCTGTGGGAGGTTCACTGCACCACCTGCTGGCCCCAGCAAGTGCTTTTATATTTGGCTCAAAGTTAAAAAATATTACCTAGTAGTTATTAGTTGAGAGGCATTTGCAAACCAGTGGAAGTTGTTACTACTCCTTAAAAATTTAAAATTCTTTATTTGAAGATTTTATAACAAAATAGAAAATTCTGTCTTGTTTTCGTTGTCGTTGTTGAGAGGTATTTGCTATAGGGTGCATGTGCTTACTGGAGAGACAGAGAGAAAGAAAGTGAATAATCAATCCCCAGGGGGTATATGGCCATGCCGCAATTCCTTCTCCATTCTCTTCTCTGGATTCTGGGCATGCACACATATAAACCTGGGTCCAGCCACTGGGTCTGGGACTTGAACTTCAGTTAGCCACATGGAAGCCCTACACCTTAACTCACTACACCAACTGCTGGCCCCAAGTCTCTGAGTTTTTAAAGTACAGATATAGAGATTTTTCAGGTAATGTTTTACAGAATTTTTATCAACAAATTCACTTAGTTATGAAAATACATACAAATAAATGGAACATTTTCAGAATACTCTCTCTGCAGCACATTTCAAAACTAAAATGACTTTTCCACTATGAAAAATTTGTCTTGAAGTGAAGTATGGATGTATGTGTAGTATTAATACAAGGGTTTTCAGAAAGTTCATGAAAAATGCATATTATATTAACTATGAATAGGTCTGTATGTGTGTGTAGTATTAATACAAGGGTTTTCAGAAAGTTCATGAAAAATGCATATTATATTAACTATGAATAGGTCTCAAACGATTTTGCACCAAAATAAACTTGTACTTTAATTCCATGAACACGTTGAAGTACCCTTGGAGACTATATGCCAAATGGTATACTTCCAGACATCACCAGCAAGGCTACAAATTTGAAACTCATATTTTATTAAAGAAAATGCACAAATCACTTTCAGGTTTACAACTTTTAAAATATTCTCTCGTAAGATAACCACTAAACATCTGTCTGTGCAAACATTTTTCATAATTACTTCCTATATTGTAGCAAAGTATTAGAATGTTTCTGCCTTTCAAAATAAATGATTAATAAATCTACTCAACCAGGCACAAGTAAAAAGTGCCAGTCAGGGACCAGTAGGTGGCGTAGTGGTTGGGGTTCTGGACTCCTACATGGCCAACTGTGGTTTGTGTCCCAGACACAGCAGCTTTAAACTCATGCCAGGCATGTGTTCATGCATGCCAAAAATTCCAAGAGGAGAGTGGAGGAGAAGGGATTGTGGTTTGGTCATCCCCCTGGGGGGTGATTTCTTACATTCTCTCTGTCTGTCTGTTTCTCTGTCTGTGGTAAGCACATGTACCCTGTAGCAAAAATCTCCCCTTCCCCCCAAAAAAGTGTGAGTCAGTTGCTGTGTGTTATGGAATTGTCACTTTTTTTGTGATTTCATGAGGCACTAAGGAAGAAATGGTCATCTGACATGCTGACCAAGTGGAGGTATCATGGGGACAAGTGTTTTAATAACACAAAGTTACCATTTTGCCTGTGTTCAAAGAAGTTATCTTTGAAGTTACCCTTGAACATGCTCAAAGCAACATGAAGCAGTGAGAAGAACCTAAAATATAAGATCTTTATCTACAAGAAGATATCAATATATTTTTCATGCCTTCTCAGTAAATTCCATTGCCCTCTTATCTAGTTTCTATTCTATATTAAGTGTGTTTTGTTTTGCAATCATATTTACAAAAGGGAAAAATAAAAGGAAATAGGCCTTTGAATACCAGTAGACTAAAGAGAGTTCCCTCTGTTGGAAATAATGGCTCTATTTTGACACACACATTCTTTTGAAGTTAACATAAACCTCATTAACTATGATGCCTTTTTACATGGTTTATATCAATGATTAAACATTTACTTTTAATTCAGTCATTTATTAATAATAGCAAAACAATAAAACCTATTCCTTTCCCCCTAATAGTTCAGGCCCAAATAGAAAATTATGACCATTTAAATAATTTGAGAAAGGTTTAATGAGGCTATTAAGAAAGGTAAGAATGAGGTAAAGGGAAATCACTACGCTGTGATTTAGGCAGAAATCTGGGACCTGCAGCAGAATCGCCTGAGGTATTATAGCAGTTATTGAACCTCAGTACAGAATCAGTGGCCATGAAAAGAACAATGAAGACACAGCCAACTGAAGGAGAGCCTGTAGGTAGGGAGGCAGAGAACAGATATGCTGACTGCACACTTCTTCCTTTCTAATTTCTTGATAGTATGACAAGTTGCTTATATTTAACCAGAAGACAGAGGTAAGAGAAACTCTGGGCACGTCCATGCCTGTCAGCTTGTGGGGCAGGGACAGGTGAAAGGACGGAGTGAATCTCAAGAGACAAGCAGGAGATATATAGCAAGACCATCTTAAAATAATTAAGTGGCAGATTGGCAGTGTATAAAAAATAGTTTAAATCAAGAATACTATACCCAGCAAAACTTTTCTTTAAATTTGGAGGAGAAATGAAATCATTCCCAAACAAATATTGAAGAATTCACCAATACTAGGTTAGCCCTTCAAGAAACACTCAAGGGAGCACTAACTCTGAAAACAAAAGGAAGACAAATATCATCATGGAAACATATAAGCTATAAAACTCACCAGTAGAACCCCCACACAGAGATGAAAGTGAAGTAATTCAATCCCTTCCACTACAAAAATGTACAAAGTAGCAAGGAAATGATAGCTGAAAAAAATAAAAATAAGAAAACATACAAAATTTAGGAATCAATCAACAAAATGGCAGCTGTAAATTTGGGCATATGAATAATAACATTGAATATGAATGGATTAAATTCCTCAATCAAAAGATATGGATGGACTGAATGGATTAAAAAAGGAGTTCTTTACATGTTGCTTGTAAGAAATATCCCTCCCCCCCACTTACAAAGATACACAGAGACTGAGAGTGAAGGTTGGAGAACGTCATTCTATTAAAATGAAAAACCGAAAAAGTAGGAGCAGACAACCTATAAGACAAAATAGATTTTAGGAAAAAAATCTGTTAAAAGAGACAAAGAAAGCTGTTATATTATTATAAAAGGAGGAGTTCATCAAGAAGATATAAAAATTATAAATATTTATGCAGTCAATATTGTGGCACCAAAATACATTTAAAATAAAACAAACGAAAGACTGTTAGGTCTTAAAGAAGACAAACTCTAACACATTAATTTTTTAGGTTTTCAATTTTATACTCTCATTATTGGATAAATAATCTAAAAAAAAAAAAAAAGATGTGATGGAGTTTGACAATGACATAAGCCAAATGGACTTTTCAGAAATTTATAGGACATTTCAATAAACACAGAATATACATTTTTTGGTGGCATATTGACTATTTTCTAAGACTTATGACATAACAAAAAGTTTTTACAAATTAAAAGGGTACAAATCATATCTAGAATTTTCTGTGACCATATGGAATTAAACTTGAAATAAACAGTAAGACCTCTTGGAAATACACACATTTCTGAAATCTAAACAATATGCTCCTAATAATTTAATACCAAATGTCAGTACTATCTAAAGTTACTTGCAACTTCTATGTAATTACTGTTAAAATTCTAGTGACACTCTTCCCATAAAAACACACAAACAAAATAACAAAAATTGTTTGAAATCACAAAAGACCTGGTATCACCAAAGCAATACTATACAAAAAAAGTAAAGTTGGAGATATCTCACTACTAGACTTCAAAATATATACAAAGTCATAATAACCAAAACAACAGGGTACTGGCACACAGACACACGGACCAATGGAATATAATAGAGAATCCAGAAATAAATCCAGCAACATATAGTCAGCTGATTTTTGACAAAGGGCACAAGACGACACCATGGAGAAATGAGAGTCTTTTCAACAAATGGTATTGGGAAAACTGGACATCAAGCTACAGAAAAATAAAACTAGACTCAAATTTCTCATTATTTATGTAAATGAACTAATAGTGTATTAGAGACTTTAACATAAAGCCCCAAACTATAAAACTACAAGATGAAAACACTTGGGAGATACTTTAAGATGCTAGAATAGGAAAAGGTTTCTTAAATAAGACCCTTAAAATAAGGGTAAAGACACCAAATAGATAAGTGGGATCACCTCAAGTTAAAAAACTTGCTCACAACAAAGGAAATAAGAAATAAAGTAAAAAGACAACTCACAGAAAGGGTGCAAATATTCACAAACTATACTTCAAATAAGGAATTGAAAACCAGAATATATAAGAAAACTAAACAGCTCATATAAAAAATAAAATAAAATAAATGAAAAAGAAAATTAAATCTATGAAAAAAGTGGAAAACTGACCTAAACGAATGACTCTCAAAAGAAGACATACAAATGTATTAAAAACATATAAAAATGTTCAACATCTCTCATCATAAGACAAATGCAAATCAGAACCACATGAAAGTGCCAGCAAGTGGCACGGGGGTTAAGGCAGTTGGGTCCTACATGGCCCACCATATGGTTCAAGTTCTGGACCTGGCAGATTGAAAAGAATCCAGCACATGTATGTGCATGCCCAAACTCCTAAGAGGAGAATGGAGGACAAGGTACTGCTGTATGACCCCCTGAGGGGTGGTTTCTCACTTTCCCTCTCTCTGTCTTTTTCCAGTGAGCTCACACATCCTACAACAAATGTTAAACAAAAGAAAAAAGAAAACAAAAAAGAATGAGGGAAACAAAACCAAACATGACAATTGACCTAATCCTAGTCAGAATGACTATGATAAAGAAAAACAAAGGAGACCAGCAGATGGCATAATGGTTATATTGCTGGACTCCCATGTAGTCTATCATGCTATTGTGGTTCAAGTCCCTGACCTGGTGGATTAAAACTTACATCACGTGTGCATGCATACATGCCCAAAATCCTGAGAGGAGAATGGAGGAGAAGGGATCACAGCTTGATCATTCTCCCTGGGGGTGATTTATTGCTTTCTATCTCTCTCTGTCTCTTTGGCAAGTGCATGCACCCTACAGTAAAAATCTCTCCCCCTCAAGGAAAAAAAAAGAAAGAAAGAAAGAAAGGGGGAAAAAAAAAGAGAAAGAAACAGAATAATAAATACTGGTAAGGTTGTGGAGAAAAGGGAACCCCTCTGCACTGCTGGAGGAAATGTAAGTTAATATAGCCACTGTGGAAAACACTATTAAGATTCCTCAAAAATCTAAAAATAAAACTACCATATGACCCACCAATCACACTATTATATTCCTAAAGGAAAGGAAATCACTCGATTGGAGAGACATTTGCATATGCACGTTTAATACGGCATTAATAAGTCAGGGAATCAACCTAAGTGTGCAACAACTGATGAACTGGAAAAATATGGTGCATACGTACAATGTAATACTACTCAGCCATAAAGAACAACAAAATCCTCTCATTTGACACAAGTGGACAAATCTAGAAGATAGAATCCTAAGTGAAATAAGCCAGACTACGAAAGACAAATACTATACATCCCTGCTTAACAAAAACTTAATGTTTACTCCTAGAGTGGAAACTGAAGGACTCAGAAGCACAGAAATAGAGAGAGGAATGGTAGATACCAGAAGTTGCTTGGAGGTGGTGGTGGGGGAAGGGGCTTCTGAGAAAATTTTTAATAGACATGGGAATGCATGAAATAAGGGGCAGAAATTATGGGACAGAGTACTAAGAACAGTACAAAATATGAACAATTCAATATATATTTACAAAAATACCAAAATAGTACAACTAGTATCAAATGTGCACAGTATAATGTAATGTTCAGTGTTGAAGACAAAAATGTGTGCCTCCTTGATTTGATTATTATATACTATATGCATGCTTTGAAAAAACCATACTGTACCCCACAAAGATAGACATCATATATATCTAAACCAGAAATCATAATTAAAATTTTAGAATAAAAATTAAAACCATAAATATAGAGTAATTGACAAAGACAAAAATGTGCTATGAAGTTTCAGGAGAGTTGGAAATTCTTGAGATTGAAGTTTTTCAAGTAAGACCTCACACTAGTGAGGGGACTCAGGGGATAAAGTTAGAGGTGTTTATTTTAGGAAGAGAGGCTGAATGCCAAACATTATGTTACAGGGGAAAGATGGCTTGTAATGTGTTTGGGGGAGGAGAGGTGTATAGATTTTACTGGAGCGAGAGTTTCATAGTCATTGATTCATTTATGTATTCATCACTATAAGAGAATTATGCTTTCACACTCTCTGATGGACAAGAAGAAAACTGATATTTGTTTCTTATCAAATGAAATACATTCAATACATATGAGAATTATGAAGAGGAGTCAGACCTGTAGTATTTACATATTTATATAACGCTTTCTGAATTTAGAATACTGAAGTGGCAACAGTGTAAATAGCTATTGGGTTACCAGGAGGTCATTGCACTCTAAATGCTTTCCATAACACCCTTACCATCCAGTTTTAAGAAATACTTGGATTTTGATTTTTTTTCTAAAGGATGATAAATGGCATGTACAACTATGATAATTATTGATTGGTGATGGACTTCAGTAGCTTCATATTTTAATTTAGCCATTCTTCATTATCTTATAATAAAAATATCATTTTTGCCACAAGACAATTTCCTGTTCATTTTTCCAAGTTTTAATCTTTTTTAACCAAAATTTCAGCTTGCGAATATAGCATTTTAAATGATATATAGAGAAAGATTTTCTAATGGTTTCGAAACAAAAGAAAAAACTTCTTCTTCAGAAGTTTCTTCATACAAGGATATAGCAGAAGAGATGATTTTTCCTTTCCTATGTGCTATGAAATTTTTTCAAACCATAATAGCTTCTAATATAAAATTAAAATATATTCACCTAACATTGAGCAAAAGAAAAATAGTGAAGATGCATGCACACATTTTTTTTATTACTTAAGAAAAAAGATATTTATACACACACTAACATAAACATAGTGCCACACATAAATACCCAGTGGATTTTTGAATACTAGTCCTATTTCTTATTTTGTGAGATCAGCACAAGTTCCAAGTAGTCATTACAAAATAAAAACTAGAATATCAACCACATTGAGCAATTGGTAGCCTGAATGATTCAGCTCTAACTCATGTGTGTTCAAAAGTGATAGACACAAAAAGATGAATAACTCTTTTTCATTTAAAAAAAGTACTGACTTCATCCATACAGCTGACTAGGAGTACCCAGCACTCCTCCTCTCCTCCCAAACCAGGAACAATAAATAAATACTCACATTCATACATACACACACACACTTTTAGTAAAATGTCTAAGGAGGAACTGTGTGAAGGCTTCTGAAGCATAGAGACTTGAGACTACAGTGAAGAGAGAAAAGTAAAACAGTTGGCCAAGATTGGCCTGGAGTGAGGAATGATTCTTTATTGCTGGGAAAGGATAAGAGAGATCCCAAACTGCTCCCATTACCATCATGGAAAATTACTAGCTGTTGGGGGTCCTAGGAATCCCTACTGACTCCAGGCACAGTGCAGAGAATTGCCTGAAAATGATAGAGCTGTGTAACTTCAGAGAAGAAATTCATGGAGGTAACCCCAATGCAAGCTGCTACAACACTGCTCCATTTTAATAACACAGCAGTGCTAGAGTAAAACATGCCTGGGAGGTCAATGGCCCCCATATCCCTGATGCCCAACTTTCATTCCATCACAGAGGCATTAGCTGGCATCTCAGTCAAACTTAGCAGGCTACTGGACCTGGCATCTTAGATCATGCAGCAACATATACTTACTGCGGCATGCACACAGCCCAGTGCAGCTGAACAGGGACTCCCAGGACCAGGTGAACTGATTTGTGCACAACCCAGGGTCTGCAGATTGGCACTCCCAGCCTCTGTACCTTGGATGTCCACTCCACCTCCTCTGCCAGGGCCTGTGCACCTTTCAGGAGCCCATCCACATACTGTGGACCAGGACTCCTGTATCTGCTCTCCATCCCCCCAGGGGGATACCCCTGTTATTTCTAGCACCTAGGCAGTTCCCAGACTCTATGGCCTAGCACCATTGGCCCATCCTGTTGCTGATGGCTAACTGTCCACTTACAGATCTTCATCCTCAGCAAAGCTGTATGATTACTACACAAACACAGTCTAGGACACTGAGGTACTTGCACGCATCACCTACATTGATTACAGCTGAAAAAAATCACACAGCCACTACACTAAAACAGTCTACCTAAACAACACTATAAAACACATCTTCAGAATAAAATTTATCCCTAAGAAAGCTATTCTACAAAATTGGACAAAGTAGCTTGTTCCAACAAGATGCGTGATGTCAACATAAGAACAAAAAAAGCATGGGAAAACAGGGAAGTGGACATTCAGAAACAGGAAGCTCAAAGATCACTGAAAAAGATTGAGAAGGGGAGAGTGAAGGGAAGGGAATGAAGGAGAAAAATAGGCATATTTATGGGACACAGAAATGGATGATTATCTGTTGATGGTAACTTGTATGGACTCTTCGACTGGATTGGTGTGACGTGCATTCATGTTGGATAAATTTACAAGTAGTAGTGAAGTATAGTGATTCAATGTATAAAATACAAAAAAAAAGTTCATGACAGCAACAAATCACCAAAATATATAAATAAATGAGTAACTTGGTACAAAGAAACATAATGGCCTCCATGGAATTCAAAGCTTCAATGATAAGTTATCTGAAGATACAAAAAGTTCCGAAGGCATTAATGATAAAATGATAAAATGAGAAAAGTACTTACGTATGTGGCCATCTATAGTTAATTTAATAATCAGTCTTTCAGTTGGGGGTGCCATATTTTGTACTAACCCTAACCCATATTTTCATAACCTAGTTGAGAGACTTCTTTTTCACAGATAAACTGACATACATTAAACAATGCAGACTGCCTTTAGAAGCATTAAAATTATTTTTTATATTTTGAAATTCCACAGTAATATGTTGTGACTATAGTATGCCTTTATGCTTAAATTGCTTTTTGGAGAAATGATTATAAATTTAAAAAATTGTACCAAAAATATTCAATTCAAAGAGGTCTTCAGTGAGGTACATTTTAATGAAACTGTGAAAAGTTGAAGACAAAGAGAATTTTAAACAATAGCAAGAGGAAAGCAACAAGTTCCATGTAAGGAAATTGCCTACAAATTTATAGCAGATTGTTTGCAGAAACTACGCAGGCCACAAAAGAATGGGTGTGCAGGGACCAGCAGTTGGCGTAATGGCTATGTCGTTGGACTCCCATGCAGTTGACCACAGTTTGAGTCCTGAACCTGGTGCCTTGAACTTACCCTGGGCATGTGTGCATGCGTGCCCAAGATCCAGAGAGAATAGAGGAGAAAGGGTTGCTGCGTGGCCATTCCCCCTGGGAGGGGGATTTTTCGCTTTCTGTCTCTGTGTCTCTGTCTTTCTGGTGAGTGCATGTACCCTATAGCAAAAACCTCTCCAAAAACAGACAACCCCCGCCCCCCCAAAAAAAGAAAAAAGAATGGGTATGAGTAGTTCTAGAAGGAAAACAAAACAAAACAAAATACGAAGAAACACACAAACCAAACTAACACGATACATCACTTGATCAGAGTGAAGGACAAAAACTCTATGGTCATCTCAATAGCACAGAGAAAGCATTTGATAAGATTCAATATATGTTCATAATAAAAACTTTGCACTAATTAAGAATGGAAGGAACATGCCCAAACACAAAAGAGACCATATATAACAAGTCTGCCTATTACGAATACTATGCCCAGAAAAATCTGTCCTTTAGAATTGAAGGAAAACTACAGTCTTTCCCAGACAAGATAAAACTGAAGAAATTTATCATCACAAGTTTAGTCTTCTGAGAAATGCTTATAAGAGTCTTACGTCAGGAAGCATTACCCTTTACCAAAACCAGACAAGGACAAAACAAAAAAAAGAAAATTACAGGCCACTATCCTCAGTGAATATACATGCAAAAATTCTCAGCAAAATGCTAGCAAAACAAATCTAAGGGCACACAAAAAAGATTGATAACATGATTGAGTGGGATTTATCTTGAGTCTTGGTGATTCAAACAAGGATGATTTGACATACACAGATCAATAAACATGATACATCACTTGATCAGAGTGAAGGACAAAAACTCTATGGTCCTCTCAATAGACACAGAGAAAGCATTTGATAAGATTCAACATATGTTCATAATAAAAACTTTGCACTAATTAAGAATGGAAGGAACATGCCTGAACACAATAGAGACCATAAATAACAAACACACAGCAAACATCATACTGAACAAAATTAAGAGAGACGGAGTGAGAGAGAGAGAGAGGGAAAGTGAGAAAGCCGGCCGCCCAGTCTGAGACTCAAAATACAGTCGGCCATGTGGGAGTCCAGTGCGCTTAACCACTACACCACCTGCTGGCCCCAGAGAATTAACATTGTTAAAATGACTAAGACTAACAACAACAACAAAAAAATCAATGTACAGATTCAGTGTAATCTCTATCAATGCCACGATGTATATACATATTTTTTACAGAAATAAAAGAAAACAATACTGAAGTTTAGATGGAACTACAACACATACATACACTCAAACACAATAACCAAAGAAATCCTGAGGTGCAGGTGCAGGGGCAGGGGAGACTAGAGGCATCACATTACCCGATTTCAAAATAACTATAAAACAACAGTAACCAAAACCAGCATGGTATTGGCATAAACACAGACACACAGATCAAAGCAAAAGAATAGAAAACCCAGAAATAAATTCACATACATATAGCCAACTGTTTTTCAACAAAGGTACAGAGAACATACATTGGGAACATGACAATCTTGTCAATAAGTGGTGCTGAAAAAACCCACATATCCACATTAGGGAGGATGGAAGTAGACTCCTGTCTCTCATCATGTGCAAAATTCAACTCAAAATGAATTAAATGTAAGACTGAAAGCAATGAGACTACTAGAAGAAAACATAGTAAAAATACCTTAAGGCATAGGTCTTGGCAAAAGTTTTGAGGACAAGACCTCAAAAGCACTGAGAACAACAACAACAACAAAAAATAGACAAATGGGACTGCATAAAACCAAAACATCTTCAGGCCAGTCAGTCATATGGTGGTTAGGGCAGTTGGATCTCATATGGCCAATTCAGTGGTTCAAGTCTTAGACCTGGCAGCATGAAAAACACAGCAGTTACATGTGTACACATGCCCAAAATCTCAAAAGGAGAATGGAGGAGATGAGACTGTGGTGTGGCCAACCACCCTGACCCCAGGGGATAATTCTTTTCCCTCTCTTTCTCCCTTTCTATCTCTATCTCTGTCTAGCATACACACCCTATAGCAAAAACTAAAACTAAATAAACAAAACTCTAAAATCTTTATAGCAAAGGGAACAATCAATACAGTGATGAGAGTGATAATGGGAGAACATATTTGCAAACTATTCATCTAATATTCAGAATATACAAGAAACTCAAACACATACATGATTTTAAAATAGGCAAATGATTTCAATAGATATTTCTCAAAATAAAAGAGATTCAAATAGCCACGACATACACACAGACATATATATAATATGTAAAATGCTCAACATCACTAATTGTCAGAGAAAAGCAAATCGAAACCACAGTAAGATACTATCTCACCTCAGACTGGTATTATGAAAAAGTAAAACAGCAACAAATTCTAGTGAGAATGCAGAGAACCATACACTGTTGGTAGGTGTGCAAATTAATACAACCATTATGAAAACAATTTGAAAGTTCCTCAAAATATTGAAAATAGAATTATATATGACCTAGCAATTCCACTCCAGGGTATATATCCAAAGAAAAGGAAATTGGTATGTCAAATGAGTATTTCACTCCTTTGTTCATGGTAGCACAGTTCACAGTAGCCAGGATATGTCTTTAACCTATATACCCACAGACAGATAAAGAAAGCGTGGTATACAATAGAATACTGTTCAGGTCTAACGAGTGATGAAATCCTCTTCTTCATGGAAACATAAATGAATCCAGAGGACATTATATTAAGTGAAGTAAGCTAGCCATGGGACAAGAAATACTATATATACTCTGTTATACATGGAAGTGAAAATTTGATTTTTTAAGAGAGAGCAAAATAGTAGTTACAAAAAGCTGGGAAGGATAGTGGCAGGTGGTTGAGAGAATTTAGCTAATGGATATAAAACTTCAGCTATGTATGAGAAATAAGTTTTAGAGTACAATAACACTGTAGGATGACTATATGTAACAATTTACTGTATGTTTTAAAAAGATAGAAGAGGAGCCTGGATGGTAATATAGCAGTAAAATGTAATACTGTGTGGCTGACTCACATGAGAAAGTTCTGGATTCATGTTCAGAGACCTCCCTGAGTACACTGGACATCCTCTGGGGCTGGCTGAGGCTGGAGGTGGATCATGGCATCAAGACCTTATGGAGGTGCTTGCCTGTGTCTGTCTTTTTCCATCTCTCTGGTTACGGAAGAAATACACTTTAAAAAACTAGAGGAGAATATGTGATAGTTTCCAACACACACACGCGCACACACACAAACAATGACAAATGTTTGGAGTGATACATATAATTACCTTTGATCATTACACATTGTATGTATGTACTGAAATATCATACATCCCACAAGTATTTACAATTATTACTTGTCAATTTAGCATCACATTATTTTCTGAAAAGTCCTCTTAATAAATTACCACTGTAGTTGGGACTATCTGAACAATTTTAAAGTTATAATGTATTAATAGTACTCTTTTTCTCTTTCATTCCCACAATGAGCCCTGCTACAGAAAATTCATCTGGTCACTCCTTTCTCATTTCTTTTTTTTTTTTTTTTGAGAGAGAGGTTTTTGCTGTAGGTCGCGTGCGCTCACCCGAAAGACAGAGACAGACAGAGAGACAGAAAGTGAGAAATCACCCCCCAGGGGAGATGGCCACGCTGCAATCCCTTCTCCTCTCAGGATCTTGGTCACGCACACACATGCGCCCGGCGTGAGTCTAAGTCACCGGGTCCAGGATTCGGGCCATGGTTGACTGCATGGGAGTCCAATGACATAGCCATTACGCCAACTGCTGGTCTCAACTCCTTTCTCATTTCTGTCCTTGTGTCTTTGTATGCAATTGTTCTTGAAGTCTTTTCAGTTTATTCTTATCCATCACCTCCTGAAACACTATTTCAAATATCCTCTTTCAAGAATTTACCTCAGCTAATCTGCCCTAACCTTAAAGATACTTTTGTTTTTCTTCCCTTGAGGATTATTGTAATTATCTTGCAATTGCTGTGATACTATTTTATAAATATCCTTATACTGCTTCAGATTTACTTTCTGTTTATATATATTTCTTTTGTCTAAGGAAAAATGTAGCAAATATTTTAGGAGAAGCAATACAACTCATGTTTTTAAAATTGGTCCACAGCTTCTTTCATATTTCACAGTTAATGAATGTAACTATCTCTGAGTGAGATAAGTATAGTTATTTCTGTAGTTTTGAGGTACAGTAATGACTACTAATTTCAATATACTTTTATTTAAACATATAAAGATATATATTGTACATTAAATCTTACTCTAGTATTTCTTATTATTACAGATTCTACTGTATTACAGATCTTAGGTGTTGATACTTGGTCAATTTCTATCTCCTTGATGGAAACTGGTATTCAGTCCTACTACTGAATTAAAATGTTGTTTATTTAAAGTTTTTCATTTTTATAGCTTCATTTAAATAATAAAATGCATAGACAGAAGTATGAAATTAAAAGAAAACAAAACTTAAAGAGCAGTTAATTCAGGGTTCAAATAAAATGACCTGCATTGTCATACTTGGCCCTGTTTCTCTACGATATACTTCTGCCTTTAGTGATAAACTATTCTTGCATTTTAATTTTGCCTTATCATCTGCCTCACTGCTTCATCCTATGCTGTCTCATTGGAAAATCATGGACATTGCTATCACTGTAACTGATTCTTTTTTTTTCTTTTTTTTGAGGTCTTTGCCATAGGGTGCGAGTAGTTGCCACAGAGAAAGAGAGAGAGAGGTCACTCCTCTTCCCCCCTAGGTGGGATGGCCATACTGCAATCCCTTCTCTTCCATTTTCTTCTCGGAATTTGGGGCACACCGCACATGCACTTGGCATGATTTCCAAGCTGCTGGGTTTAGAACTCAAACTGGGATCGGCATGTGGGAATCCAGCACCTTAACCACCAGGGCATCTACTGACCTCACTGTAACTGATTTTAAGTTTGCTGAATACAGACAATAAACAGAAGTCATAGAAGAAATGATCTTGCTTCTTTCACTCCACTGGCAACTATCAGCACATGTACCCAACATGGCTGTTTCTGTCTACTTTCCATTTCACTCTGTTACTATGTGAGGACTCTGCACTGATTTTCATGAGTTATAGATCCTAATCCCTGCCATCACTCAAGGTCTTTGCACCAGAAGAAATTCTCCTGCTTTTTTTTTTGCCTCATCAGTGTTGCCCTTCTGTCCCCTTTTTTCTTTTCTTTCTTTTTTTAAACTTAAATATCATATGTATACTTTTCTTTTAGAGAGGAAAACATTTTTTGCTATAGGGTATGTGTGCTTGCCTGAGAGACAGAGAGACAGTGAGAGAGAGAGACAGAAACTGAGAAATCACTCCTCAGGGGGGATGGCCACTCCACAATCTCCTCTTCTCCAATTTCCTCTTGGGATTTTGGGCATGCACACACACATACACAGTGTGAGTTTTAAGCCACTGGGTCTGGGCTGACTATGTGGGAGTCCAGCAATATAACCGTTATGCCATCTGCTGGTCCCTACCATCAGTATAATTAAAAAGCTGTTATTGTCATCCAATACTAAATATAACACTCCTCTAATAATCCCATATCCTTTAGTTACTATCCATTTCTCTTGTTTCCTTCCCACGAAAGCTCCTAAAATTATTGTCGTTGATGCCACTCCTTTCCTTTCTTAGATCTATTCCTATCAGGTTTTTTACCTCCACTCCACTAAACCCACTTTTTTGAGAACCTTCAAAAACTTCCATGATGATAATCGGATTTTAGTTTACTTGACATATTAGCAGCGTTTGACAAGGTTGACCGTAGTCTTCTTTTTATACTTTATTTAACCTTACAGGATTCCTATGCTTGTTTGGTTTACTTTTTGCATCTCTCACTGCTTCTTTTCAGGTTCTACCAGACTTTGACTTTAAATGTTAGTGTGACCATTAGATCATAAAGTATTTGACTTTATTTTTAAAATTGTCAGAGAGGGAACCAGCAGTTAGCGTAATGGCTATGTCGCTGGACTCCCACATAGTCGACCGCGGTTCGTGTCCCGGACCCGGTGGCTTAAAACTCACGCCGGGCGCGTGTGCATGCGTGCCCAAGATCCCGAGAGGAGAATGGAGGAGAAGGGATTGCGGCGCAGGTTCTACCAGACTTTGACTTTAAATGTTAGTGTGACCATTAGATCATAAAGTATTTGACTTTATTTTTAAAATTGTCAGAGAATGTGTGCCCTCAACGGAGAAAGACAAAGAGAAAGAGAAAAAAGCGCCCTCGATTGGGTGTGATCATAATTTCTTCCATCTCTCCATCCTGTCGGGATTCGGGGCATGCACACATGTGTGTCTGGTATGTTTTCCAAGTGCAGGGCCAGGATTGAAACTGAGATAGACCACGTAGGATCCTGTTCCATAATCACTAGACTTTGGACCCTGGGCTTCTTTTCCTTTCTCTGCAATATTTTTTCGATGATTTTATCTATTCTTATAGATTTAAATCTCATCTATATGAGATTTAATTCCCTCATTTCTATCTCAGGCCAGATAAAGATGCCCAGCAGTTATCTTGAATTCTGACAGATCCTAGTCAGTCTCGACATCCCAACCCTACAAATGTGCACTCCTGAAACTATGCTCTCAATACCTTGTCACATGCTATTTCCTCTTCTTCAGATACCTAGGTGGTTCACTCCTTGCTTCAGGAAGGACTTTTTGCAAATGCCATAATTTTATTTATTTATTTATTTGTTTATTTATATGTGTATAGAGAGATATGGAGACAGTGAGAGAGAGAGAGAGCGAGAGGGACCCCATAATCCTCCTTTTAGCCTCTGAGCCAGCCAGGATCATGGGGAGGCAAGCAAGGTATGTTCAGGCTGACCTAGGATCTAAACCTGGGGTTCCCATGTGGCTCTAGAATCACACAGTGGTGACCTACTGACTATGCCACTGCTAATCTATCTTTTTAATGAAATCTTCTTTGGTATAGGTCAAACTTGCAATTCTCTGGCCTTCATAATCATTATGTCTCCTCATTTTATTTTTCTCCCTAGCACTTACCAGGATCCTACAAATATGTGCGTGTGTGCATAAAATTTCTTTTAAAAATTACATAAGGAAAGGCACACATTTTTGTTTTATTTGTTGCTAGATCATCAAAGATTAGCACTCGTATTACTTCATAAATAGTAGCATCCAGGTACAGTGACATGGATTCTAACCGATCAATGTTTAGCTCATGGGCTAAGAGGAACAGCATTTTCATATGTAACAAGTAATTGGTGAGTTCCAGACACCAGGCTGCATGCAGCGGCTGCAGGCCCTTACATCCGGACCATCACGCATCCCTACCCCTATTCGTCACTGGACTTCAGGTTGGTTCCTTGGGACTTTAAGACAAACTTGCACCCCCCCCAACCCCACCTGCAAACCGGTTCAAGCCAGACAGCAGTTCTGGACACCAGGCTGCCTGTGGCTGCAGGCCCCTTCCCCACTTGCCTTTGGACTCTGAATTTTAGTGCTTTGAATAATGTGGCACACATTTTTTTTTTTCTTCTTTGCTCTTGAGGTGTTGCTTACTAGGTCAGTTGGAGGCTCACCACTCCTTAGAAACAAGGAGGACTTTGCATCACCCAGGACCAGTGACAACAGTATATAGTACTGGTGAGTAACAGGTAGGCCAACCATAAGAGAAATAATTAATTTTCTAATCCTGTACACCTTTTAACAATCCGAGATACCTTAAATAAGTTAGGAAGCAACATATAGATTACCTGATGACTAGGAACAATTGCAGAGGCTCAAGAAATATGAGCAACCAACAAAAGGCCTCTCCCCCAAGCGAAATCATTAAGCCTACATCACCCACAGTCAATATAATAGACGTCGTGGACATGTCTGATAAGGAACTCAGAATATTTGTAGAGATCAAATTAACTGAGATGGAAGAGAAAAGAGACAAGGAGCTCCCAGAGATGAGGAAGTCCTTTCATGATTTAAAAGAAGAAATAGATACCTTAAACAAGAACCAGATGGAACTTCTAGGGTTGAAGAATGTGATACAGGAAATCAAAACCTCCCTTGAAAGTATAAAAGTAGGTTAGATCAGGCAGAAGATCGAATCTCTAATGTAGAAGACAAAACATCTGACCTAGAAAAAATTATCAAGATTGAGAAAACAACCATGAAAAATGAGGGTAATATACGAGGAATACTGGATACCATCAAGTGCCCCAATATCCAGATAATTGGTATCCCAGAAGAAGAAGAAAATAATAAGGGCATAGATAATTTATTCCATGAAATCCTGGAAGAAAACTTTCCAAACCTAGAAAGGCATTCAAATATCCAGACCCAAGAAGTACATAGGACCCCTAGTAGAATCAACCCAAGAAGATCCTCTCCAAGGCACATCATAGCCAGACTGGCAAAAAACAACAGACAAAGACAATATACTAAAGTTGGCAAGAGGGAAACCTCAAGTTACTTACAAAGGTCACCCCATCAGGTTAACATCAAATCTTTTAGCGGAAGCAATGCAGGCAAGGAAAGAATGGGGAAGTATAGTCAAAGTGTTGAATGAAAAACAATTTCAACCAAGAATACTGTACCTGGCAAGATTATCTTTCATGTGGGAAAAAAAGATAAAACATTCTTGGATAAACAAAATTTGAAGGAATTTACCAACTCCAGACCAGCTCTTCAAGAGATTCTGAAGGGAGTGCTATACCA
>NW_006204563.1:222972-224522 GCF_000334495.1 Tupaia belangeri chinensis
TTCTCTGACCATGATGGAATTAAACTCAAGATTAATTTCAAGAAACACCCCTGAAAATACACAAATACATGGAAACTGAACAACCTACTTCTGAATGACTTCTTCACTACTGAAGAAAGTAAGTCCAAAAAAAAATATATGGAAACAAAGGATGATGACTACATAAGTGTCCATAATCTATGGGACATGGCAAAATCAGTCAAAAAAGGGAAATTCATACCAATTAGTGTGCATAAGAAAAGGATGGAAAGATGGCAAATAGATAACCTAACATCATGCCTCAGGGAATTGGAAAAACAACAAATAAACCCCAAAAATGCCAGGTGAAAAGAAATAATAAAGGTTTGAACAGAAATAAATGAAATAGAAAATAAATGAAACTTACAGAAAATAAATGAAAGCAAAAGATGGTTCTTTGAAAAGATTAACAAGATCAACACACCATTGTATAAACTGATCAAGAAGAAGAAAGAAAGAAACCAGATAAATCCAATATGTGATGAAACAGGCAATATTACAACAGACATAGCAGAAATACAAAATACAATTAGAGGATACTATGAGCGACTATATGCCAACAAACAAGATAGCTTGGAGGAGATGGACAAATTCCTGGATGCATATAATCTACCAAGATTGAATCAGGAGGACATAGAGAACCTGAATAGACCCATAAAAAGCAAGGAGATTGAATCAGTAATAAATAACCTCCCAACAAAGAAAAGGCCAGGTCCAGATGGCTTCACTTCTAAATTCTACAAAATTTTTAAGGAAGAGTTAACCCCTATCCTACTAAAATTATTTCTAAAGTTTCAAAAGGAAAGAAACCTTCCAAATTCATTTTATGAAGCCTCCATCATCCTCATGCCCAAAACAGATAAGGACATGACAAAAAAGGAAAACTACAGACCAATATCATCGATGAATATAGATGCAAAAATTCTCAACAAGATACTCAAAAATTGTATCCAATAACATATAACAAAGATTATTTATCATGGCCAGGTAGGCTTTATCCCAGGGATGCGAGGGTGGTTCAACATATGCAAGATCATAAATGTAATACACCGTATTAAAAGAAACACAGATAAAACCATATGATCATTTCAATTGATGTGGAGAAAGCATTTGATGAAATAAAACATCATTCTATGATTAAGACCCTCAGTAAGATTGGTATAGAAGGGTCATTTCTGAACACAATAAAAGCAATCTATGAAAAACCTACAGCTAACATTATACTGAATGGGGAAAAGCTAAAAGCTTTTTGGCTAAAAACAGGTACTAGGCAAGGCTGCCCACTTTCTCCACTGCTCTTTAGTATAGTACTTGAAGTCTTAGCTAATGCAATCAGAGAAGAGAACAATATAAAAGGCATTTGAATAGGCAAAGAAGAGCTGAAAATATCTTTATTTGCAGATGACATGATGGTATACTTAGAAGACTCAAAGGTCTTCATGAAAAAACTTCTTGAAGTTAAGTTAATACAATAAAGTGGCAGGATACAAAATCAATATCCAAAAATCTATAGCATTTCTATATATGAACAA
>NW_006204563.1:225639-245325 GCF_000334495.1 Tupaia belangeri chinensis
GTTCCTTATGTGAAAAATATGATTAACCAAATTAAAAGAAGGGAAAATGAGCTGAACAAAAATCTCTCTAGGGAAGACATATGAATAGCCAAAAAGAATATGAAAAAATGCTCAAATCTCTCATCATAAGGGAGATGCAGATAAAAACCACAATGAAATATCACCTAACTCCTGTCAGAATGGCAAAGATTAAGAATATAAAAAGTGATAAGTGTTGGCGGGGATGTGATGAAAAGGGAACCCTCCTACACTGTTGGTGGGAATGTAAACTGGTTCAGCCACTGTAAAGAACAATATGGAGGTTCCTCAAAGATTTACAAATAGAATTGCCATTTGACCCAGCAGTCCTATTTCTGAGTATCTACCGAAAGGACAGGAGAACACTCAGTCAGAAAAGTGCTTGCACATCAATGTTTATTGCAGCATTATTCACGATTGCCAAGACATGGATCCAACCTAAATGTCCACAAACTGATGAATGGATTGAAAACGTGTGGCATATATACTCTATGGAATACTACTCAGCTATGAAAAAAGAAACAAAAAAAAAAAGAAAAAAGAAAAACAAGACCCTGGCATTTGATAGAAAGTGGTCGGATATGGAGGATCTATTGCTGAGTGTATAGTGATAGCAAGAGAACAAATAGGCATGACATTAGTGGGACATAGATATGGTATTTTTACCCGTTGATGATGACATGTATAGTATTCTCAACTGGATTGATCTGAGAAGTATTTCATGATGGGTAAAGTCTTTTTACAAGCAAAATGAGAAATAGTGATTGACTGGTTAAAAAAATAATTGCAATAATCATAATAATGACTGGGAAAAATAATGAAAAGATATTGAATGATAGTTTTTGAATTTGAAAGTCTCTGCTATTGACTGACATGCATGGCATTCCCTTTTGAAAAAGCAATGTAATACACTGTAAAGTTATATGTGATTCAATGTAATATAAACAAGATTATGATGATAATAAATAAATTAAAAAATAATAAATTGGTTGCCTTGAAAGCAGTTAATAATAAAATCAAACTAAGCTTGTAGATAATTATATATAATTAAAAGATTCATGAATTTGATCTTTATCCTTTAGGCACTGCCTATTGTTTAGTTTTAAAGCACTATGGAGGATAAAGTTGTATAGATAGAGATTTGCATTCGGTTGATGAAGTAATAAACAATAGCCCAAGCGCTAAGGAAACGATGATGTCCTAAGTTACTGGTTTAGTGGCGAGGGAGAGGATGGTACTCATTCATGACACATTTACAAGTGTCTTGCTTGATACAGAGGATGATGACCAAAGTTAGTCTTGATATGCAAATTTGTGGTTAGGAAAGGAAACCAAAGTACAGGTGAACTGATGAACCTCAAGAATAGGCAGAATTAGGACCAGCAGTTAGCGTAATGGCTGTGTCGCTGGACTCCCACGTGGTTGACCACGGTTCGCGTCCTGGACCTGGTGGCTTAAAACTCACACCGGGCACGTGTGCGTGCGTGCCCAAGAGGAGAATGGAGGAGAAGGGATTGCGGCATGGCCATCCCCCCAGGGGGTGATTTCTTGCTTTCTGTCTCTCTGTCTCTCTCTGTCTGTCTGGCGAGTGCAATGCGCCCTATAGCAAAAACCTCTCCAAAAAAAAAAAAAAAACATAGGCAGAATCAGGATGGAGTTTCTGTTTGGGGTTCTGAACTTTAGGTTTAGTGTGAATACAAAAGTTAAAATGTAGAAGGATTAATATACGAGATCTCTGGGTATAAGACTTCATATGAGGCACCATACTAGCGATGACAAGATTTAATTACATATCCCTGGAAAGTAGTTGCTGACATGAGACGGAGCTAGTTTATTGGGGAAAAAAAAAAAAATAGAAAGGACTCTCAAAGCCAGCCAGGGTTTTTAACTAGGTAGCCCATTTAGAAATGAAATTATCCAGAATGGTTCTAAGATATAGGATGGTGAGAAATACTAGTAATACTGTTTTCCTACTTAGAGGATTTTCTTAACTTAGACTCAGATGCCATAAAATGTGTATGTACAGATCCATGCCCCCTTATCTAATAAAACGCTTCAGCTGAGGAGAACTAATTAAAATATTTCCATACTATCTTCTAAAACAATATTATAACTTGATTAATAAATAAGAAGAAAGGGAAAGCAGGAAAAGTGGAAGAAGAAATGGTATTTGTTAAGACTAGCAGATGTACAATGCATAATGCAAAAACCTTACATTATTTCATCCTCAAAACATTCACTTATTTTAATTATTGATTTACCCAATATATTTATTGAATAACTGTAGACATCTGGTGCTACGTTAGATACTTTGGTAGGTGTTGTGCTTTTTTTTTTTTTTTTTTTGCAGATGAAGAAATAGCAACTCAGAAAATCTAAATAAATTACCCAGGCCCTAAAATGATTGATCCTAATCTGAGATTACCAGTTGCTTCATTATAAAGCACCACACAGATTGGGTATACTGTCATTTATTCAGAGGTTGAAGAACCAACTGGACTTAACCTGAAGTATGTATAGAAATTGCAAATAATTTGTTAAGAACCATCATTGTCAGGAATTCTAGATAAAGGAAAGAGAAAAGAAAAACTCTCAATATCCACCTATCATTAACTAATTGTCAAATTGTAAGGAACTAGGACCCTGAAAGTTATGGAAAAATTTTAAAAAGGCCTGAATAAATGATATCATTATATCTCGAGAACAATGCTAGTCACATGCTCAATATAAGGTTTTTATGAACATTTTACTATCAAATGAGTAAGTCATTTAAGGTTTTAAAATATGGCTAAATAATGGAAAAGTTCAAGATCACCACCAACCATATTTTCTTCCCCATTTTATGAGCTACTGCAGTGATTTACTACCTGTTTCAGATCATCTTTGCTACAGTGCTTCCCTTGTCTGGTAGGTTTGGCACTCACTCTTTTGCTGCTGTAAGGGGTTCATCAAGTTCCTTGCATTTCAAGTCCCTAACCTTCTGCGTGAACACAATGTTATATTTGCAGCTACTTTCCTAACCCCTAAGAAGAATCAAGGTGTTGATACAAATTTTTACTCCTATTTTTTTTCCTTCTGTATTGTGCTAACAGGCAAATGAGTAATGTGCATGAGATCCATGTTGGCTGCTGAAATGTAAAAACATGTGTCAACAGGCAATCTGTGAATGTTGCCAGATTTCTCTGTCAAATTCTTGACACTAAATGACACACATATTCCTAACTTATTCTGACTCTTAGAATGTTTCAAGATACTTTTCTCAACAAGTCTATAAACTAGCTTGTCTATACAGTGACTTTTATATCCATTTTCAGATTCTTCTATTAAATTTTGATTGTAAATTCACAGTTAGGATAAGACAGAAAGCAGTGGTAGGAATAAGGAGTCTAAGGTTTGAATTCCATGTAGTTATATATTTGGGAACTGGAACTTCTACCATTTTTTTTCTGAATAACTCTCAAAATATATTCTTTGGATATACTAATACACACTCACCAACCCACACACACACATATATATATATATATATATATATATATATATATTACAATATTTTACAATAATTTAACAATAGGTCTCTTAAGCATAATCATATTTCCTGTACAGATAGTGGAAATGACGATCAGAGAAGTAATTTTCCCAATACCACACTGCTACTAGGCCTTGAGTTGGAATTTCTACTCAAGCTTGCTTTCTCCTCCAAATTCTGTTCTCTTACTATTACATTATTCTGCATTTTAATTGCTATTTTTATATCTTTCATAATATGTAAGTAGATTGGTGGTCATAATGGATAGAGCACACGGTTAAAAATGTTACTTTTTCTACTTAATAGCTTTCTATTTGTATAAACTTCTTCATCGGACAAATGGAAATAATAGAGTTGTTGTCAGTTAATGTACTAATATCTGAAGAGAGGAGCACAGTCATAAAGAATAACCATATTATCCTCTACTGTCTGGGAGCATGAGGCAATGTCAGGACAAGAGAATATTGACAGCAGAATGTTAGATGGTTAGAATTCTTACTAACATTCTCCCAGTCAGAGCCATACTAGTGTTCTAGTCTTTATGTCAGAGAAAAGACAGTAAAATAGTCCAGAACGTAATTCCATGAGCACTCTTCCATTTCCTTAAGTTCCTTGGTCCTGGAGAAAAGTTCTCCAAACATTTGACACAACTCTACCCAATAAAAAATTGTGAATAAGTATGCTAAATCTCAATTTACAATCCAATTAAAGAAGGGACCAGCAGTTAGCATAATGGCTATGTTGCTGGACTCCCATGTGGTCAACTGTGGTTAGAGTCTCAGACCCGGTGGCTTAAAACTCACACTGGGCACGTGTGTGTCCATGCCCAAGATCCTGAGAGGAGAATGGAGGAGAAGGGATTGCGGTGTGGTCAACCCCCCTAGGGGGTGATTTCTCGCTTTCTGTCTCTCTGTCTCTCTCTGTCTGTCTGGTGAACGCACACACCCTATAGCAAAAACCTCTCAAAAAACTGAACAAAACAAAACAAAATCCAATCAAAGAAAACCTCAAAGATCAGATAACAATTTTTTTTTTGACAGAGATTTTTTTCTATAGGGTATGTGTGCTTGCTGGAGAGACAGAGAGACAAAAAGCGAGAAATCAACCCCTGGAAGGGTGACCACACCACAATCCCTTCTCTTCCATTTTCCACTCGGGATCTTGGGCATGCAACACACATGCACAGGGTGTGAGTTTTAAGCTCCTGGGTTCAGGACTTGAACCATGGTCAATTACATGGGAGTGTAGTGATATAACCATATGCCATCTGCTGGTCCCCCAAAGGAATTTTTAAAAATTAATTTATTGAGACATTTGGGTTAAAAAAGACTCTAGCTTCTGTGGTAACTGGCTGAAATGCCTAGGAGGCTTTTAAAAACCACACTATTTAAACCATGCTCATTATCTATTCCTTTTACAAATAAAGCTATAAATTATGTGCATATTAGGCAATCAATAAAATTTTGAAGACTAGGTAGAAAAATGAATGAAAGAGGAGATACATCTTTTTCTTCAATGTACTTTCCAGGCATCTTCCTGCCTCTGTTTGCTGAAGTCTGCTCATCTATTTGCAGAACTGTTCCTATAGTTATTAATAGTTACTGAAGCTCTAGATAGTCTTATGAGATTTTCGGTGTCATCAGTCAATTTATGTGAACAGTTTAGTAGGCAACAGCCTCTTTAAAAATTATGGTAAATTTTACTTGTGAGAAAACAATAGACACTTCACCATTTAGGAAAATTAATGACATTTACATCACTTGGGGGAAACATGAATACAAGGTCTAATTTAAAAAGGAAAGTGACACATACATTTGGATCCCTCCCTTGTCTTAGTCCAATTTTTGCATTGCTAACAGAAATACAAGAGACTGGGCAAATTTAAGAGAACATAGAGTTTATTTTGACTCACAATTCTGGCAGCTGAAAAGTCTGAAGGTAAGGCCTGGCCTCATGCTGACATGGGTGACAGAAGCATTGAATATGGCAAACATGTCACATGGTAAGAGAGACAGAGCTTCTGATTGCTCTCTTTTATAACAGCCAGATCTCATGAGAACTAACTCCTTCTCACAAGAACTAGAACTCACTGGGTCTCACAAGAATCAGTAATACATTCAGAAGGGTGCCACCTCTGTGATACAATCAGCATGATCCAATCACTACCTTCTATACCTCATCACCAAATTCCCAAAACCAAATTCCGAAACATGAACCTTCGGAGAAGAAACCGTAATCCATAGCATAATATCCCTTTCCCAATTTCAGATGACTAAACTGAAGCAAGATATGCCGATTATTTGTTATTCTGTCTAGAGTAGTTAGTCTATCAGGCAGAATGTCAACTCTGAAGATGGTGCCACTAACTGTACAAGCTATTCATTCTTTTCTTTTTTTTGAGAGATTTTTGCTCTAGGGCACGTGCGCTCGCCAGACAGATAGAGAGAGACATAGAGACAGAAAGCGAGAAATCACCCCCCAGGGGGATGGTCACGCCGCAATCCCTTCTCCTCCATTCTCCTCTCGGGATCTTGGGCACGTAAACATACATGCCCGGCATGAGTTTTAAGCCACCGGGTCCGGGACACGAACCGTGGTCGACTACGTGGAAATCCAGCAACATAACCATTGCGCTAACTGCTGGTTCCCGAAGCTGTTCATTCTTTACTGGTCAAAAATGAGTCATACATAACCAAAACAAGTACAAGAATCCTGTTATTAAACATGACACGTATTTAATTAAAATATCCAATTCTGAGTTTTTTTGCAATAAAAGCAACACATAAAGTTCTTTAGACAAGAAATAAGAAAGTAACTGTCTTTCTCTTGTAACTGGATTAATTGTACACAAGTGAAACAGAAAATTGAATTAGAAGAAAAACCTCCATTCAACATTTTCAAAGAGTGATTTTTCGATGAACAAAAATAAGAAGTAAAATAGAGTCTGAAAATAAAGAACTTACTCATTAACTGATATAAAACACAAAGAACTCTGAATCTTCATATCCCAGAAAAAAAAAAAAGAAGAAAACTGGAGAATAGAAGAAGCAGAATAGTCAGAAACTGCTTAGTAATTCCCCATTGCTCAGAGAGTCTCAATACAGAAAATTATATTTTAAAATATAGATGGCCATTTCGGAAGGCCTTGCCTTAAAATACTTTTTGCTAAATTAGTAGATGTGCCCTTTCATGTCCAGTCAGGGTTTTAAGAAATAGCGTGGTTAAATCAGTAACAAGGACCTCTAACTATGGACCCAATCAATGTAACATTTGATATCTCTTCAGTTTTTATTTCGGGATGTCATATTATTCCGTAAGTCATTTAGCTCAACTTTTTCCAATTTCAGGGAGCTAGAGAGTCTAAAAATTTTTTAACAAAAGAAAAAAGTAATCATCAGAATTTAAAGAGCCAATACTACCTATCTCGTGTAACATGATCTGTTCTGACTATCTGCTCTTCTAAGTAGAGTAATAAAGGCAAGTGAAGCTGTAGGCAGTACAAGTGTATGTGGTATGGTTTTTAAAACTCAGTCCACAGGTATTTATTAAGCACCTGTCATATGTACTATGTACAATTTTCTGGGTACAAGATGGATGATTAAGATCCATCATCACAGTCCTAAAGGGGACCACACGATTTGCCTGTACCAAATCTATTCACCCTTTTGCTCCTGAAAAAAGATTTTTATTTCATTCAGATATTGACATATTCAAGAAAGATGACCAATATACAGATAAATGTTTAATATTTAAAACCAATCAAATATGCTGAATCACCTAATGGCCAGGTGATAGGTTCAAAAAGACATGTAACCAAATTTTGACAAATGATAGGAGAAGTTAGCTACTATAGGATTATGGAAAAATATTCCTCATTGAGGAAGGGCCATCCCTCTTTCTTTTGCTGCATGGTGTCATATATAAATATACACATACACATACATATACATATATATACACACACACACTATATATACACATATCATACACACATACATATGTGTGTGTGTATATATATATATATATCTGTGGCAGTCTTCTTGTACAATGATGTGAACTGGGCTAAGGACCAGTCAACACACTGAGGGCAGGACAGCAGAAAGATGGAAAAAAACTAGGTTATGACAAAAATCAGTGAGCTCCTGTTAAAACAAACTCTGAAACCACTCCCTTAAATAACTTCTTGGGCCAGCAGATGGCCTAGCGGTTATATTGCTAGACTCCTACATGGCTGACCATGGTTTGACCTGGTGGCTTGAAAAATCACACAGGCATGTGTGTGAGAGTGCCCAAGATCTGAGGAGGGGAATAGAGGAGAAGGGATTGCATCATAGCCATCCCCTTTGCGGGAGAGGAGGTGGTGACAATTTCTTACTTTCCCTCTTGCTATCTCTGTCTCCCTCTCTGGCGAGCACATGAGCCCCAAAGCAAAAACCTATAAAATAAATCTCTTGTTACATGACATAATTAGTTTGTTATACTATTTTAAACCAATGGAGTCAATATTTTTAGTTACTTGCAGCCCAAAGTACCTTCAAGTCAGGGAAATGATGACGTAGGTAAAGTAAGCAAATGTATGCAATATGTTAATTGTTAATTGTTAATATAATTACAGTATGCAATTGTGTTAGAGGTGTGTACATCAGCTGAGGTCCGAGAGGATGAAAGCTTACCATCAGTTGTAAAACTTTCTATATGAACAAGGGGGCAAGTGCATTTCAAACTGTTAGAAAACACCATATGTAAAATTATCAAGGCATGAAAGACTTGTAAAAATTTGAGACTGCTTGAGGATAGAGAAAGAGTATATTTGGACATAGAAAGACTTACAAGGTGGATCTGGGGACAGGCAGAGCCTAGATGATGAAGTTTCATGACGAAGTCATGGTGGAGAGAATAGATTCTATTGTATGATCTAATAATTGTAAACCCTGTCATCAGGAAAGAGGGTGCTGAAATTTAGGCATTATGCTAACAACTGGAGGCTACCCAGAGACTAAATCATGTTTTATGAATTCAGGATTAAGTTTTATTACATGAGGGTTATCTTGAGAACAGTGTGGAGGAGAATAGGCAGGGGTAGACAACAATGGAAGTGCAGGAAAACAATTAGGAAGCTGTTGCAATAGTCCAAGCAGGTGACACTAAAGGCTTGAGCAAATGTGCTAGCCATAAAATAGAAAGGAAGGGACAAAGTAGGACATATTTATGAAAAACAATATTCAGGACTTAACAAATGATAAGGAACATTATCAGTGGAAAAATACCTTCTAGATTTTCTGTGTTAGGTATATGAACAGTGGCTGTAAATCAGGATATGGCATATAAAAAGGATATTTGGAATAGTGGGTATGAGGATTGAAAAGGTCAATGGTAGGAATAATAAATTCAATTTTGGACATCTTGAACCAAGATGCCAGTCATGAAACATAGCTACATAAATACCTCAGTAATGAGCCCTCCAGAAAACAGATGGTTACAAGATGTACCCATACATTAAATCTCTTAGACTTATCTATATAATTTTTGGGTAGAAACCTAAGCCTATAGAATGTCTATCCTATAGGATGTCTGTCAAAATGATAGTTATTTTTATGTGATGCTTCTTAATTGAGTAGTTGAGTAATAGACATTTTGTTTGTTGAGACTAATTTTGGTTTTTAAAAAGAAAGTCGATTAATAGGGCTGGTTCATGACCCAGTGGTAATGCACTGTTCAGGAGAAGCTGGACCTTGCAAGGTGATCACAGTTCAAATCCTTGGCCCTGAAATATGCCAAGAATCTGCCTGAACATTCAGGATCTGGTAAGCTGGAGGACTAGGGGATTGGAGAGTGACCAGACTTTGTGTAAGGCGCTCTTCTCTCTTTCTCATTCTTATATGCATATGCATGCTCTCTATTATAAATAATGAAGATAAGATTTCAAATAAAAGCCAGTTAATATATGTAAAGTTGGGTAGCAGCTTTGCTTTGCTTTGCTTGCTTGCTTGCTTGCTTTCTTTCTTTCTTTCTTTCTTTCTTTCTTTCTTTCTTTCTTTCTGTCTTCTTTCTCTACCTCTTGAGGGTCAAATTTGAAATCTATACTTTTTACCCGATTTCAGAAACTACTATGGGTTTACCTTACCAAACTGCATTTTGCATCTGTGTGTACACCTTGCATATCACCCTATACTCTCTTGGAATTTTAGGTTGGGCTTTGTTACTAACTTCCAGCCTAAGAAATATAGACAAAAGTAGTGTGTTTCATTAGCACTAAAATATACCTCGAACATGATGCTACAATTGTCTCATTTCTTTCTTTATCTAGGTCTAGGTTCAAGGATTCCAGGTGAGAATTCTAAATGTAGGGGATGCTACAACTTATATGGGCCCTCTCCAAAGATTCATGTGTCAGAAACCTAATCCCCAATGCATCAGTGTTGAAGGTAGAGCCTAAAGGAAAGTGTCTGAGTTGTGAGGACTCTGGCCTTTTAAATGGATTAATGTTCTTAAAAAACAGCTTCCAGAATTGGGTTCTTTTCTCTGCCATGTGAAGAATAGTAATCCAGACTTCCAGAAAAGTGTTCAAGGTGAAGGAGAGAATATTCAGGCTAGGCAGTCAGGGAAAATAGGGGACCAAGATGGAGTACTGAGACTCAGGGAGACCCTGAAACCAAGCAGTCTACCTAAAACCAGTCAGCCCACTATAACTTGATAGAAAAATAACTCTCCTTCCTGATCTCTGTCTCTCTGGCTCCTATCTATTCTGTACATATGAATGAAATAATTAAGAGGCAAGGATTCAAGACAGGACAATTCCTAAGTTTTTACTTATTTTTCAAGAGAGACTTTTGCTATAGGGCACATGCTGTCCCCAGAGAGACAGAGAGAGACAGAGAGACAGAAAGTTAGATATCCCCCCCCCCCCCAGAGAGGATGTCCACCTTGCAACCACTTCTCCTCCATTCTACTCTTGGGATTTTGGGCACACCTGCCTGGTGCAATTGATCCCCCTGGTCCAGGACTTGAACTGCTGTTGACTATGTGGGAGTCCAGCAAATAGCCATTATGCCATCTGCTGGTTCCCCTAAGTTTGGAATTTTAAGTGCTCAAACCTAATGAAAATTGTAGGGTAATTTGTTTAAATGCATAGAAAAGTATAGCCCCCCAAAACTGATCTACTCTAAGAAAACCATGCTTGGGCCAAAAGTCATCCTACCCGCTACCTCAAAAGTGCAAGACTTTTTTTTTTCTTGGTCCAACCACATTCCAGGAAGAATGTAATGTTTTTTTATGACTCAAAACCTTTAGGCAAAGTGCATCTCCTGATCTTTGTACTTGTTCCAAAGTTAAGAAAAATAACAGTTATTTTGTGACTCCTCCCACCATGAGGAAAACACACACACCACCTTGGAACAAGCATGGTTGAAGCCTCTTTGACCCAAATAAAAACCCCTTGTTCCAGTACCTCCTTGGCAACCTACTCGTGCGACCCTTCGGCTTGGGAGCTCTGCTCTGTCTTCTCTCTCGTAATAAACTCCACTTGCTTATCTATGCCCATGTCTAATTCTTCGTAAGCTGTGGGCAAGAACTCGAGTTTCACTCTGGGTGCTGGGCCTAATCACCCCTGCATCCTTGCATTACCTGCATCAAGAAACCATCTTGAAAGCAGAGACTGTGTCCTTACCAGACACTTAACTGTCTTTGTCTTGATCATGAGCTTCTCAGTCTCCAGAACTATGAAAAATACATTTCTGTTGCTTTAAATTACCCATTCTTAGGTATTCTGTTATGTCAGTATACATGGACTAAGGCAGAAGATGATGAAGCCATAAGATGGAAGGAGCCTGGGTAAAGCTTCCATTGTGATACAATGACTTCCAGTTTTCTGTAACCAACCCCAATTTTCCTCCTGCCCTTCAGTTTCTGTATCCAACTGCTATCAGTATCTGGGTATTTTTGTTAGAAGAAAATAAGAGACTAATTTTGCTTACATCTTATTATTGTCAAGTTCTAATTCAAACTATAAGAATTTATTTTCTAACTCATTTAACTTGAGGAAATGGGTTGACTTAATTGTGTCAGTCTACTGCTAGTTGTTTAATTGTTTTTGAGAAAACTGAGAATATCTTGATTTTATAAAATATGTACAACTGCGTTTCCTAACTAAATCACACAGTAACTCTTTTCTTAGCACTTATGGATAGTAAAACTAAGAGAGAAAGTTTAATTATTTAAATATGAATTAAGTACTACAAAGGAAAGATTCTGGAAACAATCTACTGACTGCTTCAGAACTCCTGCAAAGCTATATTTTTTTAGAGCTTACTGTGTCTACTTATTATTATTATTATTTTTGAAGAGGTTTTTGCTATAGGGATGCTTGCGCTCGCCAGACAGAGAGAGAGAGAGATAGAAAGCGAGAAATCACCCCCCAGGGGGGATGGCCACGCCGCAATCCCTTCTCCTCCATTCTCCTCTCGGGATCTTGGACACGCCGCACATGCACCAGGCGTGAGTTTAAGCCACCGGGTCTGGGTCTCGAACCGCGGTCGACTACGTGGGAGTCCAGCGACATAGCCATTACACTAACTGCTGGTCCCATTACTGTGTCTACTTATTAATTAATATTTTGAAATGATCGCACTCCTGGGTCATATCAACAATCAATGGCAAAAACTGTGAGCTATTATATAAAAATATCAATTTGAGATATTGTTATATTTTTAGTTTTGCTTTCAAGTTAAGTCATCACATTGGAACTTTAATCAGTTTCTTATTATTGATAGAGAAAAAATATGAATTCTTCAAGTCGTACCTTTTTTGAAGTTAGATATTGAATTTGGAAAAGACATGAATTCGGCATGAGTTAAGCAAATATGCCAACCTCATTTCTTCTTAAGAGAGATTTTTGCCATAGGGTGCACATGCTCATGGAGAGACATGGCCATACTGCAATCCCTTCTCCTTCAGTCTCCTGTTGGGATGTTGGGCATGCACTCACACATACCTGGCATGAGTTTCAAGTCTCTGGGTCTGGGATTCAAACTGTAGTTGGCCACATGGCAGTCCAGTGACATAACTATTATGTTATCTGCTGGTCTCAATCTCAATTCTTTAACCAACTGGTTGATTGTCACTGACTAAACCATTTGTTAAAATCCCTTTCCAGGATAGCAAATGATCCTTATGGTTCCATTTGACTTAAAAATTCTATAACTATATGAACATCTATTAGTCTGTTTATCTTGAAAGCCAAATTCACATATATTAGAAAAGGAGACTTTCTAAACAGAATGCCTCTTCATTGGACATATTTTTAGCTGAAAAAGACAAAATAAGTATGAGGGAGAAACAATGAATAATAAAACACTATAATTCTGCTTTCCAAGACCTTAAACCAAATCCTTAACATAAACTATGATAGTGGGAAACTAACATTATTATAGGGAAACCAACTTACAATATAAAGAGGCAGTAATGTAATTGCACATGGTTACCATAATGAAAAATAGCTGGAGAATGGTTTGGGAAGTTGAGTTTCCAAAGTCAACATGGGGTCCAAGTTCCACATTTGAGGCCAGAATGTATATAAAAAAATATTCACTTTCATAATTCCTTACTTTTTTGAAAACAGAATTAAAAATTTTGAAGCAAAAATAATTTAAACAAGGGGGAGTACATTTAAAATGAATCACTTTTCCTGTATTTTTGCATTGATTTGAGGTAGAACTTTGTATAATATCGTTTTCTCACATATTTAATAGAAATCACAAGACTTAAATGACATTAGAAAATTAACTTAAAAATTGTATGGTGTTTTTAAAAAATTGTTCCATTATGGGAACTATGCAAAACCTCTATCACTCACAATATAAATGAAATGGACAAAACAACAATTCCTGTATTATGCCTTAAGTAGAAAACTATGGTAATGGAGTTTACAGATTATTGTGTAAAAAAAGAAAACTTTCTTACATGCCTCTATCCCTTTTTATTCAGGTAAGTTGGGATAGAGAAGAGTTATTGTTAGTTTAAGTGAGTTGTTTATTGTAGAGATTCTATCTGGTGTATAGCTTTCTGAGAAGAACAGGGTGAGAGATGATTATTGCCAATCAATATTAAACGACAGTGAGATATTTCTTTCCTTTACAAAATAGTAAAGCCATACTTTATTATTTATTACATCGTAAAGTTAAAAGGGTGAATTAGTAGCAATAGAATGATTCTAGTGGGATCGAAGCTTTAACAATCTATTGATTCTGTGTCACGTGTGCTCCACTCCACCGCGAGAGCTCCCTATGGCTCGGCTCTTTACTCTTACCTCAGGGAGTGTTTCAGACATCAAAGCAGAGAGCGAGCATTTACCTCCTTTGTGTATTCATTGTAGGCCTTTCTAAGTATTTAAAACTGACAGAATGGGAGCACACAGTTAGTTTTTTTTTTTTTTTCCTACTTGATGTCTTGCCTTGTCTCTCTGCTTCTATTTGGAACAGGTCAAAGGCCAAACTGTAAAACGGACAGAATTTGTTTTGAGTGGGCTCTTTCCTGCTAAGACATCAGCCCAGGAGATTCTTTATGGCAGGGGCATCTTTAGTTTCATCCTTACTATTTCAATAAAGTCTAGCATCTCAATGTTTGTTATGTAAGTGAGCAAATGATACTCTAATCCATCATAAGCATTATGTTCTGACTATATATATATATTTTTTTTTTGTATATATATATAAATTTGGAAAGAACTGCTGGAAGGGTGCAAAGTTTATCCTCAAGGAATGACTCTCAAATGAGAGAATTTCCGACAACAGAGGAGGAGATATAGTTTGGAAAAGGAATGAGAGTGTCATGTGTGACTTAAAGCCACATGATGCATAATTTCCTCATTATTTTGCTTTACATAAAGTAGTCACTGATTTGAAAACTGTCCAAAATTCTAGATAAGAATGATCACATGTTAAGAAAATGAATGAACAGATTTTGCATCATCTCAGTATGGGTGACTTAGTAAAGCTCGTGGGCTATGGTCTAACAGTCTGTGCCATCTGGAAGGGCCTTGTGGTAGCAGAGATGAAGTTGCCAAATTCCCTCTATGGTTCTACCAACTGGTCCAGCAGACACCGGTGCATTGACTTGCCCTTAGGCCCTACTTCCTGACTAGGTTAGTCCCTTACCTCTGCTCACGTGCTCCCTCCTCAGCAGTTTTGACTTCACCGGTGTAGCCATGCCAAGTTCCCGATTGGGTCAGCGTGCCTATAACCTTCCAGCCCTGCCTCCTCTTGTTTGTAGAAGCAGCTCTCTTCTGTCCCCTTCTGACACAAGTCTACATTGCACAGGTAGGCCCAGACAACTTAATCCTGTTCATTCATTCAATATCAATTTATTGACTATTTATAAAGTGCCGAGAACTGTTCTAGGTGCTTGTGGAGTATCAGTGAATAAAACAGGAAAAAAACCTTCCTGCACTGATAGAGCTTGTGAAAGTTCCACCTCAGGCTATCCCCACTTATTGAAAGGAACATTTTCAGATCTTTGCTGCATGCACCTTAAGTAATATTTCATAAAGGAACCATGCTGCAAAATGCCTCTCTACCAGACAGATTTTGGTTCAGATTAGCTCTCTTTCAGAGTTCATTGAATTGGACTTAGTATTCGGAGTGAAAAAGATTGTGAGAGCACTGTTTCATCTATGACACATCCCATAGCACACCTAAACTCCAATTTCTAAAAATATACACTTAAATTCTTTATCTCTAATAACAACTGCTTATCATAGATCAGGTTCTCCTGAATAGGGCATGAGACAGGAATTTCAGTGCTTAGGATTTACTGAAGAAGTGCTCTTCAGGAAATACCTTATGAGGGGGTAGGAAGGCAATACAGGGAAAAGGAAGTGGTTAACAAGGATAAGGCCTCAGGTCAAACCCAATTTCATATCATTGGCAGGGATGTTCTGAAATGTAAACCATATCTTAGAGATTTCCCACTTCCCAGGGCAAGAGGCTATGTAAGCAGAGAATAACTCTCCAGAGAAGGGACAGTTTTCTTTTTTAGAGATTTTGGCTATAGAGCACTTGTGCTTACAGGAGAGATAGACAGACAGAAAGTGATAAATCACCCCCTACCCCCTAGGGGTATGGCCACACCACAATCCCTTCTCCTCCATTTTCTCAGGATTGTGGGCATGCATGTGCACACGCCTGGTATGAGTTTCAACCAACCAAGTCCAGGTCTCAAACCACAGTTGACCATGTAGGAATCCTGCTAACCACCACATGACTTGCCGGCTCCTGCAGTTATCAACTGGCAGTTAATACAGAAGTCAAAGGATGGGTCCTGCAGCTAGGTAAAGGCAACCTAGCTGGGACACCAGCAGTGCTCATTACAGTACTTCAGGAAAACTAGTAATTTCATATTCCATGAGGACCATGGGATTTTCAGTATGTGAAAATACTGATGGCCTTAAAGAAATTTCTATGACTTTATGAATTACCACCCCCCTCCCAAATTAATATCTAGTAAGTTCCAGATACTATGGTGGAGTTAGTATCTTGAAGATTATGACAAGACTATTTTTAGCTACTATATGGATAAGCAGGGAAGTGGACAGGGCAATAGTGGTGTGAAGGTAGCATGAGATGGTGTTTGGTGGAGTCATGCACAGTGCATTGTGGGATATAGTGTGGGAGCAACACTTAATCCAAGATGGTATCTAGGGTGAAAGTAAGGGAAAGCTTCCCAGATGATGGGACATCCCAGCCAATCTAACCAAAACCCTTTATAAAGCCCTTTCCTCATTGTATTAATATATTTTCTGGGGGGCCAGTGAGTGGCATAGTGGTTAAGGTGCTAGAATTCCCACATGGCTGACCACAGTTTGAATCCTGGAGCTGGAGGCTTGCTTTCTCACTCTTCCTCTCTCTCTCTCTCTCTCTGTCTTTCTCTGGTAAAACTCATGTGAAAAAGTAATAATAATTTAAAAATTAAATAAATAATTCTTTAAATACACACATACACACACACATATACACACAAACACATATATATATATATATACACAATATATATATATATATATAATTTCCTGGCGTTGCCATAACAAAATAGCACAATCAGGCAGCTAAAACAGAAATGTATTCTCACAGTTCTGGAGGCTGGGAAGTCCAAGTCAAGGTGTCAGCAGAGCTGTGCTCCCTCCCAGGGTTCTAAGGGAGAATGCTTTCTTGCCTCTTTGAGTTTTTGGTGGCTCTAGGCATTCCTTGGATTGGGGCTGCGTTTATCCATTCAGTGCGTCCTCCCATCTCTATGTGATCTTGACTTCTGTGCCTGTGTCTTTTCCTCAGACTCTGATAAAGTTACCTGCCATTTAATTTAGGATCTAACCTGATAATCTAGGATTATCTAAGCTCAATACATTTAATTTTACATTTAAAGATTCTTTTTCTGAACAGGATCACATTAATAGGTCTGGAGTTAAGACATGAATGCATCTTTTCAGGGGTGATCACTCAACCCACTAATAGTTAAATGCTTTCCTATCCAAAATGAAAGAGAATGGAATTAAGTTTCTATGACTAATTGATACATAACTGAGGGAGGTCCCTTCTTGGCATAAGCCCAAAATGTTATAGTTTCCATTTATAGACCCTTTTAGAGAGCAAACTGGGAGGCAAAACTTTGAAATATTCCAAACCCAAAGCTTCTTGTTTATTCCCTTTCCTCAGCAAACAGGCTACTCATGCCACATTCACTATTCCAATGGAGGAGAATCATAGCAACCCCAAATCAATTTTGCTTCTCAGAAAAGCTATTCCCAGTGATGCCAACTAGTTAAGATGGCTTTATTTCAAGTCTACTTATGTATAGTTCACTATCTGGAGTGGCAACCTACTGATCATGACAGGGGCGAGTGGAAGCAGTGGAGCAGGGAGCGCTGTTCTGGAGCTATAGTGTAGGGCTTGGTAAACAATGGATCAGGCTGGTGAGAGATAAGGAAGATCCAGAGAAGACTCCAAGGCTTAGGTGAGCAAAGTGAGATAATGAGTTCAGTGCTGAATATGCTGAATCTGAGGAAGCAGAAGCTCATCAAAGTGAGAAAAACCCATTAAACTGATGGCTGATGGGTTTTTAGCTTTACACACACACACACACACACACACACACAAACACACACACACACACAATGTTGCTTTTTGTTTTTAAAGAAAATACGTATTGTGTATTTGTTTTCATGGATCATAAAGGCTCTGAGCTGCATCTTTAAAGTTTTTTTGTTTGTTTCAGTTTTTGCTATAGGACCCACACACTTACTAGAGAGGAGAGAGAGATTGAGAGAGAGAGAGAGAGAGAGAGAAAGAGAAAGAGAGAGAAAATGATACATCATCCCTGGGGAAATGGCAACACTGCAATCCCTTTTCTCTATTCTCCTTTTTGTCACATATGCACACATGCCAATGTGATTTTTAAGCTGCTGGGTCTAGGACTCAAACTGTGCATCTGACTACATGGGATTCAGCACCTTAAGCTCCACACCACCTGCTCACCTTAAAGTTTTAATGTAAACATTTTGCTCATAAAGGTTCTGCAATCACAATGCTATGCATCAGATATTTTAAAATTTAAAAATAAGTAATATTATTTAACGCTTAGTACATGTTACCTGGTGCTTAAATTTTTTTAGAAGGTTATAGGTATTAAAGAATATACCTTTTTGTTTTCATTTTTCCTTTTCTTATATTCTCACAAAATAAGTCCTTGAAAAAAAGTAGGTGCAGCAAGTAACAGCCAGTAGCATACCACACTGCAGCGCTGGAATCCATATGGCTGATCATGGATTCAGATACCTGGCACAGTTTGCTGGAAACATGCCAGGAACACAGGTGTATGCTCAAGATCCTGAGGAGCAGGAGAGCTGGAGAAAGAGGGTCATGGTGGATGAGACCCTGGTGAGGGAGCTTCTCTCATCTTCTTTCTCTCTGCTATCTATGTGCACATGCTATCATGATTTAGAAAAAAAATCCACTTACTATTTATACATTTCTATCTTTTTTTTTCTCGAATCAGTGAGAAGAGAAATGGCCCTATTATTGGTCTTTTTTTATAAGTTTTTTTTATATACAGAAAAGTTTTCTCCCCAAACCCTACCAAAACAGATACAATTGTATTTGTGTGAATTCACAAGTAAGACATTGATTCAGAATGCTGCTTGCTCTCAGGGTTGCATTTCAAATGATTCTACTTTTTATTATTATTTTCTTTTTCCTTTAATGCCAGAGTGTGCATGCACATTACCAGAGAGAGAAGAGACAGAGAGAGGGGGGAAATAAAGTATCCCCCTCACACATACATAATAGGGCCTGGTCATGCTACAATCCTTTTTCCTCTAGTTCTCCTTCCTTTCAGGATTCTGGGGATGCACATGTGCGTGTGCCTGTGCATGGTGTGCACACACACATACACATCTGACACACACCTGGCATATCTTTCAAGCTGCTTGGGCTGGGAGTCAAACGATGGTCAGCCATGTAGGATCTGGATCCCTATACATGGCACTTAACCGCTGTGGTGTAGGTCTGGCCCCAGATGATTACACTTTGTACACCACTTTGGCAGATGTAGAACTTAATAAAATGTACAAATACCATAGCGATCATTAATCAATTCAGGAAAGTCTTTGATATTTTATTCTACTTTGAAGATCTTTTCAAAAAATTATCTTTTTATAACTTTTTATACTTTATAGAGTTTTATATTATATTTGGTTAAAATATTAAAATCAAGATGGTTATCTGGTCATGTTTTTTAAAATATGCTTTCATTTGAATAATACATTTCTTTAAAAAGTAAAGTTTAATGGGCAATAAATTTAATGGAGCTCCAGCTTTTGTATGGAAGAAACAAAGTGTATCCACTTCACTTCTCTTTGCGTCACAGGAGTTGATTGGAAACAGGAGAGAATCCAACCTCTTTCATAGCTTTGATGAGAATCTGCTCAGTGAAGGACCCAGTGTTAGTCAATGTACCTGATGTCTGATTAGGTTATATACTAGAGGACATGTTCTACTTTATAAATTAGGCATTAAAATAAAGTTGTGCACAGAATCAAACACTGGTCCTGAACAAGTCCTTGTGTCCCTTTGTTATGAAATGCTTGAGGAAAGAGT
>NW_006204563.1:245502-334534 GCF_000334495.1 Tupaia belangeri chinensis
CAATAAGAATAACATTTCTTGAAGCAGAATAAACATGATGCTCCAAAATGATATTAATTTGCTGTTTTTTTTTCCTATTAATTAATGTTCTTAACTAGCAATTGAAGCAAATTCATGATGCCTCCCAGATATTTGCAAGGACACCAGACAGATCCAATTTTACCCTTAGGTCATTGTAATTGTGTTAATTTGGCTATGACATCAAATCTACAAGATTAGGAATAAAAAGAAAAGTTGGAAGAACAGCATGTAGAGAAGATCATGTTCAACAGGATCAAGAGTAGAGTGATGATGGGAGGAATTTTGAGAGCTCTTACATAAATAAGTAATTTTTTTCTAATAATATTTCAAATTTATGCTTTGGGAAATGTTGAGTGCTCTAGGAATTTTCAACAGAAAGTGTTTCCACCGGGCTTCAGATTCCTTTGTTTATAACTAATATTGCACAGAAAGTACTTTGTAAGGCACATGTTCTTCCAAAACAGTTTTACAACTAGAATTTATACTGAAATCTTCAATGAGTAGGTATATCTGCAATAGAACTTGTGATTTAAAGCAACAGGAAAAGGAGCCATCTAGATGTAAAGTTCTGATTGTATTTAGCGTGCTATTTGACATTAGCAACGGTCCAAAAGGAAGGTTTTAAACATAATAACAGTTAAATTATGCTCATAAATCGAAATAACTTTGGCTTGCTCTTGATAGAATTATAACTTTTGAAGTTTATATTAATCACAAAGTAAAGAAATCTTCGACTTCCTTTAAAGTTTCCCCACAGGGAAGTTGGTAATTAAATGGCATCCCAGCCTGTTCTGGCTAATCTTACCAGTAAAGACGATGGGCAACCTGGATGCTTTGCAATGAGCGGTGTAGCAGCAGTTGTACTAAAGGACTTTCAAGGTTCCATTCAAACTTGACAGCCTGAAGTAAGAGACATAATTACTTTACTCTTTTTTCACAGCAACAAAACTATAACAGAATACCAAGGAACTTCAGAGGTTTGAGAAAAGATTAGAGAAAACAGTATGCATATTTTAACAAAATATTAATACATTGGACAGTTTTATTAGTTGCTGTGTTGTTGTTGTTATTATTATTATTATTACTAGAGGGCACTTGTGCTCTCCAGAGAAAGACAGAGGGCGAGGAGAAAGTAGCCCCCATGGGGCATGGTCATGCCACAATTCTTTCTCCTCCATCTCTCTTCTTTTGGGATTTTGGGCTCACACACACACACACACACACACACACACACACACACCTGGCATGATTCTCAAGCTGCTCAGTCTGGAACTCAAACTGTGCAGTCAGTCCTGTGGGATCTGGCTGCCTTAACCACAAGACCTCAGAGCTGGCTCATTAGTTGATGATTTACAACTAATAATGTAGTGTGTGTGCACGCACAGACTACACAATTTGGATCTGTGCAGTCTTGTTTCTTTTCCTTACTTATGCTTTGGGATCACAGAACAATAAATAAGACCAGGTAGCTGGTAGAAGCCCATCATTCCCTGGGGGGAGAATCTTGGCACAACAAGTAGTATTGTGAACAACATCTCTGGATTATAAAAAATGATCTTATTAACAAGCAGAGAGTTTTTTTTTTTTCTCCCATTTGGAGATGACATTAATGCACAGTAAAGCCTGAGCAGAAAGCACCAACTGGTATATCAGTATTAGCCTGAAGGCCCTGCAATTTTGTTCAAAGTTTCGAAGTTATGTTATCATCATAACCAATTCCCAAATCCTTGCCCTCATCTCCGCTGTGAGCAATTCTCTAAAGTGTTCTAGGATACCTGGCCTGGTAGAAAACACAGAAAGCAGTTGCTCTTGATATCCTTAGGGAACAAATTTAGACTCTCAGTTGCCCTTTGCAGGGACTTCATGGTCTGTAATCTTTCCTGAGCTCCTATCATGATCCTAAATCTGAGTATATGAAAATAAAAACCAAGTTCTTCTCATAAAAATGCTCATCCCTGCTTGAGAGCCAAAGCGCCTGTCTTTAGTTGTTCCATCAGCCATTTACGTCCCTCCCACTCCCTGATTCTCTCTCTCATACACACAGAGTGTAAGCCAGGCTTTCTATCACAGTACAGACAACAGAAAAATGTAGGTATGACATCCTGTCACGCATACCTGGAGAAACACCGCAATACACTCATCATCCTCAGGGATGGACAGGTTTATAAATTCCTAAGATGTGAGTGCAGAAGATGATCTCAGCAAATTTGCATAAACTTTTGCTGCTGTCTGAATGCAGAAAAATCATGATGCGTGTCGTCTCAAACTGCAGCCCTGGTCTTTTTTCATCTGCTTGCTAAGGCTGGGCTGCCGGGGTCATAGTTTTGTTTATGTTGTAATAGTGAGCATATCATATAGTCCCATGAGCGGGACATATGTCTCGGAATTTACTTCCATGCTTGTCTTTTAGATTTCTGGATTTTAGCCCCAGTATTTCCTCATGTTCCCAATAACTATTGTGCACTCTCTCTGTCTCTTTTGTTTTTAGCTTATTATATAATATAACACACACACACACACACACACACACACACAGGTATCTCTAGTCACGCTCGCTGTGATCCTTCCCCTTCCCCTGGTCTTCCAGTCAGCCAGGACCACGTGCTAGTGGGGTTTCAGGTCACCCCAGATACAGATCAGTTTGTTCCATGTGGCTCCAGAATTGCAAAACCCCACTCTGTTACTTGTACCACAATGGCTGGGCCTATTTGGGCCTATCTGTTATTTTATTATTTATTATTTTCTTTAAGACAGATTTTTGCTATAGGACAAGTGTGCTTGCCAGATAGAGGGAGACAGGGAGACAGAAAGCAAGAAATCATCACCACCCTGCCCACCCCCGCGAGGGAGGATTGCCACACCACAATCTTATTTCCTCCATTCTCCTCTCGGGATCTAGGACACATGTACACACATGCCTGGTGTGAGTTTTAAGCCTCCAGGTTCAGGACTTGAACTCTGGTCAACTACGTAAGAATCCAGCGACGTAACCATTACACATCTGCTGGTCCTCCTATTTGTTGTTTTGAATTGCTGTCTTGCTTACAAACTCCCTGTTTCACTCTGTCTGCTGATATAATTTCTCAATAAATCCTGCTCTACCAGCTAGGACATAGCCATTTCTCCTATGCATTTCATATTATTATAAACCCTGTTTATAAAAATGAACCTACCTGCTAACTATGACCTATAATTCACCATACTCTCTGGGTCTGTATCTTATTTGACTCTTAGCTATAAGCTAGATTTGCTGTTTCTGTTAAGATTTTGGAGACCTTTCTTATTGCTTTAATATAGTCTGCATTACTCTAACATGATAATACATAACTAAATAATATGATTCCAGAAAGTAATCAACAAGGTAGGATGCTTTATGTGTTAAAAAGGTTTGAAGTCAAGGAGGAGCATGGAAATCTAAGGGCAAACTCTAAAACGAATGTTTTGAAATTCTTCCTAGTTTTATTTACTTTCAGTCACATTATACAGTTCTTTCCATCTCCAAACATTTTATAATCTTCTTACATAGCTTTACCTAATTTACCATCCTGTGTGTTTGCTCTATTGGATTCTGGGTGCACCTTGTCTTATGACTTTGATGTGCAGGAATATGGCTCTCAGTGATATTTCGTGTGCCAAATTTACTGACTCAGATTGACGCTTTCAAATTAGGTGAATCTACATAAATTTTTATAAAAACATACTCTTTCGAATTGGGTTAGACATAGCAATGTGCCCATACCCATGAGTCATGAGATGACTAAGAATCCTAAAAGTTGGGGTAATTTTTATTTTCACTACACTCTCCCGGCAAACCTAGGGAAGGCACTACTGTAAGATTGCTAGAAGGATTCAACTACTATGAAGACTATAATAGTCCAAACCAGCTCTATTTCCAAACCAGTTCTCTACTTTAGTAGGGTGTCCTAGAAAGCTGTGTTCTGTGGGCAAAGTAATATGTTATTAAAGTTATTTAATAGAAGTTTCTTCCATTGGTCAGAATCTTTTGTGCCTGCATGCCCCAAATCATGAAAAATATCCTTAGAGGCAAATGGAGGAGAAGGGATTGTGGTGTGGCCATCTCCCCTGGGGGACAATTTCTCACTTTCGCTCTTTCTATTTCTGTCTGGTGAGCACACAAACCCTATGGAAAAACAAAAAACAAAAAACAAAAACAAAAAAGAGAGAGCCTCTCCTGTCAATATTCAAAACCTGGGACAAATGGCATTTAAAATACCTTGTAACTACAACCTGACTTTTGAGATAAAAAAAAACACTTGACTTAAAACGAAATAAAAACTAAAGATCACTATTTTCGACCTACTCATCACTTAGCAGACTGTCATTTTGGGAAAGAAAATGATATTCAACAGTTTAAATATTCAGCTGTTTACATAGTCATTTGTAAAAAGTGTAATTAAAAACAAATTGTTATCCGATGTGTGCACTTGATAGAGCGAGAGAAAGGGAGAGAAAGAGGGAAAGTGAGGAAGTATTCCTGGAGGGATGGCCACAGTGTAACCCCTTCTCCGTTCTCCTCTCCCAATTTTGGACATACACCCACATGCGCTAGTGTTTTCTTCAAGCCCCAGGTCTGGGATTCAACCATGCAATCAACATTGTGTGATCCAGCTGCTTTAACCACTATGCCACCAGCTGGCCCCTCAATAAGTATAATTTAATTGTTTATCTTTCTTGCTCTCATATTAAAGCTATCTCAGCCTTTGCTCACATTTCTGGATAATTTTATACTATTTTCTAAAATCAATCCAACATTTTATTTGTCACTAAAATATACTATTGAAAATGTCAATTTGGTGATGCAATTTTAGTACTGGAAATTACTCTTAACACATTTATAATCAAGGGAGAGGCAAACAACTCAAAATTTCTGAGATGCTGCCTGGCAAGTGATTATTTCCCACGTAACACTTATTTGACTAGCTTTTTTTGTTCTACATGTATGGTTAGATGAAAAATTGTATCACAGACATTTCTGTCTATTCCCTGTTGTAATCAATAAGAGAAACTTAAAAAAAAATTCTTATTTCATTTTTGTGTGCTTTTTTTTTTCTTGTTTGTTATTGTATCCATTTTGGGTAGAGAATATTTGCATTACCCATATTGACACACGAGCTATAATTTAGCTCTTTGGCTAGTCAAATTGCAATATCACTTTTATGTAGTCTACCGTTGATTCATTGGAAACTTCTTAAGCGAATCATTAGTTAAAATCCTGGAATCTCTTGGCAAACCTGCTGTTCTTACCTGAACTAGCTGTGGGAGATATTCCAGAAGCTCATCATTCAAGAGGTTGTCTAATTGTCGAACTGCCACTTTCCGAATTTCTTGATCTGGAAAACTGATACATCAGAATATGTCTGTTAACAGTAAGGAATAATGCATGATACATGTCAGAGAGAACAGAGAATGAATTCGACTTTAGTGTGTAAGGTAAAATATAATCCCACAATCGATTAAGGTAATCATTAGCACAAATAATTGTCATTTTCATTTTTTCTACCTCTTGTAGATTGCACTGGAAACCCTTTCTGATTAGACTCTGGAAATGTGGGTTGAAGTCAGATCCCTGCCAGTTTTCTCTTCTATAAAGTGTGCATTATAGTATACCTAAAATCTTTTCTAAAATAGCTTTAAAGTCTTTGTTTCTTTTTTAGTCATGTGCTTGCTGAATAAATTACGATCAGATGGAAACCTGATAGTGAGGTGTGGTTAAAAATGGGACCCAATATTTCTAAACCAGTCTTAGCCAGATCTTAAAGAAAACGAGAAATCTAAATCACCTTATGAGAAATAAACAAAAATGATTCAATAAACCCACATCTTACTATCCTATGAAATTTCGAGGGTAATTATGCCTTATTCATTTTTGGACTGCATATTCCTGTTGTAAGACTTAGCGCCCAGTAGGCACTTAATAAATGCTTGTTAATGAACTAAATTTTTAAAGATACTTAGCAGTTGAAACCATATTGTGAAGACAATTTATTCTCAAATGGGCTTCTCAAAAGAATTAGATTAGATGACCTCAAAGTTTTTTAAAGTGTCTGGAGATAACTTTAACACTATACTGCTTTGAAATGATTTTAACATACTGTTTTGACAGAATTAGATAGAACTAGGGCTTTGATAAGAATACTTAATTTAAAATACACAAATTTTCAGAAAAAAATTAATAGGCATAATTTTAAACTTGAAAGAATTGTTTATAGTAACCCATTTAATGATTAATAAATAAAATCACAAATGCCTTTCACAGGGAATTAAATGAATGCTTTTAACCAGTTAGATGAAGTATTCTGGAGAAGGGCTCCCAGTGGTGTGGAGGTCAGAAAACTTTAAAGTCCTCAATGTTCTGTCTCTTTTCAGCATAGCAGGTTACTGAAGGGTGAAATGAATACTATACAGCTACAGAGCCAAGTAAAAAATGGTATTCATCTGTATCCCTCAACTGTCCTTGAGAGCAGTTTGAGCTGTAATGCTGAACAGGTGACATTTTTTTTCTCCATTTAAACTGAACATTTCAGGGGTATAATCTGAACGTTTTAATTGCAACAAGAATTTAACTTCCAAGGTTAGTCACTTAACAAGTCTTGTTTCTGACCTGCAAATACTTTCCCAATCTTTTTCTCACTTTGAATCTTCCAGCAACGAGACCTAGTGAGAACTACAGTCCACACACATCTCGTGAAGTACTACTAAGGTCAGAAGATCTCAACATAACATCATGCACAGCCAGGGAGCAGAAAGGGGACAATAAAAATGCAAAGCTAGAAGGTCGTCTTGTTTTAGTGCATTAAGACTGTCTTGTTTTAGTGCATTAGGACTTTAGATTCTCCTAACTGAATGTGATTGACTCTAATTTATTGCTCTCAATTACTCAACCATTTGTCAGAAGCTTATAGACTTCAAGGTCAGTTTGAGAGTAGTGTGAATTCTTAGAGGGAATTGTTATTTGGTAGTGTGTTGCCTAAGTAATGACTTGTTTTACCAGATACTAGTCACCTATGCTTTCCTCTGTTACCTATTTTATCTTATTGATATGGGAGACAGAAAAGAGAGAAAAATAGAAAGCACACAGTACAGCAAAACACATTTCTGGGGTGAAGACCATCCACTTAATTATGAATTTGTTTCCAAACTCTAGAATGTAAACACCATGACAGCCGAAAATATTTGTGTCCATTTTGTTCATGGATGGAGCCCCAGTGCCTCCAGATTTTAGATCCTCTCTACACATTTGTGTGAACACTATCTACACTGAGCTCATTATCTTTCTACCTAAAACATCTACTGTCATGCTTCCTTCTGGTAGTCTGTTATCATCTCTCCCCAGTCATATGGATCTAATATTTTGAAGGTCAGTTTTTGCTCCTCTTTTGTCCTCTTCAATTTTCCACCTTTCCCAGCAGGTGAAATTGTATTCACCCCTGAGGTCCAAGCTGAAGCTGAATTTACCAGTGAAATTTCCACCATCACTTTTTAGCTCCCCTACAGATGTATCATCCCCTTCTCTGTAGAATTCTGTTTTCTGTACATGGTTAACAACTGGCTCATGTATTAGAGTTCCTAATCCAAGTTGTATAAAAGTTTGTCTCTTTCTGTCTCTCTCTGATGAGCACACAGCCCTATGGCAAATACCTTAAAAAAATGTTTGGGGAATTCTCAGTAGTCTATTATTTTTACAGCTAATCAGCTGGTAAGTTCTGCTGACTCTTCTATCTCAGGGGCATTAGCGTGTTATGCTTGCTTCACACTTCTTCTAAAAGTCTAGGCCGTAATTATCTCATTTTGGTACTAACATATTTTATACTAATACCTTATGAAGCTCCCTGAATTATTTGTCTATTTCTCATAAACAATTAAATGGCTTTCTATTTCCAGTGGACTTCTCTTAAGCCTATACTGCTTATCTGTTATAGATATCCAACTGGAGCTAACTACTCCAGATGTTTCTCCTGCCATAATATTGCATTGGCCAATCTGGCTCATTGCTGTATTTACTCTGAAAGTGTCATTTGCATTCTCTCTCTTGTAAACCCTGTAACCTTCCCTTGGGACACACTTCCTTCTCTTCTTAAGGTTCTAAACATTCTTTGCAATGTGGATCAAATCCCTGTCCTGTATAACTGTCTTCTACTTCGTAATCACTTCAAAACTCTAAGGGTTTTGACTGACTCCCTCTGGGCACTTAGAAATGCTACTGCATATTAGGGTTTATTAGTATATATATATATATATATATATATATTCTTATTACCCAACTACTGAGTAAGTCAATTGAAGATATTATTTCGTTTTCTTTTTTTTTTTTTCCTAGGAATACAATGCCATGTTCTACATGGATGATTAATAAAAATGCATTAAGATTGATAATAATAATAATAATGATGACGAAAGTCATGGTATGGAGTAGTTTTATTTTTTGCTGTACTATGAAATCATTTACAGTGGCCACAATAGGCTGAATTTTCTGTTTTTTCTTTTTCTCAGTTAAAAAAGAATTCAGAAGGTGATGGAAGAGATTTCAGGAAGAGTAGAACAAAAACTAGTAATTCCTGTGTTATATAGTCTAAAAGGAAAACTATATATTTGTACATTAAGTGCTAAGAGGGATATTTTTGCATTTTAGTGGAAAGAGATGTCTTTTATTCACTACCCTTACTTGAAGTTCAGGAAGAAATTGGAAGAGAAATTCCTGTGAAACTAACCACATGACATCCTGAGATGTGACTAAGGCCTAACACGACATTAAAGCATTTCTAAACATAACTTGCAGTCGACTATTTTAGGAAGAGTTGCCCACATTAAAAGAGATGCTGGCAGTATTGGTGATGTTCCTGGGATAAGAGCTCTTTCACATATTGCTGGCAATATATGACAACACATATTAGGATGACAAAAAACCAACAACAAAAACCCTACAACTTTATGTTTTTATTACTTGATATAGCAATTTAACTTTTGAGAATTTATCCTATGGATATAATCAAAGATGTGTATGAAGCTCTGTATATGCAAACAAAATTAGAAATACTATATTATAAATGTCTAAAAGTAAATAATTAGATGGCTATGATCATATGATAAAATTGATGCAGTCATTACAATAATAAGAGACTATTTAATGATATGAAAGTACTAAGAAATATTTATGCACTATCATACTTTTTTAAAAAAGGTGTCTATTTCCCCATATGTTTAATCAAAAGATGGGAAGTCTCAAAATATTGTTAAAATATTAATATCAAATGTCTGAGTGGAAATTTCATAAATGACTTTAGCTTTCATTTTTTAAGTTTAGTTTTCAAAGTTTTTCAAACTTTCCAAATTAAAGCTTTATAGAATACTAAAAACATTAAGGGGCCAGCAGATAGTATAGTGGTTAAGGAAGCTGGGTCTAATATGGCTGACTATGAAGTTTGAGTCCTGAACCCAGTGGCTTAAGAAACACGCTGGGCACATGTGCGTATGTACCCAAAATTCTGAGAGGGGAGTGAGGGAGAAGTGATTGTGGCATGATCATCCCTTTTGGGGCATGCTTTCTCACTTTCTATCTCCCTCTGTTTCTCTCTGGAGAGCACAGACACTGTATAGCAAATTTTTTAAAAAATTAATACTTTTTTTTAAAGTAAGGCTCATCTAACTACTTAATGAATAACTAATAAAAAGAATTGAAAATTCATGACTAGAACCAGAATTAAACTTTAAAATCAAATGCTGTTTTAAGAATAAACATTTTTTGTGTAAAGAACAAGCATTCTTCTTTTTCCCTGAGTTAGAATATTCTTCTAACATAATGGGATCCTAGAGAATTTATGCTTAGTATCTATTCAGGCCTTTGAACTCAGGTATAGATCGATTGACGAACATGTTCCACAAATCCTGGCATTCTCCACCCCCCTCTCCCCCCCGCAATGTTATCTAAAATTATTTAAACATTCTTTTGGGATATAGTTGTTGGCATTTCATGCTCAGTAACTCATTCCTCAATAAGGTGAGGGCTACTCATATTAGTTTTCTGACTTTGGTGTGATATTTACAGACTGAAATGTCATATGTAACAGAACTGCAACCTATTTAGAATTTTCTACAAGTAGGGTTATCGTTTTTTTCCAATGATTCAATTTGTGTGAAAAATACAGATGTAATTCCTGCTACTCATAAATGAGGAGACAGTGTTTAGCAGTTTGCTAACCATGGGATTATTAAATTGCTGTAGGAGTGGACATTACATTTTGAGTCTGGAGAGAAAACGAAAGCATTGTTAGATGATTCATCAGGCTGATGTCAACCAGGTCCTCATTCACATACATTTATAGGAAACCTCCTTATAAACAACCAGACAATGAATCGTTACAGTGTAATAAGTGGGGATCTAGCTTATGAAATAAAAAGATCAAGGTCAGCAAAATTCAATTACTTGTTGGGGAGATTATGGAAAGGAAAAGAACGTTTCATTTATGAAAAAAAATTATTTTTTTAATTAGACTTCACAAGAGTCCATTGGATATAATCACATCTTTAAGGTTACTCACTTTCTAAATAATGTCTAAGCAACTTTATGTTACCTAATTTAGTTTCCCAAGCATGTATAACGAGGGAAGCAGAAGTGAAACATCAGTTTGACTTACTATTCAGAATTTAGTTGGCCTCTGAGTTGAGCAAACAATTGAATCTATGGGACCTATTAAAACACAAGACCTTTAAGCAAAGATAAATATAATTCTGTATGATGATTGTTAAGGAACTACCTAAAAATTAGACATGGTCTATTGTCTAGTGAGGACACTGAAAGACAAAGGAAAAATATGTCTTGAAGACTAAGATTTTAAGGGTTAACAAAAACGACTGAAAATTCGTGTCTAAAAATTCAAAAGGTCTATATTTTGTCAAAAACATAGGGAAAATGCAATGTTTCGGATTGAACAGAGGATAAAGTTGGAATGGTGGTGTGTATATGTGCAGTGTTAAAAGAAAAATAAGCCAGCAAATTTAATGTTGAGTTTTAATAGAGTAAATCTTAACATGATTTAAATCGGGCAGTTGTCCCTGTACTTCCAGACAACTCCAGCCAGCCTTGTGATCAACTTGGCCTTTTAAGTTGGCAGAACAGGAAAGTGAGGGGTGCAGTAGAAGGAAAGCGTCTACCCAAAAGGTAAGAGAGTGAGTGAGGTAGAGAAATCATTGGTAACATTCTGAAGTTTGTCTGCATTAACACGTTTAAAAGGTGTGATGCATGTGATTGACTACAACATAGCTGCTGTGATTGGCTGTCACTTAGCAACCAACTCAGAAAAATAGCCTAACATGCACAATTTCAGCTTATCCATAGGAATCAAAGTATGTGAGTACAGAGGCTGTTTTAGGCCAAAATAGTTTAATTTAACAGCAGGAAATGATGAATGCCAAGTGTTACTCTTTGACTCAAGGTGGAGGTAATAAACAAACAAGAGTTAGAATTTACTGTACAACAGTGATTTTCCAATTTTTGGTCTCAGAACACTTTTATAGTCTCAAAATGATCGAAGACTCCAAGGAGCTTTCTTGTTTATGTAGGTTATATTTATTAATAATTAGCATATTAGAAATAAAACCAGGGCATTTAAGAAATATTTATCAACTTCTTTAAAATAATGTTAATAAATCCATTACATATTAACATATATATTTCTATGAAAAATGCTATATTTTTTAAACAAAGAAAATGTCTAGCAAAAAGAATGATATTGTTTTGTATTTTTGCAAATCTCTTTAAGGTCAGCCTTAATAGAAGACAGCTGGTTTCTCTTATCTGCTTCTACATGAAATCTGTTGCAATATTGCAAGTCATGTAGCCTCTGGAAAATTCCACTTTACACTCATGAACAAATGAGTATGACAAAGAGAAATAACATCTTAAAATTAGAAAAATAATTTTGGTCTCGTGACACTCTTGTAAACATTTTAGGGACTTTGTATTTCACTTTGACAACCTCCAACATACAACGGAGTTTTGGAATGTGTTGTTATTATGAGACCATAAGTCAAGAAATAAGCACCTGTGATCTATTTCTGAGACCAGCAGTCCATCAATCTATGTTTTACTTGGGAGTTAACTGGATTTGAAGTCATTTGACCAACATTCGAGAATTGGAAATTGTCTTCCTTCTCTTTTCTGAAACATTTCTGTAACTCAGAGGGCCATAGCAATATCACGGAGAATCAGGCAACAGGACCAGTGAAGCCATGAAATGACATTTTAACGGAAAAATACATCTTTCAACTTCTTCCATTTGACTTTTTAAAAATAATTTCTATTTCTTTCTTATTTTCTCTCCATTTCATTCTTTTCCTAATTTGTTCCTCTTTTCCTAGTGTAAAAAATAACACAGAGGCAATATCTTAATCAAATAATGTTTGAAGTGATGGGTGAAAGCCAAATGCAAGTAACAAATGTCGACCTTTAAGAGAAAGCAACTTTGAGTAAACTCACAAAGCAAAGAAAGCTGAGATCAAATTTAAGTGTAACAGAAATGTCAGACTTCAGAATACACAGCAAGAACTCATGTAGAATGCTACGAGGCTATTCACAGTTAAAAGCCCCAATGTCAGGTTGGAATTAGAAAACTATCGGAGTGCAGAGCTGTTTCTCCAATAGGTTTTGAGTCTTACGACACATGCAGCATCAGCTGGGAAGAAAAATGTCAATATGAATATCTTTACTATTTTTCTAGTACCAAAAATGATCAGATCTGACAGAAAAATTTTTTCTAAGCGAAGTGGTGAATAAGGATTCCTTCAGATGATTGTAAACCTCTATCTACTGAATAATTCATTTTCCTTCAAGGATCTTTACATGGTTACAGAATATTAGAACCCAGAGAAACTTGGAGACCTAATTCAATCTCATTATGTAGATAAAGAAATGGAAACTCAGGGTTTAAGATGTTCGCCCAAGGCCATTTGTTTGTGATGCTAAAACTGGAATCCAAATATCAGAATTCTAGGCCAGTAGGCTTTCGATAGTATTTCTAACAAGGTCAGTTGATCTTTTGACTAGATATTATCTTATGTACTTATATAAAATCGCAAGACTAGCTTGAATATATTTTATGTATTTATTTATTTATTTATTTTGAGAGGTTTATGCTATAGGGCACGTGTGCTCACCCGAAAGACAGAGAAAGACAGAGTCAGAAAGTGAGAAATCATTCCCCGGGGGGATGGCCACACTGCAATCTGTTTTCCTCCATTCTCCTCTCGGGATCTTGGACACACATGCGCCCGGTGTGAGTTTAAGCCACTGGGTCCGAGACTCAAACCATGGTCAATTACATGGAGTCTAGTGACATAGCCATTATGCCAACTGCTGGTCCCTAGCTTAAATACATTATTTATTTTACTGCATTATAAATGAGCCAGTAGGGACATAAAAGAAAGATAATTTGTCTAATTTGATTGGGGTATTGTCCCAGCATGAACCAAAAGGAATAATAAAATGAGCCCAGACCCAAGGAAACATAGATTCTATACAGAAATATTTATTACTGAATCGTCCATAGACTTGCATATAAAAATTAGGTCTTCATTATACAGTGAAGGTGTTAGTGAATTAAAATGACTGCTTATAATTAGTAGTTCTTGATTTTGTTTCTCTAGTATGATTATACTTTGACTTTGCTTATAGACAAGTTTAAAAAGCTACTGACAGAAAGCAAGCGATGTATTGGAGGCACTATGTAGCTTTTGTGCTTGATTACATTCATGCAAAAGTAGCATGATGTGCTGAAAAAGAATAATGCATTTTGAGCCTAAATATCGAGGCTAATTCTTCTCTTACCTTATTCTCTCTCTTTCCCCTTTGTTATCTCCCCCTCTCTCTTTTTCTAAGCCCATTCATCTATATTCTTGATTTAATTTTCATTCATCTGTGGATAATTGTTTGGTTGCGTTCTCTAGTATAGATTTCTTCTTTGAACCACCAGATCTGTAAACACAACCATTTCAATGTCCCTTTCATTCAGAGCTATAATGACTCCTGCTGTTTTACATGTATAATCTGATAAAGTCCTTTCATCCTCTTCCGGTAGGTTGCAATTTCATAAAGGCAAGACTACATTTTCATCTCTAAAGCCTTGAAAATGTTTTTCATAGGGACCAACAGTTAGCATAATGGCTATGTCGCTGGACTCCCACGTAGTTGACCGCGATTCGAGTCCTGGACCCGGTGGCTTAAACTCACGCCAGGTGCGTGTGCGTGCATGCCCAAGATCCCGAGAAGAGAAAGGAGGAGAAGAGATTGCGGCGTGGCCATCCCCCCTGGGGGGGGGTGATTTCTCGCTTTCTGTCTCTCTCTCTCTCTCTGTCTGTCTGGTGAGTGCACGCGCCCTATAGCAAAAACCTCTCAAAAAAAAAAAAAAAAGAAAATGTTTTTCATGAATTCTAAAATGCCACCCTTTTCTGAGTTTCCTCCAAACTCTGGACACTTTTTCCTAGCATTCTTTTCTCGGCTTTTCTTGCTTTGTGCTACCTTTAAAATGTTGGTGTTCTCCAGGGATCCATCTTTGGAAACTTCCTGTACTTCCTCTACACATTGGCACATGACATCTGTTTTATGTCTATGGCTTCAATTACTGCCTTAAAGCCAGGAACCTCCACATCATTTTTCAAGTTTTTATTTCTCCACCAAGCTTCTGTAAGTATGCCTGCATACTGGGCATCTCTTCCCAGGTGTCCCATAGATTTTAAAAACATAACGTGTCCAAGATGGAACTTTCCATCTTTGCTACCCAAATTTTCTTTGTCCTAAAAACTTGTTTTGGTTAAGGATATAATTATCTATGATCTACCCAAATAAGAGAGCTCAAAGTCTTCCTTATCTCCTCTCCTTTTCACTTTCCTCTAAAATGTCTCTCAAGTTCACTCCAAATCCCTACTGCTACTTAGTTCAGGCCCAGGCCATTTTTCAAATGGACTATTTCAATTCCTAAATAATATTCTTCCTCTCACTGTCTTCTGTTTTCAACTATTCCTTTATGTTGATGCCAGATTATCCTTGTATAATATAAATCTAGTTATATGAACTCCATTCTTAATAAAATTCCATGGACTGCTATAAGAATTCCATGGTTCCTACCTGTCTCATGAACCACCTTTTTCCATCTTGTACCTCAGTGCAATTCTAATATTATATTGAATCATTCATCATTCTTTGAATCTCCATAACCCTGCACATACTAGCCTTCCTTCCTGGCATGCCATTTCCCCATTTCTTCACTTAGGAGATTTTTAGGACAATTTTAAGTGAGAAATCAATTTCTTTGTAAAGCATTACCAACTATCTATGAAAGAATCTGTCAGGTTAGAGGTGGCATGGTGGTTAAAGACAATGGACTCCCACACAGTCGACTGCAGTTAGAGTCCTGGACCTCGTGGCTTCCTCTCTCTCCTTCTCTCTCATGATCTCATGTGCCCTATAGCAAATTTAAAAATAACATTAATAAATAAAATTCTGAAAAAAAAAAGAATTTGACTCTCCTTTGTACTTATATGCAAGGGGGGGAGTCTTCTAAAGTTCTTGGAAAATGTGCGGTATAAAGAAACTGTGCATGGATTTCGAAATGTGTGTGCACCAAAATAAATTTGTATTTTAATTCATTTTGTTATACATTTTTATTTTTTATTTCCTTTTTTTTAGATTTAAATTTTTCTTTAATTTTTATTCATAGGGCATGTGAGCTCACTGGAGAGACAGAGAGAGAGAAAGTGAAAAATCACTTCCTGAGGGATGGTCATGCTGCACTTCCTTTTCTTCCATTCTCCTCTGGATATTGGGTGCACATGAACACCTGCTCAGAGTTTTTCAAGCTACTGGTCTAGGACTCAAACCATGGTCAACCATGTGGAAGTCCAACACCTTAACCACCATACCTCTTGCTAATCCCTGTTATACAACTTTTTGAACTTCCTTTGTAATACTTAATTCTTACTTTGTTTATATGTATAGCCCACTGTGTGGCGACCTCTGGTTTAAATTTCTCTCAATAAACTATGTTTTTTAGAGACAGTCACTATGGGCTTATTCTTCTCCCTCTTTGATTCAGTGCATACCAATTCCCCCCGTACACACATTCTTACTCAATAAATGTAGACCATACCTGTCACTTAATTATTTAGTCAAATGTAGGAGTTTTAACTAGATCACTATTCTATATTCCTATCTTTCTATTTACAGTGCTAGTCAAGAATGACATTAGTATAAATTCATCTCTACAATAGTAAAAAAAAAAAATGAAGGTTTGGCGCAAACATTTCTGCAAAACATTTTTCTAAGAAAGCTCATTTTGGAAGGTGAGGTCTGTTAAATATTGCTTTTCTTCCTGCAAAATAATAATTTTACATCATGTGGGATAGCAGATTCTAGTACCTTGTCAAACTTTTATTTAAGCTTCTGATGTCATCTTCTGATGCCAATTCAGAGTTGCTATTTTAAAATGAATACTTTCCTTGAACCGACTTTTAATTCCTCGGGTAATTTCTGCTTGTTATTAGCAGATGAATAGTTGTGCCTGTGTATCAGGGTTCAGGAAAATAGCAAGCATCTGCCAAGAACCACAGACCTTAGTCCTTGGTCTCTGCTATTCTGACAGCACTGCCTTCTCTAATGGAAGTATCAGTACCCAGTGAACGCTCTGCTGGCACTTAGGAGTGGAAATATTAACAGCCTATGACCCACACTAGGTAAATTAAATTTCATCACATCTCTTGCTAAAAATAAACTCAAAGGAGGTGGTGAATTTTTATACAGGATTAAGTATGCTGCATTAAAAATTGTGCTGAAAACTGAGATCAGTTCTTAAAAGGTTAAACCACTTAAAAAATAGAGCATTCAAAGGGAAAAAAAAATAGAGATTTCTGAAAAACTCACCCTGACAACTCACTTAACAAGCACATAGTGTTTGTTCTCAGCAAAGTCAGGTTTTGAATTTAGAGGAGTTGAAAGGTTCATTTCTGGAAACAGTTTGTCCTCAAGTTTTTTAATAGTTCAGTTAAACTGAGAGTGGGAGTCATAGAATGAGTACAATGGAAATACTCCAACCTTTTCAGTGACCTTATTTGGTGCATGATAAGGCACTTTCCAGTGTGCAAATAAATCAAGATTCAACTAAGCTCCTTGAATGAAGCATAATAAACAGCCTCTATTTTGAAGCCAGTCCCTAGAACCTCTAAAAATCTGATTATACAGAAAAAAGAAATTACACAGTGAAGAAAAAACATCTGTATATGATAAGATAGATAAGTACTACTATTTACAATAAAAACCTTTTTAGGGATAGTCAGTATATTTAATATGTGGAAAGCCCAGAGTACTTTCTGTAGGAAGGCTGGAAAGCACAGTGGTTAAGATGGCAAACTCTCATCTCATTGATGTCAGGACTCAACTCCCAGCACCTCAACTTACTAGGTCATCTTGGGCAGTTGAATCTCTGTTGGCCTCAGTCTCCTCATGTGTAAAATTGGAATAATAAGAGTATTTTCATCATAGGTTTATTGTAGACATTAAAATGAGGTAGTTTTAAGGGGCACTAAGTAAAAATTTGACCTTAAAACATACATTAAACATTTAAAAACACTTGGGACTGGATGTTGGTGCAGCTGTACAATCTAAGGCTCTGCAAGGGAATTTCATTTGGGAGGGTTCCTAGTTCAAATCCAGAAATGTCCCTGGGTGTGCCAGGCACAAACTTGCCCATGATCTGGGGCTAGTGGAGGACTGGGGGTGGATCACAGTGTTGAGACCTTGTGTGTAGGGAGGTGCTGCTCTATCTCTCTCTCTCAATCATGGAAAAAATATAATAAACTTTAAAAAATTAAATAAATCAAGCACATTTGTTGGATCTGTTTAGTTACAGAAGAATCATTCTTAGCAGAATTATGCTCAATTATTAGAAATCAGATAGTATTGAAGTTTAGCCAGCAAATCTCTTTATTTCTATTTTTTTTTGTTAGTTATGGTAAATGAGATTGCTTTCTTGATTTCATTTTTAGCTAGTTCATTATTGCTGAATAAAACACTATTAATTTTTGTATCTTGCAACTTCACTAAATTTATTTATGAGTTCTAAGAGCCTTTTGGTGGAATCGTTAGATTTTCAATGCATAATATCATGTCATCAGCAAACAGAAGCCATTTGACTTCCACTTTCCAGTTTGGATGCCCTTTATTCATTTTTTCTCTTTTCTAATTGTTCTGGCTAAAACTTCCAGTACTATGTTAGATGAAAGTGGTAAGAGTTCTTACAGGGAAGAGCTTTGAACTTTTCCCCATTCAGTGTAACATTAGCTGTAAGTTTGTCAGATATGGCCTGTATTGTGTTGAGGTATGTTCATTTTATTCCTAATGTATTGAAAGTTTTTAACATGAAGGGATGTTGAATTTTACCAAATGCTTTTTCTTCACCCAAGGTGATCATATATTTGTTGTCCTTCAATCTGTTGATGTTCATGTGTCACGTTTATTGATTTGTGTTATGTTGAACAATCCTTGCAAGTCTGGGATAAATCTTATTCAATCATGTTTATAATTTTCTGATGTGTTGTTGGATTAGGTTTGCTTTATTTCATTGAGCACTTCTGCATCTATGTTCATCAGATATATTGGCCTGTTTTTGTTTTTTTTTTGTTTTTCTTTGTTTTGTTGTTAATTGTTTTCATTTTTGGTTCTTATAGGAGAGTAAAGCTGGCCCTGTAGAATAATTTTTGGAGAATTCTCTCCCTTTCAATATTCTGGAAAATTTGAGAGTAATTTTTTGTTAGTTTCTCCTTTAAAAGTTTGATAGGGGATCAATAGATAGCATAATGGTTATATCACTGGACTCCCATGTAATTGACTGTGTTTCGAGTCCTGGACCCAGTGGCTTGAAACTCACACTAGGTGTGTGTGCGTGCCCCAAATCACAAATGGACAATGGAGGAGAAGGGATTGGGACATGCCCATCCCCCTGGGGGGGTGATTTCTTGTTTTCTGTCTCTCTGTCTCTGTCACTCTTGTGAGTGCATGTGCTGTATAGCAAAAGATTCTCTCTTAAAAAAAAAAAGTTTGATAGAATTAAGCAGTGAAGCCACATGGGCCTAGGCTATTATGTATTGGGAGAGTTTTTATTAATTATTCCATTATATTATATGTTATTGTTCATGTAGGCTTTTGACTTCTTTGTGGTAAGAAGTCTTGGTAAAAAAAATAAATAAATAAAATGAGGACCAGCAGGTGGCATGGTGGTTAAGGTGCTGGACACTCCCACATGGCTGACTGTGATTCGAGCTCCAGACCTGGTGGCTTGCTTTCTCACTTGGTCTCTCTCTCTGTGTGTCTCTCTGGTCAAATTAAAAAAATTAATGAATAAGTAAAATTAAAAAAAAAGAAGTCTTGGTAACTTACATGTCCATCTCCTGTAGATTTTCAAAATCTCTGGTGTAGAGTTGTTTATAATTGTTAATGACTCTTTGTAAAAGAGGACTTCAAAAAGTTCATGGGAAATGGAATTAAAGTATGACTTCATATTGGTGCAAATTTTTTTAATTCATGCATAATTTTTCATAGAATTCATTTGACAAAGATGCCTTGTATATCTCTGGTTCAGTGTCTCCCTTTTTTCTTTCTGAATTTATGCATTTGAGTTTTTTCTATGATTTTCTTAGTTTAGCTAGTGGTTTGTTAATTTTGTTTGACTTTCAAACAATCAACTTTTCATTTCATTTATTTTTTCTTGCTTTATTAGTTTTAACTTTGCTTATTTCTACTTTGATCTTTATTATTTGTTTTCTTCTACTAACTTTGGGTTTGGTTTATCCTTGTTTTTGTAGCTCCTTGAGATTCATTATGAAGTTGTTTACTTGTGGGAGAAAGGTGGGAAATCAGGGAGAGTGAGAGGGGGAGAATCAAGGGAATAAAGAAAGAAGCAAAATACATAAGGGCCACAAAATGGAAAATGATCTGTTGAAGGTAATGTATATGGTGATATATTTGACTGCCCAATTACAGTATATTCATGATGGGAAAATTCATTTAGTATGTTTTAATGATATACAGCAATCGAATGTAGATAAATAAATAAAATAATTTTTTTTAAAGGAAGATAGATCTAATAGGCTGGTGTGCCTTGGGCAATTAAATAAAAAGTGAAAGTGATGTTACCAAAAAAAAAAAAAAGACATTTGTTAGAAAAAAAATTCCTGATGTAAGCATTTATTGCTATAAACTTCCCTCTTAATAATATCTTTTGCTGTATTTCAAAGGTTATTTTATATTGTCTTTTCAGAAAATTTTTAAAAGTTTATATGTTTATTCTATCCATGAAAGAGAGGAACACATATATAGAGAGACACAGAGAGATGGAAAGAGCCAGGCACCATTCATGGGGTCTTTATGCCATGATCCACTCCCAGCCTCAGCTAGCCAAGATGACAGGAACGCATATGCCCAGAGAGCACTGGGAATCTTGGAATGTGATTCTAGGAACTTCCCATGTGGCCTCAGCATCACGGATGCTGCGACTCTGTGATGGCCATATTTCGACAAAGTCTTAAAGTTCCATCTCATTCTTTATTGACCCAGTGGTCATTCTAGGGCATACTGCTTAATGTCTACATATTTGTATAGTCTCTAAAGTTGCTTTTGTTCTTGATTTCGAGTCTGATTCCTCTGTGGTCAAAGATACTAGATATGATCTTTGTATTAAACATTGTTGAGACTAGTCCTGACACATGATCTGCCTTGGAGAATGCTTCATGAACTGATGAGGACATGTATTCTGCAGCTGATGGATGAAGTGCTATCTTACACGGTTTTCACTTGCATTTCCAAAATGGTCAATGAGGTTAAATATCTCTTCATGTGTTTATTGTACACTTTTAAATTTTTTTTGAGAAATGTCTATTTAGATCCTTTGCCTATTTTTCTTTTATTTTTTTTCTTCTTTTATTTATTTGTTTTTTCCTGAGAGGTTTTTGCTATAGAGCGCCTGTGCTCACCAGAAAGTCAGAGAGAAACAGAGAGATGGAAAGCAATAAATCACCCCTTAGGGAGGACGGCTACACTGCAATCCCTTCTCCTCCATTCTCCTCTCGGAATCTTGGGCACACATGCACATGCACCCAGCATGAGTTTAAGCCACCGGGTCCGGGACTTGAATCACGGTTGACTACATGGGAGTCCAGTGACATAGCCATTATGCTAACTGCTGGTCCTGTTTTTGCCTATTTTAAAATTGAGTTATTTATCTTTATGTTGATATGTTTTCAGGATGTTTATATATATATTCTTGATACAATTACCTTACTGGATATATGATTTGCCAATATTTTCTCTTATTATGTCAGTTGTTACTGGCACTTTTTGAATCAATGATATTGACTAAATAATTAAGAAATGACAAAATAATAATTGTGTCACTATTACATGCCTTAGCAAAAAGCAACTAAATTTTAGCAAAACTAATTTTGCAGATTTTGGTTATTCACATATATCTAAACCTGAAAAAGAGATTATGACTCAATTAAAAATGGTAACTGGGCCCTTTCCAAAAGAGTCTTTAAAGAATATCATGATGAACTGTGAATGATACTAATGAAACCAACCAATTGTTTCAATTTGGAATTATTCATTGATTCTCAATTTACCTAAATTGCTAATTGATTCTTGTATCATATTATTTTTAAAATTCATCCAACTGTATAGGATGATGTGGGAAATAAAATAGATAATGCCTTCAAATAACTTATCATTTAAGTGTTAAAATAAGATACAAATAAATATAATTTATTTTGGAAAGTGATTAATTTCATATTAAGTAATTATTATTTCCCGGTTATTATTAAGCCCTTGGAAAATGGAAACACTTAGATGATCAGTTTTGCCTCACTTGAGTAACTCTCAGTCTAATGTGTGTAAAAATACTCACATTTTATATGTTATGGATAAACACATTGAAATAAAATGCCAGTAGTTCATAAAATAATAGAGCACTATATTAGACAGAAGTGATCAACTCTACATGTCAAGGTCAGGGAAGGCTTCGCCGAAGTGTTATAAAAGAAAAAAACTGCAAGTTCAAATACAGAAAATAATATGGCTTATATATATATTTGTGTGTGTGTATATATATATATATATATACAAAACTAGGCATCTGAGCACATATGACTTACTGGAAGAAGCCACAAAAGTAGTAAGACCTTTAAGTGAAGGACACAGAATATAGTGTGGAAATTTTGAGTATGAATGATTGAGAAGAAGCTAGTAACTTCCACATAATAGAGAAAAAACTTTCTCCCACTTTTGCAGTCTAGAAGTTTTATGAAAGACTCTAACTTGTAAATAAACCACAAAAATGTCTATTCAAAAGTCCTTGTGGCATTCTCTCTTCCATCTTTCTCCTTCCCTGAAGACATGGAGAACAAATTGGAATAGAGCTGGTTTTTCCAGTTTGTGCCTGGCTTAAGAGATTGCAGACATTCCTCATGGCATGAGGGAGCTGAGGCTCTCAAAACAGACTTGGAATGTTTGTTCTTGGCTTTCAGTACAGCAGAGAAGCCAAGGCAGATGTGCTTCTCCTGAGCCAGAGTTCACTTCCACACGTGTGCCGCTATGCTTCTTTCCCCAAAGACACCATTAGTCCCTCTCCCTGTGCCCATGCATTTTTTCCCCCTAAGGGAAAATCTGGAGATCATATAAGGGATAGATTTATTCTTTTATCATCATCATTATTATATTAATTATATTCCTGCAGTAAGCAGGGTATTTTGCCTCCCTTTCCATATTTTGGTAGGAAAAGATTTGGTACCAATATTTAAGGACTTTTTTTTTTTTTTTTGAGAGGGATGAGAAGGAATTTTTTAAGAGAGATTTTTGCATGCGGTCACTAGAGAGATAGACAGAAAGCGACAAATCACTCCCCCCCCCGCCCCCCGGGGGGTAGTAGTCACGTTGCAATCCCTTCTCCTCCATTCTCCTCTTGGGATTTTGGGCACTTATGCACACATTCTCAGTACAAGTTATTAAAGTTTTTTAAGAGAGGCTTTTGCTAAAGGGTGCAGGTGCTCCCAGAGAGAGACAGAGAGACAGAGAGACAGAGAGACAGAAAGGTAGAAATCATTCCCCCTCCGCCCCCGGGGGGATGACCATACCACAGTCCTTTCTCTTCCCATTCTCTCGTCATCTTGGACATGCAAACACACTTGCCCAGAGTGAGTTTGAACCTGCTGGGTCCAGAATGCAAATCATGGTCGGCCATGTGAGAGTCGAGTGATGCCATCTGCTGGTCTCTTCCAGTATGAGTTTTAGCCACTGGTTCCAGGACTCAAGTTATAGTTGTCTACATGAGAGTCCAGCAATGTAACAGTTACACCATCTGCTGGTCCCAAGGAGTTTTTTAAAATGATTTTTTTATTTGGTCATTCAGAGAATGTATGTGTGTACACATGTGTGTATGTATTTGTGTATGTATAAGGGAGGTGTGTGTTTGTGAGTACGTGAGTGAGAGGGAGATAGATAGATGAGCACCATCTATAGGGTATGATGGTGCCTCAAGCTCCTTTCCCCAGTCTCCCAGTACAGGATTTGTATTTTTCTCTATTTTTCCATTGCTGTTATTTCTGTAAAAGCAACTAGATTCATTTCATTTAACTTAAGAAACTACCACCACTGATCATATGTCAAGTTTAGTACAGAAGACACATAATTACAGCTCAGATTTGTTTAAAATTTATATTCATAGTATACATTTATCTAAAATTAATATTTATAGCTATGAAAATGGGGAACAAATAGAATCACTATTGAGTTAATTATATGGTCCTATATTTTCTTCTTTAGACAAGTTCTTCTCAGTGACCTGCTGCTTATTATACAATTCTTACCTGGAAGTCAGAAGCCCAAGTGCTTCCAAAGGGTGAGAAAATGTCCATCTTCTCAAAATGGTATGCATTTCCAAAACAGTCCTCTCATCCCAGCCAGGGGCACTACCCAGCACCAAGGCAAGGGAGCAGTTTTCGTTATTGCAGTAGAAGCGATAAAACCATAGGTATCTTCTCTTTTCCTCTGAGAGTCTGAAAAACCAGATTGGGAACTGCCATTTATTAGAGTTTACTGCACTAACAAATGTTGCTGTAAACACACAGAACAAAACCTTACTGTCGTTCTTTAAATTTTCTTTTAGTTTATTTTTGAAAACAAGACCTTTATCTTATGAGACAGTTCGATAGGTTATTTCATCAGCCTATTTCCCAGTAACTTTATTATTTTGTTTAAAAAAAAATCTCAATTCAAATAATTCACATTTATTTTTCTTCCCTGTTATTCTTGCCACTATATATAATATATATATGTTATATGTTATATTTGTAATAATCTACCTTTCTATAATTTTAATGGGAAAATCTGTTTTTTTTTATAGGAGAGTAAGTCTGAATCCTTCAACATGTTCTATTTAGAACAAAAATAATTAACCATTTACTTTCTTAATTTCTTTACAAATCAACTTAAATCCAAATGAGCTTGTAAGCAATGACATATTTTGATAATGATATTCATCTCAAAGCAAATTTCGTCAGGGCTCAGAGAACTCTTCACTGTTAGCTTCATAAACAAAGAACTCAATTCTCCCTGGATAATAGCTTTGCATTTCTTGAGTTCACTGAAAGTTTGGAGTGAAAATGCCAGTGATACCAATTTCTTAGATGCTCAAGTTTGTCCCTCTGGAGAGTGGTCCTAAAAAGATAGAAATCCAGGACTAAGGCCGCTAACCTGCTGACAGGTTTTCATGTTCTGCTCACACTCCAGCAGACGCACTCAGAATCACAGTTCAATTCAAGGACAGCATCTCTCATGGGGCAATGACAGCATTTGAACACTGTCTTCTCCAAACTGACACTCTGCTACAGTTTAAAGCAGTTTAACTCCCAGGAAAGGTAATGAAAAATATTAAAAGATTTTAAAGGTCAACGTTTCTCTAAAACTTTGTTTTAAGTCAGCTTCATCTGTATAGTAAAAAAGATTAGAATAAGATGATTTTAAAGGCCTGTTAAGATTTTTTTCCCTATGTTCTAACTTTCCTTACCAGGAGGCCCTAGGGGTGATGGGTGGAATCTTCAATTAAATTACTAAAACAAATTTTGTTCTGATTAAATTCCTTTTTTTTTTCCAATACTGAATAATGTTTCCTTTTCTTTCTTTTTTTTTCTTTTTTGAGAGGTTTTCGCTATAGGGCGCATGCGCTCGCCAGACAGACAGAGAGAGAGACATAGAGACAGAAAGCGAGAAATCACCCCCCAGGAGGGATGGTCACGCCGCAATCCCTTCTCCTCCATTCTCCTCTCGGGATCTTGGGCACGCACGCACACGCGCCTGGCGTGAGATTTAAGCCACCGGGTCCGAGACGCGAACCGCGGTCGACTACGTGGGAGTCCAGCGACATAGCCATTACGCCAACTGCTGGTTCCCATGTTTCCTTTTCTTTTAAGTCCTTTTATTGAAGCATACTTCACATAAAAGAAAATGTACAGATACAGCTCAATAAAGTTTGACCCATTTGTATACTAGTTGACAACCATAATCCCTCAAGGTTATAAAACAATTTTTTCATGACACGAGAGATAAGCACAGGAATCATTTCTTTCACTCTTGATTAAGATGATTTCTTTTAGGCCCAGCCATGGTGGCTCAGTGACAACACAATATTCTGTGATGCTGGAAGCCATATGGAAGATTGTGGCTTGGTTCTCAGGTTGACCTGCACCTATGCCTGGGATCCTGTCTGTGGACAGGCAGTGTGTGTGAGGGTGACCGTAGTATGAGACCCTGTTGAGGGTATTCATCTTCCCCTCTCTCTGCCTTTCTTTTTCTCTTTAGCTCTTTGTGTTTTTCTCTTATGAAAGAATAAGATAAACTTTAAAAAATTACCTCTTTTAGAACTTCAAATAAATGAAATCATAAACACTCTTTATGGTGTCTCTTTCTCAGTATAATGTTTTCAAAATTATCCACATTTTTATTGTCAATAGTTCATTCCTTTTCATTAAGAAAAATTGTTCCATTGTATGAATACATCATAGTTTGCTTATCCATTCTCCTACTTAAATGACATCTAGGTTGTTTCCATGTTGGGTTATTTTTAATAAAGGTGCTGATAATATTTGTGATCAAATTTTTATATGGACATATTTTTCATTTCTCTCAGGAAAAACCTAGGAGGGGAATGAATATATTGTTTGCCTGATATTTGTTTGGCTTTTGAAGAAACTATGTTTTCTACTAGAAGTTTTATAATTTGAAGTGTTATATTTAAGTCTCCAGTCCATTTTGAATTGATTCTTGTTACTGGTGAGAGATAAGGATCCAGTTTCACTTTTCTCCAGGTGGATATATAGTTCTTCCAGCACCATTTGCTGAAAAGACTTCCTTTTTTCCACTGCATTGTCTTGTACCCTTCGTTGAAGATCAGTTCGCTGTATGATCTGGGGTTTATTTCTGGATTGTCTCTTCTCTTCCCTTGGTGTATGTGTCTATTTTTGTGCCAGTACCATCCTGTTTGGATTATCACTGCTCTGTAATATGTTTTAAAGTCAGGTAGTGAGATATCTCCTATTTTAGCCTTTTGGCACAGTATTGCTTTGTGATACTGTGTCTTTTATGATTCCAGACAAATTTTATAACTGTGTTTTCTATTTCTGTGAAGGAGGTCATAAAACATTAGGGTTGCATAGAATATGTAAATTAATTTAGATAGAGCTTGACATTTTGACTATATTGATTTTTCTAATCCTTAGATAGAAAGGATAGAATATCCTTCCTGTTTTGGTATCATATTACATTTCATTATACAATTTTTTTGTAGTCTTCCTTATAGAGGTATTTCATTTCTTTGGTTAGGTTTATTCTTACGTATCTTATTTGTTTTGTGACTATTGTGAATGGGATTGCTTTCTTCAATTCTGTCTCAGTTTGTTCATTGTTGGCATATAAAAATGCTATAGATATTTGTATATTGACTTTGTATCCTGCTACTTGACTAAATTCATTTATCACTTCTAGGAACGTTTTTAGTGGATTCTTTTGGATTTTCTATGTATATAATCACATTATCTGCAAACAGAGACCGTTTAACTTCTTTGCTCCCTTGTCTGACTGTATTTACTAGGACTTTCAGCACGATTCTGAAAAGGAGTGGAGAAAGTGGGCAGCCTTGTCTTATCCCAGTTTTCCGTGGGAAGGCTTTCAGTTATTTCTCATTTGATATGATCTCCATCATGGGTCTGTTGTATGTGGCTTTTATTGTGTTGAGAAATGTCCCCCTTCCCTATTTCACTGAGAGTCTTGATCATGAAGGGATGTTGTATTTTAATTTTTACAAAAATTATGGACACATTTTATTAAATTTAATTTAGTCTGAATTCCTGACTCTGATTACATTTGATCTGTTTGAAAGAAGGAATAACTACTAAATAAATGATAAAATGTGGTATTCGGAGACTGAAGTCAATTTGATTCTAACACAAGTTTTACCACATTGACGGCTGTTTTCCCTCTGTTCTCACAGTCCAGAGTAATACTGTACTGTACTGAACATTAATAATTGTATCTGAGTGGGTAAAATAGAAGAAAATGTTGCTTCTTTTATAAATGTTATTAGCTTAAAACTAATGTCTAAAACAAATAGAAGTCACTGAGGATGATTTAAAAACACAAATCTCCAAAACTGTAATATTTAAAGGCATTTACTGTAACTTAATTTTTTTTTTTTTTTTGGAGAGGTTTTCGCTATAGGGCGCGTGTGCTCGCCAGACAGACAGAGAGAGACATAGAGACAGAAAGCGAGAAATCACCCCCCAGGGGGGATGGTCACGCCGCAATCCCTTCTCCTCCATTCTCCTCTCGGGATCCTGGGCACGCACGCACACGCGCCCGGCGTGAGATTTAAGCCAGCGGGTCCGAGACGCAAACCGCGGTCGACTATGTGGGAGTCCAGCGACATAGTCATTACGCTAACTGCTGGTTCCCTGTAACTTAATTTCTTTTAGAAAGAGATTTTTGGCTTTAGGGCATGTGTGCTCACTGGAGAGACAGAGAGAGACAGAGAGACAGAAAGCGAGAAATTTCCCCCACCCTCAAGAAAGATGGCCATGCCACACTCCCTTCTCCTCAATTCTCCTCTCCAGATTTTGGGGACACTCGCACATGTGCCTGATATGAACTTTTTAAGCCACTGGGTCTAGGACTCAAGCCATGGTTGACTATGTGGGAGTCTAGCAATGTAATCATTACTCCATCTGCTGGTCCTAGTTAGCTTTGACCTTTATAAAGTACATTTAAAATTTCAAAGCATTGCATGTTTTTTATAGTTTAAAAAATTCTCTTATGTATATACTAGTCTCTTATATGTAAGATTTTATATTTTTGAATAAGAAGTATAAAAAAGATGCTTCACCTACCTCAGATGATAGTAGTTTAGTCTGACAACAGATTGTTAATATATAGAGGGGACCAGCAGTTGGCATAATGGCTATGTCGCTGGACTCCCATGTAGTTAACCACGATTCGAGTACCGGACCTGGTGGCTTAAACTCATGCTGGGCACGTGTGTGTGCATACGTGCCCAAGATCCTGAGAGGAGAATGGAGGAGAAGGGATTGCAGTGTGGCCATCCCCCCTGGGGGGGAGGTTTTCATGATGGCTGTGACTCACTTTCAGTCCTTAAGGTAACTTTTTATACCAAATACTATGCAAAAACACCTTAATCCTTATCCTTATAACACTTTAATTTTACACATACTATTTATCAGGCATAGTGTAGAGTGTTGGGATTATAGTGATAAAATAGGTAAGTTCCTTGAACTCCCAGTTTTCACAAATTAATTAGGGGGACCAGGGAAAAACACATAAATGAATGGGATAATAATAGCTTGTGTTATAATGCCATTACTTCCCTTGCAATTCTTCCTGAGATTTTGGTTTCTTCATTAAATGTAATATGATAGGAAAAAAAGAGAGAGACTAATAGACAGAGTGGTTAAAAAAATAACTCTGACAAGATGGTATTTATTTAGGTGAAAACCTAGGGGATGAGATGATTTATTCATGTAAAAAAAAAGTAGCGAAGAGTATTTCAGACAGAGGAGATCCCAAATAAAAAGGTCTTGAGATGGAAAGAGACTAGTACTTTTGAAATATATGAAGGAGATTGACTACACTGGCTTTAAATGAATGAGCAAAAAAAGCAAATGAGCTGAAATTAGAGAGTAGCGTGGTAACAAGATTACTCAGAACAAAACTCTTGATCACACTCCATGCCACAGTTTGGGATGGCCTAAACTGATTCCTCCAGCAGAAAACGACTCTAACACCTGCCCAGGTGATCAACTAAAAACCTTGTATTGGCCATTGACTTGACCTTGATTCCTTGAGGTCTCTCATTTGACTTATCCCCCTATTTCCAAATAACCATCAAGTCACATCTTGCCAGTTTCTGGACTGTATCTTTCAGATCTAGTCACTTCTACCAATGTCCACTTCTGTCACCTTAATTCTACATGTCATGAACCCTTGCCTAAAACAGTATATTAACCTCCTTGCTGTACTGTTACTTTTTACTCTTACTTTATCTCCAATTCATTCTTTTTTTTTTTTTTTGGAGAGGTTTTTGCTATAGGGCGTGTGCACTCCTCAGGACAGAGAGAGACAGAGAGACAGAAAGAGAGAAATCACCCCCCCAAGGGGGGTTAATCATGTCACAATCCCTTCTCCTCCATTCTCTTCTCAGGATTTTGGGCACACACGCACACGCGCCTGGCATGAGTTTAAGTCACCGGGTCCAGGACTCAAATCGCAGTGGACTACATGGGAGTCCAGCAACATAGCCATTACGCCAACTGCTGGTACCTCTCCAATTCATTCTTGAACAGAGGCTCAAAGGGATCTCTCAAAATGATTCTTCAGATCACTTGAGTCCTCTATTAAAAACCTTTAAGTGAAAACAAAGTACTTTATCATGCTTTACTTCATCACTGAAGAGCCATTTTCTTAATTTTCCACCTTTGGCAGGTTATTAATGAGTATAATAAGCTGTGACTTACATTTTGCCAAGAACCAAACACAGATGCCACTACGTCCTTTACAATTCTTTTTGAGATTTTGGTTTATTCAGAGAATTGCTGTTTGACAAAATCTAAGTTCTCCTGACTCACTGATTTAGTGCTATTGAAACATGACTTATTTCTGTTCTTTGTAAAATCTCCCATGATAATTAGCTTTCACTTTCTCCTGTTTACTAAAACAACATCTTACGTACTGAAGGATGGTTGAGCCATGGGTTATCACTGTTACGTGCTGCTATACAGCTAGCCACTCTGCTTCATTGTTGTGAACCAAATGGTTTCCAATCTTTTTACTTTAACTTAGTCTGCAATTAAGATTGCTAAATACCACAGGGGAAAAAACCCTAACAGCATACATAATTACTTACTGGCTTCATTAACTAATCATATAATAGACAGGACTTCAGGAAATGAAGAGTTATGAGGGAAAGAAGTTTCATTCTTTGAAGATCTCAGTGTTTTTAGTGTAACTGATGATATCGTGAACAGCAGGCAAAATTCATTCACAAGACTGGGGTCACTCACAGCAGGGGAGACTGTTTCTGTGCAAGTCTGGCAATATGCTTTAAACACTCTTTTGGTGGTTCTTCAAGATTAATTCTGTTCTCTTCGGAATCAAGTTTCATAAACTCCCATCCAGTAGCTGGAAAATCAATCTGAAATAAAGAAATGATTTGCCATTTATTGAAAGTGCTGCAAAATGCGTTATTAATTTAATCATCTGTATTTAGACTTGTAGAAACCAAGGTAAAAACTGTTTTTTCTGTGATATTTATTATTTTAAATAATTTTAAAAAGAAGAACTGGGACTTGGTCTTTAAATATATGTAGTATTTGACCAATTGCCTATAAAATTTGTATAAATTAGTGATCTTTAATGGCATCTGATAGAAAAATAAGAGACATACAAACTATATGTAAGTCATTCCTAAAGATTTTATATTTCAGTGTTTAATGTCTTTCTCTTATAAAATGATAATATCTGAAAATGGTAATTATGTATACTTTTCTTTTTCTAGCTTGGAAAAATAAAAAAAAAAAAGATTTAAAAAAAAAAAAAAGAACCAGCTTTCACTTTCATTTATTTTCTGTATAGTTCATTTATTTTCTATTTCATTTATTTCTGATGGTATCTTTTAAAATGATGATATCTGAAATTGGTAATTATTTATACTTTTCTTTTTCTAGCTTGGAAAAATTAAAAAAAAAAATTACTCCATGTTGCTCTCTGTTTCATTAAATCCACAAATCTGAGAACCATTTTGTAGACAAGAGAGTGAACACAGCTCTGGTAATGTGAGAATATAATCAAATAGAGTATTTTTGCTGTGGCTCCGTAGTTCAGATTTATAGACAGGGCAAGAATCCAGACCTCCTTTTTTCCTGGTTCAATGTGTTTTGCATTAAACCATTTTTCAGTGATAATTTGATTCTAGTAAATAAACTAATACTGAACAAAAAAGACAGTTCCAAACTATGTGAATGAGCTGGATATTTTAGTGTTCCATATATTTAGCTTAAGTGGATCATACGTGTTTTTTTCACTTTATTATTAGAAAAGCCATAGAACTTATTTTTCTTTGCTGAACTACTGAACCATGTTACACTGGAATCTCAGAGAAAATTGAGGGACCATTATATACTAGACTGTGTGAATTACAGTTTGCAATGCAGTTGAATCTATTTGTTTGACAAAATTTTAGTGATTTCATTCTATAACATCTAAAATCTGTCACAATTCTCATTTTTGATATAATCTTTGTTATCATTTATGAATTATTACATCAAGGTGATAGAAGAAAGAAGTAATGGATAAGATAAGCCAAAGCAATATGACAATAAATTTTGCCTCTTGACAAAGATCAATCTTGAAAGATGAACTTTGGTGCCTTAGAAGGAAGTGCAATCAGTACAAGCAGGTTACAAGTTTCCATTTATGTCTCCAAATATTTTTAGACCCATGGGAAAAAATCAGGAATAGTATTTAAGAGGTAATACATTTTTATATTATTCTTAATAGTGGATGAGAGGGACCAGCAGGAGGTGTGGTGGTTAAGGTGCCAGACTCCCACATTGCCCACCATGGTTCAAGTCCTGGACCCAGTGACTTGCTTTCTCATTTTCCCTCTGTCTGTCACTTTCTTTCTCTCTGGTCAAATTAAAGAATAATAATGATAATAAAAAATAAATAAAATGAGTAATTCCTAGAAAAAAAAAAGAGTAGGTGAGAACACTAAAGACTGTGTGTATGAATACAAAGTATTCTTGTACACAAATCTATATGAAGTTCTTTGATATATTTCATTTGGAAAATCATTTTATTCTGATATACACATTAATTCCTATATCAAATCTTGTTTATTTCATGGATTATAAAGCAAAATAGTTACTTATTCTTAAGGCACTGATAGAAAATTATTGGAATTTCTTCCAGTTATCTTTTGTTCTAAGGTTTTATAAAAGAGAAGTTCCCCAAGAGACTCATTGACAATAATAAGCAGCTAGCACCCCAAAGTGTGCTTTAAAGCAGAAATGGCAATCACACAACTCTGCTCCTTCTCCTTCCGTGACTGTGGTGACAGCCTCAAATTTCTTGTAATGAAATGCTCCAGGAGATCTATCAAATGTCTATATTGTGTATGTCATGACATTCAACTGCCACACTCCTTCCTGCCTTAAGCCTTGAATTCATCTCCTCAATTCAAACTTCTGATTTCAAGGAAAAAAATATTTGTGAATCTTTACTCTGGGATAAAGGAAAATAAACCATTCGGTCATCCTAACTCATATCTCTGTACACAGTTAGATACTGACTTCTTGTGTTCCACTTATCCATCTTCATTTCTCATCCTTGTCCACTTGCACTTGGTCATCATGGTTCCTATTGTGGCACTGTGGCTTGAAAGTGCTGGGGGAGGGGTTATAAGTGTCTATAACGTCCATTCCCCACAGTCATGACCACAAGGTGCCTCTAGGTCTAATTTGGGCCTCCATGCTTCTGTTAGCTTGTTCAAAGAACTTCCACCTAGGACTGATCGTTGGTTAAGATGCTGAACTCCCACAGGGTCCACCATAATTCAGATCCTGGACCTGGAAGCTTGCTTTTTCACTTTCCTATTCTCTCTCTGGGTTAATTAATAATAAATAAATAAATAAAAATTTTAAAAAAAACCTTTCACCTAACTTACATATGTAGTCTGGATATTGTAAGGCCCATATATGTTAGATCATAAGTTCTTTGGCATTTGAAGGGAAGGAAGAATACTTACTGTGTACCACCTGTTGTGATTCTCAAGGAAGAAGTTGTAAAAGGAATGTAAAGCCACTTGGTGGTTTGGGAGTGAAGAATAAAAATGGATGTTTGTTTGGGACTCAAAATTCGTTGTGTTCTAAGATCCTGGTAAAAATGATAGAAGTGTTGCCTCTCCCTAACGCTACTGAGAACAGAGATTAAGCATGTGATAAAACGCTATGCAAAGTAAAATACTTTGAGTGGTGAGTAGGTAAGACCTGTGCTTTAAGGAGAATGTCTACTTGGATAAAAGAATGATCTGGCACACAGGTTCGGATAAATGAACCAAAGTCCTCAGTTTAGACAAATTTGTGGGTTGTGTTATTGTACTCACCAGAAATATAAATACATAACTATAATTTAACAAATATCATATTTCATGTACAAATATTTTATTTCAGATAGTGGAAATAAAATAGTCAAGGCTTTTGAAGATCTCCTAGACAGTGGAAAGAAATACGAAGGTATTACATATGTTATAAAAACGTTATTTAGTAAGGGAAGGAGAGGGGAATGAGGCAAAGAGAAGTGTGAGAAAAACACATGACAACAGTAACACAGAGACAGGGCAGCTAACTTGGCTTGGGGTGGGAAGAGAAGGAGATAAGGGAAAGTTTCCTAAAGGAAGGTCCATGGATCATAAAAGGTGAATATCGATTATACCCAGTAAAGAAGGGGTGGACAGTGGAAGATACAGGGAAGGGGAAGACACATCGTAGGCGTGGAATAGTATTTACAAATGCACATAAGGTAAATGCAGGCAGGGGTTGCCAGGAAACTCTTATTTAAAAACAAACAAACAAACAAACAAACAAACAAAACCAAGCTATTCTTGCTATAGGATGTGTCTTGCTATAGGGTGTATGCGCGTGCCAGAGAGATAGAGAGAGACAGAAAGAAAAAAAAAATCACCCACGAGGAGGGTTGGCCATGCCATAATCCCTCTCCTTTTGGGATTTTGGGCACACACACACACACACACACACACACACACACACACATTCCCAGTGTGAGTTTTTTAAGCTACTGGTCCAGGAACTCAAACGGCAGTTGACTACATGGGAGTCCAGAGACATAACCACTCCACCATCTGCTGGTCCCTGAGAAAACACTTTTAAAGTATCTGGAACTTTGAGTGTCAAATACAGACTGAAAAATTAAGCCATGGGACAGGGATCATACTGCAGAGCTTGGTCCAATTTGCCAGGTAATGAAGAGTATAAGCAAGGAAATGGCAGTTTCAGATAAAAGTTTCAGAAGAATCACACTTGTGACTAAGTAGATTTTGGATTAAAGAAAGACAAAACTAAAGCCAAGCAAAATTCTTGCAATATAGGAGGGAGTTGTTGATGTAGGGCATGAGGTACAGGATTGAGAAGATAGAGGAGGAAATATGGAGATAAACTGGTAGCTATAGTGTAAAATGTGGGTAGACAGAACGTGGGGGGAGATAAGGAAGGGATAGGTATATGTGGGATATCAACAGAGCTAAAGAATGCAGGGGCCTCAAGTATTGGGTCGTCAGGAAAGTCATGATGCATTTTTGCATAGAAAAACATGGAAAAATACGTCATGACTTTTCTGACGACCTAATAATTCATTTAAATAAAATGTCAAATATAGGGACATCGATAAAATACATGCTGTATAATTCTATTTAAATGAAATGACCAGAATAGAGAAATCTATTTAGTGTAACTGTGAAAACTCTAAAAGTGATTGACTTAACACAGTTTAAGTGGGATACAAATGTATGGTATGTGAATTATATTGTAATACAGCTGTTTTTCCAAATAGAAAAAAGGAAGAAGAGCACCTACAGAGAGAATATCTGCACTGAGAAGAGCAGATGGCAGTGAACTGAACCCTTGGAAGCCATCCACAGTAAGTGCTAGAAGGGGAGCAGGGGAGCGAGGCAGAGAGAAGTGTGAGAAAAACACATGACAACAGTAACACCAAAGCCAGAGGAAAAAGTCAGTAAGCGGGGAGGATACACTGCCAAAAAGGGCAGAGAGGATCAATAGGAGGATGACTGAAAACCACCACTGGATTTGGTAGGAATTAATAGGTTTCTGACAACAATTAAATGAGGTGAAGACAAGCCGGAGTACTGTGAATCTAGGCATGGATGCAGAGATGAAGACCTAGAGGAATATAGACTAGAACATCATTAATTCATATGAAACAACTCCGTTCTTCATTTGTAAATATGTGATGGAGACTTCTACTAGGCCGTTTTCTGATAGAGGCAGGAGGTTGAGGGAAGCCCAGGCTGATGGAGTCAAGCAATAAGCTGCTTATCTGTCTCCATTTCTAAACTTGGGCTCAGTTCACTCTATCTACTGCCATGGTCAGCACACCAAGTACAAGAGCCCCCAGATCATTGTCTTGAGGTAATCATGTCCTTTGAATGGGCTCAATCTTTGTCAGACTGGGGTGGCTATGAGTAGTGTCTAATGAAGAGACAAAAGAAAGTACGGATCTGATAGAAATCAAGCTGACATTCATTATACTGAGTGAATAGAAGGTTAGGTGACTTGTTCAAGACCATGATGTTTTCTGCTAAAGAGTGAAGACTGAAATCCAAATTTCTTAACACTCTCAGCCTGATACATTTCCAGAGACCCATGCTGACTCTTCAAGAACAATGGTTGCGGGGAACCAGCAGTTAGCGTAATGGCTATGTCGCTGGACTACCACGTAGTTGACCGCGGTTCGCATCCCGCACTCGGTGGCTTAAAATTCATGCGGGGCGCGTGTGAGTGCGTGCCCAAGATCCCGAGGGGAGAATGGAGGAGAAGGGATTGCGGCGTGACCATTCCCCCTGGGGGGTAATTTCTCGCTTTCTGTCTCTATGTCTCTGTCTGTCTGGCGAGCGCACTCGCCCTGTAGCGAAAATCTCTCCAAAACAAAAAAAAAAGAACAATGGTTGCGGAACTTGGTTCTAATTTCCTTGCCATTTCATAATCATTAGGTTGAAAAGCTTGGCTCCAAATTCAGTTATGTAATTAGACTGATATTGGTTATTAAAATTTTTTCTTTTACTCCCTTAATAACCTTTATTTTATTGTACATATTTTATCATCAATTAAAAACATGCTAAAAAGTGTCCTGAACCATTAGAAATTATTTTGTAAAAGTTGGATGATTTAATTTTTGCATACTGTGGAAAGATTTACATGCCCCAGATCCCCCCCCCCTTTGTTTTATAAGGTGAGTTCTGTTACTAATCCAGATTCCCACTTGAAAACTTGTGCTTCTGTTGAGCACTTAAAACCTTCCTTTAGATTCCGTTTCTCAGTTGTCTCAAATCAAGTGCACACATGCATGCCCAGTATCTTTACGTCCCAGAACTGAATCCAGTTGTGTGAATGCTACACCACTGCAGGGCTCCCCTTCATAGAGCTGGACCCTTTCCTGTGTGGTTTTTTTTTTTTTTTTCCATTCCTAAAAGCTACCACTTAATTGTATTTCTCTTATTTTGGGCCCTATGTTCTTTAACTTAGATCATTAAGATGTTTTCTAACAAATGTGTTCATTTTCTTGGATATATCCTATCATCACGTTTTCAATGACATTTTCTACGACATTGCTAGATCTACTTTTTACAACTCACAGTTCAGATAATCATGTCCAAACCTGGAATACAATCTACCACCATAATAATTTTCTAAACTTGGCCACCATTCCTCATTTAATTACTTTTCTTTTCTTTTTTTTTTTCTTTTTAGAGATATTTTTACTATAGGGTGCATGTGTTCAATGGAGAGACAGAGAGACAGAGAGTGAGAAATCACTCCCTGTGAAGGATGGCCACTGTAATCTTTTCTCCTCCCTTCTCCTCTTGGGATTTTGGGCATGCACGCATATGCACCAAGCATGAGTCCAGGACTCCAGCTGCAATTGATTATGTGGGAGTCCAGCAACCTAACCATTATGCCAACTGCTGGTCCACCTCATATAGTTTCTTTATCAATCTTAACTAACTGGTATATTTGAAATAGTCTCTCCCTTTCTGAAACTGTGTTTGCACTGTGTATTCTTTTATGACTGGATAGTCCTCCTGACTTAAGCTAGTTAATGAGAATTTACTCATTCTACAAAGGATATTCAAATTCCATGTCCTCTGGAGGTCAATCTCTAGAGGTACTACATTTCTTTGCTTTCTCTCAGAAATATTCATTGCTATTTTCAGTAAGTTAATGACCCCACAATGTCTACAGTATTTGTCATACTGCATCAGAGTAAGTTGTGCAAGTCTCTCTCTCCAGCTGGATTTTGTATTTCTTAATTCCTAGGCTTGGTATTACAAATTCACTGTTTTTTGAAAGGATTTTCCATAACATTTGCTGTGTAACAGTTATATATAAAATATGTATTCAATGTGAATGAACTGAACCTCTATTTTTTTGCTATTTATTTATTTATTTATTTATTTATTTATTTTTAAGAGTTTTGCCATGGGGCATGTGCCCTTGTGGGAGATAGAAGACAGAGAGAGAGAAAGAGAGAGAAAAATCACCCCCCAAGGGGATGGCCACACCACAATCCATTCTCCTCCATTCTCCTCTCAGGATTTTGGGCACACATACACATACGTTCTGAATGATTCTCAAGCCACTTGGACTAGGACTCGAACCATAGTCAGCCCTGTGGGAATCCAGTGCTTTAACTACTGTGCCACTTGCTGGCCTCACATTTTGCTATTCTTGGTGCAATTCAGTATGTTTATCAGGTTTATAGTGAGTCTCTCTTGTGATGGAAATGCTTCTCTTTTTATCCTGTTACAATAGGACATCTGCTAATCGGTAAGCCATTATATGTGGAGTGCTCATGGTGTGCCAAAATTGAAGCTAAATTACATATCATCATGTCTACAAATTAGAGGTGGATCTTTACGTGCTGTCTGGTATAGATTTCCTTTACCAGAATGTTAAGTCATGTATTTATTATGTTAATTTTCCTTTCCTCTTCAACATCTTTCTGTACATCTTTCTAAGCTCTATTTCCCAAACCCCTCACCCAAACCTGGAAACTTAAGAGCTTGGAGACAATTTAGCTTCTTCTAAAGCAGTGATCCTCAGCTGAGGAAAGTCTTGTCCCTAGAGAGCATTTAAAAATATCTGGAAATACACACACACACACACACACACACACACACACACATACAAATGGAATGTTATTTGGCCATTGATCCTCCTAATTAGCTGAGGTTGCAGGTACATGCAAACATGTACAGTTTTAGGGTGAGCTGTAAATTGATTTTGTGTCTCCCATGTTGTCTCAGCTTGTTAAGTCTCAGCATCTATCAGCATGTGCTATCAAGGCAGGGCCACATTTTAATTCTCCAAATTGAGGAGCTGCTACTGGCATCTAGTGGGTAGAAGCCAGCGATGCGGCCAAACAGCCTACAATGCACAGGCCACTCCTACAACAAAGAATTATCTGGTTCAAGGTGTGCGGAGTCCCGAGGTTGAGTTCTGTTCGAAAGGTTGCTGCTGAGATAGTACTTCCAAGTTTTTCCTATAAAGTTAGAAAGTCCACATTCCCTGGATTTCCATGTAGGAGAGTGTCCAGGATTCCCATATCTAACCAGTATGATTGATTACAATCATGAACAAGTGAGGAGCTATCAGAAGTAAGGACCAAAGTCTAGCATTATTGAACACTTCTCATTCATGATCATAAATCTCAGAGAGTTGAGAGACTTTAAGAAAATAAAAAGTATAAAAAATAGATTTTGCTCACTATTTCTCTCATTTCTCAGTTAATTGCTAGTCATTTAGGAAATGTATACTAAAAGACACTTTTAAAGAAACATGACATAATGCAGAGGCAGGTGTGAGTGAAGTACCAAGTTAATAATATATACCAGTGACTGTTTTTAGACAATGAAAAGAAAAATGAATGTAAATAATGGGTATACTAAAGACAATACACCATTGCTCCTTCATGATCTTGTTTGAAACTGCTATTATATAAGCTAAAGGGAAAGTGCTTTGAGAATACTGAATGAAAAATAAAGGCAGTAGAGGTTACACAAATCCCAGCAGGCTGGAGGAAGAGAAGACTATTAAAATGTGTGATCCTGGAAGAAATTGTTTCTGTAATTGACAACAAGCCACTTATCGACCAATACTTGCCCTGTGTACTTTAATCTCAGAGCCTGGCACTTACCTGCAGGGTCACCGGGGACAGCTGACTTGAATCCCACACTCCTGGAGCTATCATTTCTATGGGAGGCTCACTCTGTAATGTCACACTGAATAGCATAGACCCGAAAATGGATTTTCTGCAAAACATAACACATATGGACACACAGGAGACACTTCATGAGGGAAGCTATTGTTATTTGTCAATGTGTTTTTTGGACTGTAAATAAAAACAGTTATTTTAGTGGCTTCATTCAGTAGCTAGAAAAGAAATAAGATATTTCACAAGCCCAGACACTGATTACACTGATTAATAGTTTATTTCTAATATATCACGTGCCTAGCTATTTTCATAGATGCCTACATTAATTTTCCATATGAGAAAATTGTTTACACAATTGCTTCTAATAGTTGGCATTTATTCTTTTTGTCTTTTTTTTCTTTGAGAGAGAGATTTTTTGTTACAGGGTGTGTACGCTTGCTAGAGAGAAAGAGACAGAGAGACAGAAAGCAATAAATTATCCTGGGGGGATGACCACATCACAATGCCTTCTCCTCTTGGGGTTTTGGGCACACATACGCACGTACCTGGCGTGAGTCTCAAGCCTCCAGGTCCAAGATTGGAACTGCAGTCGTCCATGTAGAAGCCCAGCAATGCAACCATTACAACATCTGCTGGACCCAGTAGCATTTATCTTTAATTGTTATCAATAATGATTACAAAATGGGACCAAGTATCTTACATTTATATTCTTGCATTTATGACTGCTTTGTCAATAGAGATGCTAACTCTTCAGAACATTGTTTTTTTTTTTTCCCTCAGTGAAGTGACTAAATTCCCTGGAGACCTTTAAAGATATGAGTTCTAAATTTATGGAAAGTAAAGATTTAAATTAGCATAGCATATAATTTGCAGAATCAAAATAGTCATTGGATTTTACAGAGGAAATGCTTCTTTAGGTATAAAGAGAAAGATTATTCATATGCATCATGTTTAAAAATCAGTTGTAATTTACCATAGTAAATGCGTATACATACAAGAAAGACTTTAAATGGAAGAATTCATGGATGGTTTTAAAATCTTCTGTAGCATCCGAATCCACAGACCCTCACATGAATTAAAAAAGAAGCTACAGTCAGCTGTGTATATGAACCAAAACATTGGTAATCTGTTCCAATGATCATCCAGAACAGTTTTTAAATTTTTACTGTTCTTTAGCTTATTTTAATAATTTCACAATGCATACATATATCAAAATGTCACACTGTACATTATAAATATATAATTATTTGTCAATTTTATTAGTCAACTTTAATAATGCTGAAAAATGCATACACATAAACATATAAAATTTTAAATTGAGTCTAAAGAAAGAAATACAGAAAGAGGATTATTTTAGCTCTAAAATTAGTGATTTTATCTGGAGACCCACATGTTTGATTTCAGCCTTGACCAACTCTAGCTCCAAGCTCTTGTTGTCTGTTATTTAATGTTGTTTTTTTTTTTAATTTTCTGTCAAGGATAATTCATTGTATTCTTTTCACTTTATTTTAAAAACTTTAATATGTATTTTTAGATATTCAATTGCTATTTATCATCACAACATGCAAAAGGAATTTTTGCAGCCTCAATACACTGCATATTAGCTCAGTTAAAAATACAATCATACCAAAAAACCCTTTCATACATTATCATCAATAGATAATTTTCCATGTTTGTATCCCTTAAATGTTTTGCTTATTTTTCCTCTTAATTCCCTTCGTCTCACCCTCCTCTCTGTCCCACTCTCCTCCCACACTGTCTCTAGTATCCACAATTGTTCTTCATGCTTGCATTTATTACTGCTTCATCAATAAAGATGTTCCAGTCTTTCAGTTTCTGCCATTGAGTGCAGACATTCTGTATATATTGAGTGGGGACATACAACATCTCTCTTTCATAGTCTGTCTTGCTTCACTTAGCAATAAATCTCCCATATTCATCCACTTTCTATCAAATGCCAGGGTATCATTTTTTTTTTTTTTTTATGGCTGAGTAGTATGTATTTGTGCCACACTTTTTCAATCCATTCATCTGTTTGTGGACATTTTGGTTGGTTCCATGTCTTAGCAATTGTGAATAATTCTACAACATGAATATGCTAGTACTTTTCCAGTTGACTGTATTACATTCCTTTTGGTGACTGTATTATAATCCTTTGGGTATATAACAGAAGTGGAGTTGCCAGATCATATGGTAGTTCTATTTGTAGGTCTTTTGGGACCTCTATATTGTTCCTCACAGTGACTATACTAATTTACATTCTGACCAACAATGTTGGAGAGTTTCCTTTTCACCTGTGCCTGTACTTATCATTTATTGTAAGTTTTTTAATCTTCGCCATTCTGACTGAGATTAGGTGGAATCTCATTGTTTTTTTGTTTTGTTTTGTTTTGTTTTGAGAGGTTTTTGCTATAGGGCGTGTGTGCTCGCCAGACAGAGAGACAGAAAGCAAGAAATCACCCCCCAGGGGGGATGGCCATGCTGCAATCCCTTCTCCTCCATTCTCCTCTCAGGATCTTGGGCATGCATGCACATGTGCCTGGTGTGAGTTTTAAGCCACCGGGTCTGGGACTCAAACTGCAGTCGACTACATGGGAGTCCAGCAACATAGCCATTACGCTAACTGCTTGTCCCTCTCACTGTAGTTTTGATTTGCATCTCCCTTATTTTATTTTTTTTATTTTTTATTTATTTTTTTTATTTATTTATTTTTTTTTTGAGAGGTTTTTGCTATAGGGCGTGTGCGCTCGCCAGACAGAGAGAGAGAGACAGAAAGCGAGAAATCACCCCCCAGCGGGGATGGTCACGCCGCAATCCCTTCTCCTCCATTCTCCTCTCCGGATCTTGGGCACGCACACACACGCGCCCGGCGTGAGTTTTAAGCCACCGGGTCCGGGCCGGGAACCGCGGTCGACTACGTGGGAATCCAGTGACATAGCCATTATGCTAACTGCTGGTTCCCCATCTCCCTTATGATAAAGGATGTTGAGCAGTTTTACATATGCTTTTTGGCTGTTCATGTATCTTTCAAAGTTGTCTGTTCAGCTCATTTGCCCATCTTTTAATTGGATTGCTCTTTTTTTTTCTCAGCTGAGCTGCTTGAGTCCCCTGTATATTCTGGTTATCTGTCCTTTATCTGAGACATAGCTTGCAAATATATTCTCTCATTCTGAGGGTTACCAATTCATTCTAATTATTGTTTATTTTGTTGTGTAGAAACTTTTTAACTTGATGTAAATCCACTTGTCTATTTTTGGGATTACTGCCTGTGCTTTGGGTATCTTATTTAAGAATTCTTTGCCTACTCTGATGTCTCCAAAAGTTTCCTGTGTTATCTACCAGTAGTTTTATAATTTGAGGTCTTAGGTTTATATCTTTGATCCATTTTGAATTGATTTTTGATAATGGTGAGAGATATGTGTCCAGTTTCATGTTTCTGCAGGTGGATACCCAGTTTTTCCAGTATCACTTGCTAAAGAGATTTTCTTTTTCCCACTGGTTTGACTAGTGTCCTTTATCAAAAATCAGTTGGTTGTATGTATTGAAGTTTACTTCTGGGGTCTCTATTCTATTCCATTGGTCCACATGCCTATTTTTGTTCCAATACTATGCTGTTTTGGTTATCACAGCTTTGTAATATATTTTGCGGTCAGGGAGTGAGATGACTCCTACTCCACTCTTCTTGCACATAATTGCTTTGGTAATATGGGATCTTTTATGATTCCAGACAAATTCTGTAATTGCTTTTCCTAAATCTGGTGAAGAATATCTCTGATTGAGATGCATTAAATTTGTAGATTAATTTGGGTAGGATCGTCACTTTGATTTTATTAATTCTTCCAATCTAGGAACATAATGTTTTTCCACTTCATTTTTTAAAGAAAGATTTTTGCTTCAGGTCACGAGGTCAAACCAAATAGACAGACACAGAGTGACAAAAAGGAAGAAATCACCTACCAGGGAGGATGGCTACACCATAGTCCCTTCTTTTCCTCTCAGGATTTTGGGTATGCATGCATACACACTTGGCATGAGTTTTAAGCTGCCGGATCTGGGACTTGAACCATGGTTAAGTCTGTGGGAGCCCAGCAATATGACCATTATGTCATCTGCTGGTCCTCTTCCCACTTTTTTGTTTGATTTTCTATTTCTTTTTTAAGTTATTCATAGTTTTCCTTAAAGAGGTCTTTCACTTCTTTGGTTAGGTTGTTCCTAGTTATCTTTCACTTTATCAATTGCAAATGGGACTGTTTTCTTCAATTCTACCTCAGTTTGCTCTTTGTGTATAGAAATGTTAAAGATTTTTTTTTTAATGTTGATTTGGTATCCTGACACTTTACTGTATTCATTTATCACTTCAGGAGATTTTTAAAATTTTTTGTGTGTATTCTTTTGTATTTTCCAAGTAGATAATCATGCCATCTGGGAATAGAGATAATATGACTTCTTTCTCTATTTGAATGCCTTTTTAAAAATTCTCTTGTCTTACTGAATTAGCTAGGACTTCCAGTACTATATTGAAAAGGAGTGGAGAAAGTGAGCAGTCTTGTGTTGCTCCAGGTTTTAATGAAAAAGCTTTCGACTTTTCTCCATTCAGTATGATGTTAGTTATGGGTTTTTCATATTTGGTTTATAGAGTGTGAGAAATATCCCTTTTATGCCTGTTTTTGCTTCAGGCCATGTGGGCACACCAAATAGACAGACACAGATTGACAGAAAGGAAGAAATCACCTACCAGGGAGGATGGCCTACATCTGTTGATATGATCATATGGTTTTATCCTTTCTGTTAATATGGTATTTATGGTTTTTATGATTTTGCATATGGTGAACAATTCTTTAACCCCTAGAATAAAGCCTACCTGGTCATAATGTATAATCTGTTTGTATCATTGGATATGATTTGGTAGTATCTTGTATCTTGAATATACATGTTTGCATGTATATTCATCAGATATTGGTCTGCAGTTTTCTTTTTCGTTATATCCTTGTCTGTTTTGGGGATGAGGATGAGGCTCCATAAAATGAATTTGAGAGGGTTTCTTCCTTTTAGATTTTTAGAAATAGTTTGAGTAGAATGGGAGTTAGCTCTTCTTTAAAATTTTGTAGAATTCAAAAGTGAAACCATCAGGACCCAGACTTTTTTTGGTTGAGAGGTTATTTATTACTTATTCAATTTCATTGCTCATTCTTGTTTTATTCAGGCTTTCTATGTCTTCCTGATTCAGTCTTGGTAGATTTATTTGTCAAGAAATTTGTCCATCTCATCTAGGTTTTCTCATTTGTCGGTGTATAGTCACTCCTAGTATTCTCTAATAACCTTTGGTATTTCTTGTATATCTCTTGTAATATTGCCCGTTTGTTGTGAATTTGATTTATCTGGTTCCTTTCTCTCTTCTTCTTAATTAGCCTATATAATGGTGTATCAATTTTGTTTATCTTCTCAATGAACCAGCTTTTGTTTTTATTTTCTGTATAGTTTTTTCCCTTTATTTCATTTATTTCTGCTCAAATCTTTATTATTTCTTTTCTCCTGGTACTTGTTGTTGTTTTCCCACTTCCTCAAGGTGCGTTGTTAAGTTTTCTATTTGCCACCTTTCCATCTTTTTCTTATATGTTCTAATTGCTATAACTTCCCTCTTATGACTGCTTTCACTGTGTCCCATAGATTACAGAAACTCATGTACTCGTTATCATTGGTTTCAATTAATCTTTTCATTTCAGTCTTAATTTCTTCTGTGGTTGTGAAGTCATTTTGGAGTAGGTTATTTTGTCAATATGTTTGTGTATTTTTAGGGTTTTTCTGAAATTATTTTTAAGTTTGGTTTCATCATGGTCAGTGAAGAGGCTTTCTGAAGTTTCTATGCCTTTGAATTTATAAAGGCTTATTTTGTGCCCTATCATGTGGTCAAACTCTGAGTAGGTCTCATGCCAGGGTGAGCAAAATATATATTTTGTGATCGTTGGGTGGAAAGTTCTATAGACGTCTGTCAAATCCATTTCATTTATGGTACTGTTTAGTTCTTTTATCAATTTGCCTTTTGTTTTTGTCTAGATAATCTACACAAAGAAAATGGTGGGGTATTGTGATTCCTAATGATTAGTGTATTGTAGCCTATCTCTCCCTTTACATCTAGTAGTCTTTCTTTCATATATTTGGGTGTTCCAAGTTAAGTGCATAGATATTTGTGTTATATCTTCTTGGTGAATTAGTCCTTTTAGTACTATATGATGTCCTTTTTTATCTCTTACAGTTTTCACCTTAAAGCTTATTTTGTCTGATATCAGTGTCATGACTCCAGCCTCTTTTTGATTTCCATTTCCAAGGAATATCTTTTCCCAGCCCTTCACTTTTACTGTGTAGCTTTAACCATGAGACACACTTCTTGTAGGCAGAAAATAGAGTGTTTCTGTTTATTTATTCAGCCATTCTATATCTGTTAATGTTCAACATTATTATTGATATTTGCTGATCTGTTCCTGTCATTTTGTTGGCCATTTTCTTTTTTTCCCCTCTTATTTATGCCTGTCTCTCTTTAGTTTTTCTGATATGGTACTCCCTTCAGTACTCCTTGAAGAGCTGGTCTAGTGTTGTTGAAGTCTTTTGGTTTTTTGTTTGTCTGACGATTGTTTTATTTGTTCTTCCCATTTGAAGGATAATCTTGCCAGGTATGGTATTCTTGGACAAAGTTGTTTTTCTTTTAGTATTTTGAATGTGCCTTCCAATTCTTTTCTTGCCTGCATTATTTCAATTGAGAGGTTCGATGTTAGTCTAATAGGATAACCTTTATAAGTGACTTGATGTTCTCTTTTGCCAGTTTTAGAATCTTGTCTTTGTCTGTTCTTTTTACCAATCTGGCTAAGATGTGCCATGGAGAAGATCATCTTATGTTGATTCTATTTGATGTCCTTTGTATTTCTTGGGTTGAGATGTCTGTAGGCTTCTCTAGATTTGGGAAATTTTGTACAAGTATTTCATGGAATAGATCTTCTATGCCCTTGTCTAATTCTTCACATTCTGGAATACTTATTATTTGAAGATTTAGGCATTTAACAGTGTCTAGTACTTCCTATATGTTGTCCTCATTAAAAAAATTATTTTTGTAGTGTTTACTTCAGCATCTACTCTATTTTCAATTGCTACTACAGTCCCATGTTACTATTTAGTTCCATGGATTATATGTACCTACTGACCAATTTTCATTAAATTTTTGTTGTATAACTATTGAAAAAAAAAATGTTGGTTTATCTTAGTCAAAGGCTTTTTCTTCTAGATCAGACCTTCAGTCTTCTGTGTGGTCCAAGCTGATATTAATAATTTCAAGGGAAATCTTGATTTCCATGTAACTGTCTTCATTTTTAGAAGTTCTGATTGGTTATTATTTATGGTGTCTGTTTCCTCCTTCAATATTGGAAAGTCTTTCTCATCTCTGTCACCATGCATATTCTGAATATTTTTTTCTGACATTCCTGCAAATTATTTTGTGCTGTCTATATTTGAAGAAGAGTTGTTCTATTCCATCAATGGAGAGGTTTTTCCTTGTCTTCTCATATTTCTTCTGTCTCTGCACTTGTTTCTACATATTTTCTCAATTATACTCTTCTTCCTACTTTTCTCGTGTTGATTCTGTAGTATCGGGGCAGGGGGAAGAAGAGCTCTCCTTCTCAGATGTGTTCTTGGTAGAGGGCCTTGTCTTTTAAACAGAGAAATGTGTATATGAACTTCTTTCAGGATTGGTTCATTTCTTGGGCTCTTGGAATCAGGTGTACCTGGGACTGGGGCATTTGGAAGGCAGTGGGAGGTTTGAGGTAGTCTTCTTGCCTCAGTTTGTCTTACTAACTGCTGCTGCTCTTTGCTCCATCATGAAGGTTAAGTGGACTAATGGCAGTAAAGCAACGGTTTTTAATTTTAATAACATATTTAAAATGCAGAATTTAAAGTCAATAAAACTAAATTTAAGTTTATAAAGAATTTTGAAACATCAGGTGAGTCTTCATAGAATCAAAATATAATTCCATCTTGTTATTTAACAAATACTATGTAAAACATGAAAAAAAATACAACAAATAAAGCTTTCTTTAAGCCTTTAGCTTTTTGAGGCCTTCCTTTTTTATTATTTTCCCAATCTAAAGATATTGTCAAGAGCCAGCAAGTGGCATGGTGGTTAGGGCGTTGGACTCCCACATAGGTGACTGTGATTCAAGTCCTGCACATGGCAGTTTGCTTTCTTTCTCTGGTGAGTGCATATTTCCTATAGCAAACTTAAACTAAATAATAATAATAAATAAAATTAAATAAATATCTTAAAAAGATATTGTCAGAAAATATTTGCCCAAGTAAGTATAATTTGCAAGCATTATCATACAGATATGCAAGTAAGTATAATTTGCAAGCATTATCAGACAGATATGTTTATATGATCCAAGAAAAGCTTTTTAGATAGATGAATTTTGAGTCTTCTTTATCCCTTTTTCCACTACTCCCTCATGTGAAGTGTTTTATTTTGTTTTGCATGTGTATATGTGTGTGTAACAATGCTATGGGCCCATATTAGTAAGGTAAATGTTAGTTTAACAGGGATAAAGATCAGAAAATGATTAGTGTGATTTTTCCCTTTGGTTTTTAGGGTATATAACCTTTACCAAAATGGCCTGAAATATATAACTGGCTGGGAAAACTTTTGGACTAATGTCAGCAGAATGCAAAGGAAGAATGAGCATGTCTAACACTAAACTTGGCAGATTCAGGTCATAATGTTCTCCACAGCATTTAGAAAAATGCTGCTTTCATGATAAAGGGTCAACAGAGGCATTGATGGAGGATGTGGTATATTGGGTGGAGAATATTACAAAAGACAAGGCCACTACTTTCTGGTATTAGGGATGGTGAGGAAAGGTGAAAAAATGAGCATATTACAAAGGTGAAGGCAGAGGACTTTTTTTCTCCACTCCCTATTTCAGATCCTGGAATGAAACAACCTCTTGAGAAGCTCCTGTAACCAACTTATGGTATGATCATTAAACTTGGGGCACATGGTAAGCAGATAGAAGGAACTCCTGAGTTCAGTTTTAGTGGATGTTTGGTTTCTGTGCAGACTGGATGGAATCTACAAATAATCTAAAGCTATCTGAGCAGCAGAAAGGGGGCACATCATGGAAATAAAAGACTTCATTGGATTGAATGATCCAAGGTGGGGTCAACCTCAGAGGAGTCTGTAGGGCATTGGGTTGAATCATCCAAGGTGGGGTCAACCTCAGAGGAGTCTGTGGGGCCTGTGAGAGCCTGAGTTATCCAGGGAGTTCCAAAAGCCCTGGCCATGCTTAGAGCCCCATCATGCCTATTCTAACTGCAAACTTCAGCTACAACCAGTAGCCACCAAAAAGTGATGTTGATTCGAGTATCAGAAGTTACCAAGCTGAAAGGTCTGTATTTTGTTTTTCCTTTTCTGACTTTGTGTGTCTTTTCACCATCTTAAGAAGAAATCAGGCTATAAGGAAGCTAGCTGAGCAAATGAGCATTTTTATCTGAAACAAACTAGACAAAGAGAGACAGAGAAAGAGAAAGCAAGAAATCATCCTCCAGTGGTGATAGCTAAAAGGATCATTCACATTACTGAGCAGACTAAAAAAAAAAATACTTTGTCATAAGTGGAAAATGTTATCTCCCATTTGTTATAGACTGGGAGCTTACAAAGAAAAGTGTAATAAATTAGTTGCACTTTCTCTTCACACCTAAGTTGTAGACTATGGCATTTCAATATTTATATGTCTTGGCTATACTTTACTCCAAAAATCTGAGTGATCTAAGCTCATTCCTAAGAGGATGTGGAGATTCAGGAACCTAATAAGTAGCTGTCATTTCTGTCCTTAGATGGAGAATATATGAAACAATTCCCATGGCCTCAATCCTCAGGTACATGGAGGAAGATAAAGTCACTTTTTGTAGGTATCTACATGGCAGGGGGGGGGGCTCTTCAAGGAGTAGGAGAAAGGGAGAATTCATTCCTGAATGTCCAGTCAAACAAGGCTTATATATATATTTTAAAGTCATTCAAAGAAGAAAGGAAATAAATGCTTGGCATAATTTTGAAGGTTCCCTTGAAACTGGCTACTTTACTTTCTGATTGTACCCTAACATATTTTAGTTATGGAGGAAATACATTCCCATGGCTCTCTGATAAATAGATATTATGGGAAAGATGATTAGTGAAATTAAGATGTACAAAATATTTATCTAAAAGTAATAGTAGTCTTGGAAAAAAAGATGAAAACATCAGGTAGGTGGGGACCACTGGTAGTATTTTATGTTATTACTATTATGAAAAGGAAGATTAAGTCCATTAAAATTAAAAAAATACAAAAACATTATATACAACAATTTCATAAAATAGAAGAAAGACAAGACTTCATACTGGGGACATCTAGAGCCTGTCATTATTAACTCATCTTAATTAGCTTGACTTTGATCTTCTTGGACAAAAATCAATGGTTTCCCTAAGAGTTTTCAGATAGCTTTGGGATTCCCCTGGTAGTTGAGGGTAAACTTCAGAAGGGTTGTGGAGTGATACCAATAAGAATGGACCATAGAACTATATATTCTCTTCATATAACACATACGTGGACTATCCCATCGCTCATATTTGGAGATTTTGTTTGTTTGTTTGTTTGTTTTTAGTTAGATTTTTGTTATTGGGCATGTGCACTCACCAAAGGTACAGAAAGCAAGAAATCACTCCACACACTCCCTCCCCGCCTTGCAAGTGGGGATGGCCATGCCAAAATCCTGTCTCCATGCCAAAATCCTGTCTCCATTCTTCTCTTGAGATCTTGGGCACACATATACATGCACCTGACATGAGTTTAAGCTGCCGGATCCAATACTTGAACAATAGTCTATTACGTGGGAGTCCAGTGATGTAACCATAACACTATTTGCTGATCCCAACTTTGAGATAGTTTTAATATAGCATCATTAGAAAAAAAGACTATATTGTTAAACATAACATTTAAAAATATTTGATCTGGGGGAACCAGCAGTTAACATAATGGCTATGTCGCTGGATTCCCACGTAGTCGACTGCAGTTCGCGTCCCAGACCCGGTGGCTTAGAACTCACGCCGGGCGCGTGTGCGTGTGTGCCCAAGATCCCAAGAGGAGAATGGAGGAGAAGGGATTGTGGTGTGACCATCCCCCCTGGGGGGTGATTTCTCGCTTTCTGTCTCTATGTCTCTCTCTGTCTGTCTGGTGAGTGCACGCGCCCTATAGCGAAAAAACCTCTCAAAAAAAAAAATTGATCTGGAATAATCATAAGGATCTTTTCAATTTAAATATTTTACATATTAGTTGATCAGAAAAACAACTCAATCTTTGTGACACCAGAAGAACATGGGATGATTTGCCATCTCCAGATGCTTGTTTCCTTAAGCAATTAAATTAACACTTGACTATATTCATCATCAATTTTAGCTGTAGGATTCTATCCATCCACTACTGGCATTCCGTAACCAGGAAATACAAAAGACTTCAGAACTGGGAAGCCAACATGACTAGAAGATTTGATGTTATGAGATTCTTTGGAGGCTAGCTCCACTGTGCTCTGGTTAAGATTATGCGGGAGAAGGCAGATCCTACATGGTCAGCTGCCTTTCAAATGCTGGCACCAGCAGCAATACACCAGTGTATGTGCATGTGTCCAGGATCCTGAGGGGAAGGAGAAATGTAGGAAAAAGGGTTTCTGTTGACCAGGCCTCATTGGAGGATGCTTTCTCTCTCTTTCTCTTTCTCATGCACACATGCCCTCTGGTATTAAAAATAGTAATAAAAAATAAAATAAAATAAAATAAAAATTTGAGGTGCTGACTCTAATAGATCTAATTGGTTTCCCATCTAAGAGCAGAGCCCAGGCAAAACCTAAACAGTAACCTCTTTTTTTTTTTTTTTTTGGAGAGATTTTCACTGTAGGGCGCATGCGCTCGCCAGACAGACAGAGAGAGACATAGAGACAGAAAGTGAGAAATCACCCCTCAGGGGGGATGGTCACGCCGCAATCCCTTCTCCTCCATTCTCCTCTCGGGATCTTGGCCATACACGCACATGTGCCCGGCGTGAGTTTTAAGCCACCGGGTCCGGGACACGAACAGCGGTCGACTACGTGGGAGTCCAGCGACATAGCCATTACGCTAACTGCTGGTTCCCTAAACAGTAACCTCTTTAAGGGAGATGAAATTTCCACCGTATGTTTATGGAATAGGGTGCAGGAAGGGAGGCAGCTTTGGGTGGTAAACAAGTGGAGAAGAGGCAGACCTGTATTATAGTTCTTGATCTGTTTCTAAGTGGTCTGGTGACCTATAACAAGTCCTTTAACCTTCCTTCACCATAGAATTCTTTATCTGCAAATGAGGTATTTAGACTAATGAGCTCTAAAGGTCTCTCTTGGGCAGGAAGGAAGAACAATAAAGAAATCTCATCCACACTTTTTTGTTATTTGATTTTAAAGAGATATCTAAAATAATTGGCTAAAGTGGAGTCAAGGTTGGCTACTCAGACAATTGTCTAAGGAATCAAATTGTTTCAAGATTATGATTTATTTTTAGGCCTCTTTTGAAATTCTGCAAAAGAGTCTCATTATTTTCTCAGCCTTTAACTCATCTTGAAGCCTTGAAAATACTGATGCTCTGGCCAGACTACAGACCAATTAAATTAGACTCTTTGAGGGTATGTGAGCTTTTCATTTACTTTAACATCTCTCCTGAAAAATTCTACTGTGCCATCAGGGTTGAGAATCTCTGTGTTGAAGTAGTTCATCACATTTTAGAAATGCTAAGTGGCTACTGTGCTATATATTTTTTAGGTTATTTATTTATTTTTAAAGTGTATTTATTTCTTACATGAGCAAGAGAGACATAAAGAGACAGACAGAAAAGCAGCTTCCTCAACAGTCTTAACACTGTGATCCACCCCTCTCCTCAGCCAGCCCTGGATTATGGGCTGTGCCAGGTCTACTCAGGGAGGTCTACAGACTTGAAACCAAGTACCTTCTCTCATGAGATCACCTTGCAGTGTGTTGAATTTTTACTCCTGTGCCATGATCTGGCCTCCAATTAGTTTTTTTTTTTTTTTTTTTTTGAGAGGTTTTTTGCTATAGGGTGCATGCACTCGCCAGACAGACAGAGAGAGACATAGAGACAGAAAGCGAGAAATCACCCCACAGGGAGGATGCTCACACTGCAATCCCTTCTCCTCCGTTCTCTTGGGATCTTGGGCATGCACGCACACGCGCCCGGCCTGAGTTTTAAGCCATAGGGTCCAGGACGCAAACCGCGGTTGACTACGTGGGAGTCCAGCGACATAGTCATTACGCTAACTGCTGGTTCCTGCCCCCAATTAGTTTTGAAGTTAAATAGGAAGAGAGCTCACAGATACTGTTGCAGTGAGGATAACACTTTACTGCTGCAATGTGGAGACACGGTGAACACAGATGTCAAATCTCGTCTGCAGAAAGACGATTATAAAATTCTATGGGAAACTGTTACCTTTGGATTCTATATTTATTTTTTTAGTAGAATTGATGGTGAGTTGGCATGCCTGAAAATGTAGAAGTTTATTTTTATACTTAAATATTATTAAGGAAACCATAACTGGTTTATCTGAATTTAATCACACTTGGTTCTTCTAAAATACACTTCTAGGAATCCTGAAGAGATAAAAAGTCCTTAATTCTGCATATTTTCAGGCTACACGAGGGGGAAGGTCTTTAAAAAGTTTATAGGAATTAGTATTATAAAAAAACTATGCATGGATTTAAAATTTTTTGACTTATACTTAATTCCATTTTTTCCACAAATATTTTGAAGTTACCTCAGGTGAGTGTCAGAAAAAATAATGACATAAGTGGTCATTAAACTACCACATGGCTAGATGGCTAGCTATGGAAATTCAAATTGTAATAAAAGATAGATTCAATCCCAGATGTTTATGGGCAAGGGTCACTCTATAAAAAAAACTGGAATTTAGGCACCTATTTGCTGTGATCTGGAAATATCTGCATCAAACAAATTGGGTTAGAATCTCTCACTTGAAGCAATGAGTAAAGCAGAAGTCATCATATCTCCCCAACTGCCCTAAATAATGGATTTTTAATTTTTTTTTAATCTGGAGTTTAAGAATTGTTAGCCCAGAAGTAGATTTTCTGCTTTTTATGAGAAACAGTATCTCGGAAATATGTTTAGAAATGCTTATTTGAAGTATGTGGTGCTTTCTGTTGTTTCATCATCCACAATTTTGACACACTCCCTTCGGAAAACATGGCTTTGGATCAGTCCCAGATGTCATCACTCACAGATGGCCACCTTCTATGATCACTCACCTATAAACTGATCGCTAAGTGATTTGTGCCAAAATTACAGTCAGTGTTTTACTGTCACTAAAACGTATTGGAGATTAGTTTGAAGTAAAACAAAACAGTCCTAATGTCTTCTTCTTAAATCCAACGTATATAATTAATGTTTATTGATCATTATGTGCAAAGTGGTGTGTTCAATGATGGGAGAGAGCTTTTGTTTTCAGTGACTAGCTAGAAATTTTACTCTACAAAAATGCTAGTTTTTACAATTACTGCAGTTGAAACTTTAAAGAAACTACTCTTGAGAAGGCTGGACACCTGTGCAGCTGCTCCTAGTGAGAAAGTAATGAAAGTTCATAGCACACAAATCAGATTTTTGAATAGTCTGCCAACTGCAGTAGATTTTCTTTTAGGACTAAACTGTTTCTTGTGGACTTTTGAAATCTTTTTTTCATTCTAAATCTCCTATGGAGATTGACTTTTTTCCCCCCTCCCAACTCAATTAAGTAAACAAAACTCTACTGATTATCTATTTATCTGAGTCGCTATGCTAGATGATGGATTTTACAAAGATAAATACATTCTCTGTCCTTGAGGAATAGACTAAGCGGAAAAGGATAAGCATGAAAACAAACAATAGAGCAATATACACTTACACACACTTGCGTGCACTCAGATCAGAACTAATGCAAGATTTCAAACATTTATTATAGTGGCTTTGACGATAACTTATTTATATTGATTAGGTATGGAAATTAAAAACTGATGAAGCATATTCTTAACATTTTAAATCTTCTTTTCTTAACATTTTTAATCTTTTTTTTTCTTTTTAATTTGGTATATAGCATGTTCACTTGCCAGAGAGAGACAGAGAGTGAAAAAGTAACTCCCCAGGGAGGCGATCACACCACAATTCCTTCTCCTCCATTCTCCTCTCAGGATTTTGGGCACGCATGAACATGTATCCAGAACATTTTTATAATACGAAATCTTTTTAAAACAGCGGGAGAAAAAATATAACAATATTACTATAACAATACCGACTCTAATTTATTGAAGGCTCTGAATTATATCATTTTATTCTAAAGCAAGTCTTGCCATGTGAAGAATAATTAAGCTTACTTTTTGAAACATTTTTCCTTAACATAGAAAATCATGCTGTTGATTTTATCAAATGTTCTAAGCACTGTTACTTCTCAAAACTTACGCTTACTTCAACATTTAATTTGCAATGGCCTGTAGTTTCAAGAGAATATCTCAACTCATAGTTGATTTATTTTTCAGAAAAATATCACCATAAAGTTATCAAATACTTCTTGGCAATAAAAAGTCAGTAAACTAGTTACATTGTATAATTTTACCTCAGCCAGAATTGCACGATTTGTACTTTCTAAATGACATTATTAATCCAAATCATTTTGAGTGCCTAATTTCAGAGAAATTGGCTGGTCAGAGAAGGAAAAGTAATTGTGATTGGTCATGCCAAGACCTTTTCATTGTAAATGAGCCAGCTGACAAGTTGAGCATAAGGTCTATTTCTAAAGCCATTTCTACATGTTTGCTTTTCAGTTCTACTTTCAATAATCATGATTTATACTGAGCTACCTCAATCTTAGAATAACATGTCTTCCTGATTTTCTTATTATCCAATATGCTGCAAGATATTTAGTTCTAAGGAGGTTTTATTAAAATGAGAACTTTATTATTCACAAATGATATACTTACTCTTTTGGGAACAATGGAAGGCAAGTCCAGCCCAGTAAATTTGCACTGTTAGTTGCACAGACAATCCCAAACAACTTTATAGTGAGCATAGATTCCCTTGGAAGTGACTTTATTTCAAGAGGAAAATTAATACTGAAAATAAAAGAAAAAGAAAGAAGTAACATTATGTACCTAGTTATCAGTGATATTTTTATGTATCATTTCTTAAAATGTAATGGTCCAGAGCAAAATTATTTAACTATTTGGATTAAGGGATTCTTTTAAATATTTTTGTTCAATTTTGTAAGAATGGAAATTTAGCAAAAGTACATAAAATAATAAAATCCACTACTCAGTCAATAGGAAATACTCCTTATGATTAACTTGTAGGTTTATTTTTCAAAATTGCAATAACTTAAGCATTTACTTAGGGAGGTGGAGGAGGTAGGGAACTACTCTAATAGGTATCAAAGAGTAAGCTAGCTGTAATGAAATGGGTATTGGAAAAGAATATTTCATAAAAAGAAAAATGTATGGGCAAAGGCATATATGCCCCAAAAGATTAGACATGTCTGAGAGAAGGTGAATGTTTCACTGTGGTTAAAGTAAAAGATAAGGGGAAGTTGATAGGGAAATTGTGGAGGATGCAAACAAAGATAGATGCTTGCCAGAATGCTCATGTACTCAGCATGCCAAGCGACGGAATTTTAACTTTTTCGTAAAGATAAAGGAAATACATGAAAGAGGGAGTTAAAGGTTCAAAGAGTTATTTATAATGTTTAATTTGGAACTTTATAAGTAATGATGAGATCCTAAGATTTCAGGGGATTATCACTGAAATGTAATGCACATACAATTAGTGCATAATATCCTCTGAGCTCAAATTCTGGATGGATCATAGATATTGACAGAAAGTGGATAAGAATAAACAGAATTATTAATGGTGAGAAAAACTTGACTTTGAGTGATGACCCACTGAGATAGAGAAGGGAGTGTCTAGAAAGTTATAAATGATACTGTAAGACTGAACAGTATATGTAGGTGGCATGAGTGTCTAAAAAGAAGGGGCTTTGACAGAAAGTTGAGATTGTGATCTGAGGTCCCTATTAATGGCAGGGAGATAAGTATCTTTCTAGAGTCATCTCAGTTGTATAAAAATGATCAAAGCCTCAAGAGAAGCATGGTGTTTAGGAAAGAACAATTTATGAGATAAGGAGATATAAAAGGTATTCTGTAAGGAGGAATTTGGTTCACTGGAAGATGGAGAAATGGGAAAGCTGAAACAGCTAAGCAGACAGAAAGATTTACAGGAACTGAATCATTAAGGCATAAGAAGAAAAAGAAAAGTGACTGGAAGAGTGATGGGCAGCTAGTATTACATAATAACCTGCAAGTGTTAGATGTGAGAAGTATAAACAGAATCCATTTTGGCCTTGTGATTCCCAGTTGAACTTTGATGTCAAACTGGTTACGCAGTAGGTGATTATAAGAGGCCTGATCACAATCAAAGCCTACTGTCCAAATGGAAAGCACTGACTGAGGTTTGATGAACTGAGACCTCAGTTAATATTGAGCATCCTCTTGCATTATGAATTGACTTTCTTACCTGGATCCTGGTGCAGTCATTAATCAGGGTTTCAAATAACACACTAGTGACACCCATTTTTGCCTATGCAGCATCCAGCCTTGGGGATGAGGGGAAGTTAATTCAGCTCAGTGACCATAACTGATTTTGAGGAAGTGAATTTCTCTTCTCAACATGGTGTTCCCTAAGATAATTGGCCCAGATACAGGGTGATGACAGAATGGCAAACAGTGTAGAAAACAGAAGAGCTATTTTAGAGGTAAAATAGATAACTGGTACTTAACCAACAGCATAATAACAGAATAGAATGGTGAAAAGTTAAGTATGAATTCTAGTGTATGGCTAATAATATAGAAAATAAATTTAACTGTAAAGGAACATAGGAAAAAGAGAAAGTTGAAATAGGCGTGTGTCATCTAGGGCATGATGTCATTTATTTAGTAATAATGGTAAGATGTCAATACAAAGGTTGCATGTGGCAAGGATTAGTATAAGTTTTGAATTTGGATGTATCTACATTCAAAAACAGGCCCTACTGACTAATGAGGAGCAATGCATTTAGCCTGTCTAAGCCTTATTTTTCCATATACGTGAAATGGAACTATGATTATATAACACAATATATAACCAATGGTAAGCTGGATATCAGAATTATATTTATTTATTCAATCAATAATATAATCATGTATATTAGCTATTGTGCACCTATTACATGGCTTTACAAAAAAACATATCCCTTGGTAGACACATGAAATGTAGTTCTATCCAAAAATAGGGAAGGAAATGAAGAGTAGCCTAAGGAAAATCTACTTTTAAAAGATTGGGGGACCAGCAATTAATGTAATGGCTATGTCACTAGACTCCCATGCAGTCGACCACGGTTTGAGTCTCTGACCTGGTGGCTTAAACTCACGCCGGGTGTGTGTGTGTGTGTGTGTGTGTGCCCAAGATCCCGAGAGGAGAATGGAGGAAAAGGGATTGCGGTATGGCCATCCCCCCTGGGGGGTGGATTTCTTGCTTTCTGTCTCTATGTCTTTTTCTGTCTTTTTGGAGAGTGCACACACCCAATAACGTAAACATCTCCAAAAAAAAAGATTGGCAAAGTTGGGACCGGCAGGTGGCGTGGTGGTTAAAGGCAATGGACTCCCTCATGGCTGACCACTATTCAAGTCCCAGACCTAGTGGCTTGCTTTCTTGCTTTCTCTCTCTCTGTGTCTTTCTCTGGTCAAATTAAAAATAATAATGATGGATAAAATAAAGAAAATAATTGTTTAAAAATATTGACAAAATTTAGATGATTAAAACATTAAATTGTTACACATTTATGTCTCTAAAAGTACATCTTTTATTTCTTTTCTTTCATATTCTTTCATATTCATAATAGCCATTCAAGATAATGTAGAAAAAATTTCTTAGCCTAAAAGAAGCTCTGAAACTCAACATAAAATGTTGATGATCATGTGGAATGCATATTAATTTCTTGAATGTTCTTTCTGTTAGTTATAATTGACTATCCATTAAGGTTTCATATTTTTGTGCTGAGATAGAAGCTTGTAATTTCACTTTATTTTCACATTATCTAGAATGCTCTTTTTTCCCATTAGGTCTTACTTCTTTATATGTAACTTCACTTGTCAGTGAGTTTTTCATATTAAGAATGATGAAAATTAGATAAGTTACAACAGATAGTTATGGACAATTTCCATTCTACGATTATTATTAATACATTCTTTGAAAAGATAAATTCTTCTAGGGTAGGGATACAAGCTTTCTAAATAGCTATTTATTCATTTTTAAAATACATATAGATTTTAATATCAAGAAGAGGACCAGCAGGTGGCATTGTGGTTAAGGTGCTGGATCCCACATGGCTGGGATCAGAATTATATTTGATCCCATGACTCTGCTGTTCCAGTTCCAGACCCCACAGCTTGAAAAGCAGGCTGGGAGCATGTATATGCCCAAAATCCTGGGAGGAAAGGGGAGGAGAAGGATCATGGCATGTGATATCACCCCAGTGGGTGCTATCTTACTTTTCCTCTCTGCTTCTCTCTGGAGGCATGTGCATGTGCCCTATGGGGGGGGTGAAGAAAAGAAAAAAGAAGAAAAGTCTGAATAACCTTATATTCACTAGAAAATATATATTTTTAACTTTTGCATGTCTATTTAAAATGAAAAGTAATAAACTTTCAGACAACCAAAAAAGGGAAGAAAAATTCTTTAAGATAGATGATTGAATAAATGGAGTCATATTATTTTTATTCAAGGCACAGAAATCAAGATTTAACTGAATGTTTGCCTTAGTAAATTATTTCAAACTAATAATCACTAACATTTTTCATAATTTGTTTTCTCCTACACAAGATAATTTTCTAAAATCCAGAATAAGTTTTAATCATGAGCATGGAAGATTACAAAAGCTACATTTTTTAAAGTTTTCTATTAATATTGCTATAAAACATTAGACTAAAAAATGGATCGCTGTAAGAACTTTAATCCGTGTGAGTTAAATAGAGAGTCATTTCAGGTATAGATTGTTTTCTACATGTATGAGGCCAAACATCCTTGGCTGCTACAGGAGTATAAACACAGGTATAGTTAAGAAATAACTTAATTGGGACCAGCAGTTAGCATAATGGCTATGTCACTGAACTCCCATGCAGTTGACCGAAGTTCAAGTCCTGGACCTGGTGGCTTGAACTCATGCCGGGGGAGTGTGCATGTGTGCCCAAGATCCTGAAAGGAGAATGGAGGAGAAGGGATTGCGGCGTGGCCATCCCCCCTGGGGGGTGATTTCTTTCTTTGTATTTCTCTGTCTCTCTGTCTTTGTGGTAAGTGCACATGCCCTATAGCAAAAACCTCTCAAAATAAATAAATAAATAAATAACTTCATTCTGAGCAAAGGGAATAATCACACAGAACTTAGCAGCTATATTCTAGTATAAATCCTTCTTTATTTTATTATTTTTAAGAGGAAGCAGGCCATGACCTGGATATCACTTTAGCTATGGAGGGAGAACTATCAATGTGTAAGAGGAGCAGCCATTTTAAGGTTACTGTGGTAACTGACAGAAGAGAAGATAGTCACTTAGACAAGTAAAGATGAAGAGAAATAACATTCCAAGTATAGTTTAAGGAGAAGGTCAAAAGGATTCCCTGGTCATGCGGTCTGAGAGAAAAGCGATTCAAGCTAAGAATTCTGACCTGAACGAGAACTAGAAATGAGTATCCAGAGTGGCCATTCGTGAATGGAGCGGTTTGGAAGGTAAGATCAGGAAGCTCGTTTTAGACATGCTCATTTTACGTAAGGATCTAAGTGTGGAATTTGTGACTGATACTTGGGTTGGTTATATAAACTTGGGAACTGCTGTCATATAAATGGTATTTAAAGGTGGATGACTATAGGGGGAAACCAAAGAACAGAGAAGAGGATTAAGGGCTAAGAGTGTGATCAATGTGGGAGAAGAAAGGAAGATGAAGAAGGGACAGGGAGTGAAGTAGGAGAAAGCCAAGAGGAGAGTACATTTCAAGATGGGAGGTGAGATCAACAGTGCCAATGTTCTCACCAGATCACGAAGGTGAGAACAGAGAAACAAACATTGGGTGTCGTAGTGCAGGTCACTGGTGACCTCGATGGGCAATTTCAGTGGAGCAGAGGTGATGAGAGCCTAATAGGACTATGTTGTAGAGAAGAGGGAAAAACTGAAGAAAAGTCGTGTAGATAATTCTTTAGAAGATTTTGCTTCAAGTAGTAGAAGAAAATAGGATGGCTACTGGCAGGAGAATGATATGGAGTACAGGTAGGTTTGTTTGTTGTCTTTTTTTAAAAATTTGGAATTTAACATGTGAGCACTATTTGTGGGCTATACATGTTCTTTCTCAGATTTATATGACATAAGGAACCATAATTAAGTCATAGTTAAAAATATCAGTTTAGGATTGAGAGTGAGTTTGAATGCTAGTTATGCCATTGTCAGGTGGTGGAACAGGGGCCAAGTAAATTAAGCTTCATAGACATCCGTAAATGGGGTGACAATATCTGCTTCGTATTTTTGTTGTGAAATTGAGAAGAGATCATGTAAGTTAAGGGTGTACTATGGTGCTCAGAATATAAGTTGTCAAAATCTATGTTAAATATTATTAAGCAACATTTTTATCCTTCAGTTTAAAGTCCAACAAAGAAATGTATATTCAATTAAAATGGAATGGGTAAATATTAATAAAATATGTAAATAACACTATAGGTATCTAGCAAAATGGTAAAGTAAATATTTTTAATGGAAATGAAATGAAAAATAATTCTAGTTTGAAGTTTCTAACTCTATTGAGGAAATCAAAGGAACTTTTACAGAGAAGTTAATTCTTGAGCAGCCATGATAAAAGAGAAAATATATATCAATGCAGTTTTTCCAAAATACTAATATTTTAAGTTTGAGATTTTAAAATTGAAATTGACTTTAGAATTGTATTTTTTCTTGACTTATCTACATGATGGTATGAATAGAAAATAACTCTGATATTTTACAATAACTGAGAATAATTTTAGTTAAGTCAGAAGAATAATTTTAGTGATTGTATGGGCTGGTAACATTTTTAAGAAGTTATTTGTGGGACAAGCAGATGGTATAATGGTTATGTTACTGGACTCCCATGCAGTTAACCGTGGTTTGAGTCCCAAACAAGGTAGCTTAAACCTTATGCCAAGTGCATGTGCATGCATGCCCAAGATCCCAAGAGGAAAAGGGATTGCGATGTGGCTATCCCTCTGGGATGGGGGTGATTTCTCAGTTTCTGGATCTCCATCTCATTTTGTCTCTCCAGCAAGCATGCACACCTTATGACCAAAATCTCTTTAAAAAATTAAGTTACTGGAGACCAGTAGATGGAATAATGGCTATGTTGCTGGATTCCCATGTAGTCGACTACAGTTCAAGTTCCGGACCCGGTGGCTTAAACTCACACCAGGCACGTGTGTGTGTGTGCCCAAGACCAGGAGGGAACAGAGGAGAAGGGATTGTGGTGTGGCCATACCCCCTGGGGGGTGATTTCTCACTTTTTATTTCTCTCTCTCTGTCTTTTGGGTGAACACACATGCCCTATGGCAAAAACCTCTCAAAAAAAAATTAAGTTACTTATTACATAAAATTCATTGATTCGTCCCACACTTTCTAGACTCTTATTCTGTCTGGTGCTGCTTTAGCTTCTAGAGAGTAAATAAAAAATTTTAAAAAGCAAATAAAAATCTTTTAATTATTTGGTGGGAACAGACAGAAATACAAATGAAAACATTCAGTAAGGTAATTTAGAGAGAAATTCAGAGTTCAGAACAAGCAACCAAAGAAAAGGGGCCAGTTGTACCTATAAGGTAGAAAGGGTTGATAGAGGAGGTAGAAGATGGATCTGAAAAGTAATTAGGTGATCTCAAGGTAGGCAAGTGGAAGCACTGAGTTCCTGACACATGGAGAACCCCTAGCAGAAATGTGATTTCTCAGTTCACAGTTAGGCAGTGACTAGGTGCAGGGCAGGGAGTGGAGCTGGTTCTAGAGATAAAGGTACAGGAGTGAGCTTTATGCTATCCTAAATGATTTCTACTTTACCTTCGAATAATTGGAGAGCCACTGAGGAATTTTACAGGCAGACTTCCTTCTGTGCAAGGGAAGGTGATACTGTAATTGAACATCAGGTCTTCAATCAAAGAAATTAAGAAGCCTAATCAAAGAAGGGGTCGTAGAATTCTTCACAGTCTTAGAAGGAGGAGGACGTGGTTTGGTAGAAGAGGGACCATGAAGTCTGTGAGAACTGAAAGGCACACACCTCATTTCAGGGTATGCTCTCCACTGATTGTGGTAACACTAAGAATGGGATGAATGGTGTTGTTTAACACCATCCTCTGACATCCAGAAATCCTGACACATTTTTATCAATGGTGAGCATGATACGGGGAGATGACTTATCTTCCAAGAAAGCCAGACCTTCTGAAAGAGCTGAGGGACAGTGGGCTGGGTAGTTTTCTACTTGAAGTGGGAAGAATATTGGTATCAGTGAAACAGTAGAAATCTCAGAGAAAGGCATGAGAAGAGGTCAGTGGAGAAATGTCACAGGCACGTAGAAGTGGCCAGGAAAGGCATCAGTAACCATAAGCAAATCATAGATGGGGGAATTATGAGCCCCCTGAAAGGGTGAGTAAACAGCATAATTGCGGTAGGAGGCCAAAGGAGAGGAGGGCAGGGATAGCATCAAGAAGATACTTCACACTCTTGGGACCAGCAGATGGTGTAATGGTTACGTTGCTGGACTCTTGAGTGGTTGAGTCCTGGATCTGGCAGCTTAAAACTCATGATAGGCACATGTATGTGCCTGGCCAAAATCCCCAGAGAATAAATCATAGCATGGCCTTCTGTCCCACCCCGGGCAGTAATTTCTCACTTTCTGTCTCTCTCTGTCAAGGACACACACATCCTATAGCAAATATCTCTTTGATTTTTTTTTTTTTGAAAAAGAAGATACTTCTCTTTCTTGATTTAATAAATCTCTGTCAAAGAGAGAAGTAGGAGCTAGTTAAATTAGGTAAAAGTTTACATAATATATAGATATTTATTGTCAGAAAACTTAGTTGTTTCAAAAAATTTGTATTTGGCTTGTGTGAGAAATTAGAAAAAAATGGAGATTACATATATTAGTAGGTGATTTTTCTCTTCTTTGTTGTAGCTGAACGTCCCCTAATGGCTGCCTAAAATAGAGAGTATTCCTGATATCTACAGTGTGTGAATGATTAATAACGCTTCTTCTTTTTCCAATTTCCTTTTTTCCTCAGTTCAATAATGCGCATTGGACACTTGTCTAGGTTATTAAATGGACTTTTAATCTGTTGAATTAAATAGTTAGTTATCTATTAGTACTAGCATATTCATCACCCCCCTGAATCAAACCAACTCGCAACAATTTTTCAATCACAACCCTTGCTTACAAAAAGAAGGAAGCTAACCTTTATTACATAAATGATTCAGTCAGGATAATAATTAAACTTACGTTTCATTCCAGTTGGCCAAGAAAAAAAATAATTTTTTGACTGGAATATTTCTGTAGTTTCTCACTTGGCAAAGCTTCTTTCCAGCATACGTAAGCCAACAGGAAAAAGAAAATGCTTTATAGCTAAAAGGAAAAAAATAAATGATTCAATAAGCTTAACACTTTAAAGGACCAACTTTCTATATAGGTCAATTATTTTTATAGTCAAACATCAAATGATATAGTAATGTTTGTTTGTATAAAAGTGTCTAAAATGACTTTACGAATTTATGTTGGGTATGTCAGCAAGATTACAAAATAGGAAACCCCAAGAGCCTCCTTTCCCTTGGACACATGGATTCAACAATATATTGACCACCTCCCTTTGTGAGAAATCCAGAAACCAGTTAGAAGGCTCATGTGTCCCAAGTAAATGCAACACAGGCTACAAGAGACTGGCAGGGAAATGTATGGCATTCACTTGACATAGTCCCTGCCCTTGGCAGTGTATATGATCAGGAGGAAACCTCCAGCTTCTAACTTCTGCATGGGGAGTGTGAGAGAAGATTGGAACATACATGCAACATCCGGACTTTTGAGGGGGCTATCCCATGGGACTGACTTCTGTCTTTCAGGCTCTAAATTCTAACAGGAAAGGGCACCAGACTGGGGACTGCTGAGAACAAAGTTGATAGTTTGAACTAGCATGTTTTCACTTGCAATTGACTGTCTTTCCAACTCAGCAGAGAAAAAAAAGACTTTGAACTCCTAGCTTCTTCCTAGAGAAGGAGAAAAAAAAACTGGAGTATTCATCCAATATTCCAGCTTTTGGGAGAGTTGCCTGAAGGACTGGTTTCTCTTTTGCTGTCTTGGAGTACCGACAAAGCCTGGCTTACCCTAGATGCCTGGGGACCGCTGAGAACAAAAAGAGCTGGACCTTTTGCTGCTGCACCAGAGGGTGTATGACATGGCAAACACAGGCTTGCATAGCTTGTTAGCCTCTTCCTCAGGGAGAAGGGAGAGAGGAACATATGTCCAACATTCTAGCTTTTTAGGACATGCTGAAGGTGCTGGGTTTCTGTCTTGCCCAAGTGGAAACATTGATAGGACTTAGCTTATTCTAGATACCTGAAAACAGAAGGAGCTGGGCACCTTATAGAAGCTTCAGAGAAACCTGAAGTATCAAGATAGACACCAAAGGAGCAAGGTATTTTGAGTTCCTGAAAAAAGAAACCAGTAAAATCTCTCTACTTGGGAATTTACAAACATAAGAACAGAGGATGCACTTATAAAAAGGGTTTCAGAGGGCCCCCAGGATTTCTAACCAAAGTATTAAAGTTCTTTCCTTGTACAAGTCTAGTTCATAAAGACTGTGAGAATAGACTGTTTTAAAAAAATTCATTGATCACAACACAAAGTAACAAAACATAGGAAGAACCAGTGAATCATAGTCCAACTAACATATCAAAATAGAGAAGCAAACCAACCCTAGAGAGATGTAGATATTTGGATTATGTAACAAAGAATTCAAAATAGCCATAATAAATATGATCACTGAGCTCAAGAAAATAATTCAGAAACAAACAGAGATTATCAACACAGATATAAAAATATTTTTCAGAAAGAACTAAACACAGCTGGCTCCACAGTGCAGTGGTTAAACACAGTGCATAGCAAAGCTGGGTCCCACATAGCTGCAGTTCAAATTCCAGGTCTGGTAACCTGAAACTTAAAAAGCATGCTGTGCATATATGTATGTGTCCCCAAACCTTGTTAGGATAAAAATAACAATAATAACAACACCACCAAAAAAAAAAAATGGAGGAAGGAGGATTATGGCACCCACCACACCCCATTTGAGGTATATATATTCTCTCTCTCTCTCCTTCCCTCTCTGGCAAGTGCATACATGTCCTGGCAAAAGAAAAGAAAAAGAAAGAAGCAAGCAACCAAGTAAGCAGGAAAGAGAGAGAGAGAGAGAGAGAAGGAGAGAGAGAGAGAGAGAGAGAGAGAGGGAGAGAGAGAGAAGGACCCAAACAGAAATTTTAGAATTGAAGAACAATTGAACTGAAAAATTCACTAAAGGGAATCAAAAGCAGATTTAATCAAACAGACAGTGAATTCAAAGGTAGGTCATTTGAAAATATCCACTCAGAGGAGCAAAGATTATAACGAAGAGAAATAAATTTTCAGCAGAAACTTGTAAGCCAGAAGGGAGTGGGATGATGTATTCAAAGTGCTTAAAGAAAAAAAATAAAACCTGCCAATCAAGAATACTATCTTCAGAACTGGCTCAGTGACACAGTGGTGATGTCCTGCTCAACTGATTCTGTGCCCATGTGGGAGATCATGGGTTTGGTTCCCCAGTTGACCTGTATATTCTGGACACCTGCACCTGTGGTTGTGGCTGCCTGGGAGAACTAGGGAGAGAGGGAGGAAAGTGCGGGACGCTCTTGAAGATGCCTCTCCCTCTCTCTCTCTTTCTCTCTTTCTGTATCTTGCTCTTACATGAGTAATAAGTAAACCTTAAAAATGTTTTATTTGCCAAAACCAGTCTTCAAACATGAAGGAAAAAAATAAAGATTTCCTGAGATAAACAAAAGCTGAGAGAATTAATTACCACTAGACCTGCCTTACAAGAAGTACGAAATGGAGTTACAGTTGAAATGAAAGAATACAGAGGAATACAAAAACATAGAAAACATAAAGTTCAGTGGTGTAAGCAAATAAACACACAAGTACAGAAAATGATAATTGTGGTATAAAAGTCATTTTTAACTCTGGTGTTGAATTCAAAAGACAAAAGTACAAAAAATCTACAACAATGTAAATTGGCATGCAATACAAAAAGACGTAATTTTTGACATCAATAACATAATGTACGTGAAGGAAGAAGAGTCCAGAGTTTTTGTATATGATTAAAGTTAAGTGCTTGTCAACTAAAACAAATTGTTCTAACTATGTTTTATGTAAGCCTCATGGTGACCACAAATAAAATCTCCTAAAAGACATTTGAAAGAAAACAAGAAAGGAAACAAAGTATATCACTTCAAAATAATCAATTATCTCAGAGGAGAAAAGCCAGAGAAGAAAAAAAGGAATAAGCACAAGAAAGACAAAAATAATGAACAAAATGGCAATAGTAAGTCCTTCCCTGTCAATAATTACCTTACATGTGAAGGATTAAACTCCCCCATTAAGACAGCATGCCTTAGTGAATCAAAAATGACAAAATCCATCTATATGTTATTTATTGATATGAGACTTGTAGATGCAAAGACACAGACCGGCTAAAAGTAAAAGGCTAGAAAAAAGATTCTCCATGCAAATGGTAACCAAAAGAGAACATACTTATATCAGCAAAGTAGATTAAGTGAAAAACTATAATACTAGATAAAGAAGGACATTATAGAACGATCAAAAGTTCAATTGATCAGGAAGTTAAAACAATTATAAACATATATATGTACCCAGCATCTGAACATCCAAAAATATAATGTCAAGATTGACAGGCTGTAAGGTGAAATAGACAGCACAATAATACTCGATTTTAATAACCCACTTTCAATAATAAACAGAACAATCAGACTGAAGGTAAGGAAACAGAGGACTTCAACAATACAATATTTAAGATGAGCCTAAAAACATATATAGAACGTTGCACCAACAGTGGCAGAATACACATTCTTCTCAAGAACACAAGGAGTATTTCCCAGAATAAATGACATATTAAGTCACAAAACAAACCTTAAACTTAAGAAAATAGAAATTACACCAATTTACTGTTCTGACCACAATAGAATGAAACTTGAAATCAGTAGCAGAAGAAAAACTGAAAACACTTAAGAATGGGAATTACACAACTTTTCCTGACCAACCAGTGAGTTGAGGGAGAAATCAGAGAGAAAGGACAGAATATGACAAAGATGGTAGTGCTTGCAGTGCAAGGAGAACGTCTTGCCCAGGAACGATAGCTGCCATTGACACCCAGTGAGGCACAACACACTCAGCCTCCCAGCATCCTTAACCTGCAGCGCCTGTGCCTGATAAGCTTTTACTCCCCCTCCAGCCCCGTTGCCAGTTGTGTCATGATGCTGGTGTTGGTGGCCCTGGCAGCAACGAAGCCAACCTACAGCATCTGGTACCAACGTTTACAGAATAGGAAGAGCCTGGAGAAACTGAACAGGCTTCAGAGTTTACTCCTCCACCTAGCACCAGCATCTCTGCAAAGAATGAAACATACTTGATTATAAAAATGAATCTTAGTTTCCAAAGCTCCTATCTTACAACTTGGCTACAACACTGCCCAATTATGATGAAGTAGAGAAAACAAAGGCAGAAACTATGTCTTTGGTTCCTGAAAGAAATAAGGGTTTTGTGGGTCAGAATGATTTTGATGATGCTGACCTTCAGCTGGATAGGAAATGATGAAATTTTCTTTTCAACTTTTTTCATGGCATTCCTCTTACCTAGATTAGATTTTTTTCTGTCTTTTTTGCCTAGCCATTTTGGTGACAGGAAGATATGGTGCTATTTCTAGACTTGATCTATCTCCAGGTAAGTGGATCTTTGTTTTTGTTGTTTGGGTATTTTTGTTTTGTTTTGTTTTTTCCTTTGGAGAATGGAGAGGTGTTTGCTATGGGTGCATGCGCTTGCCAGAAAGACAGAGAGTGACAGAAAGCGAGAAATCACCCCCTCCCAGGAGGGATGGCCATGCCACAATCCCTTCTCTTCCATCCTCCTCTCAGGATTTTGGAGATCAATACTACTGTGGCGGGATGAACCAAATGCTGGGTGAAGGTGTCTGATACCAATAGTCACAAAGGAGTAGAGGCCTTGGGGTTGAAATGAGCTCAATTTATTATCAAATTTTTTATAATTATTTTATTTGACTTTATTTACTTATTTTATTTTGACCAGAGAGGGACAAAGTGAGATAGAGAAAGAGAGGGGGAAAGCAGGAAAGCAAGCTGCCAGATCTGGACTCGAACTGCCGTAGGCCATGTGGTAGTCCAGGACCCATAACCACCATGCCACCTGCTGGCTCCATATCATCAAATTTGAAATAGGTTAAAAAAAGAAAAAAAAAGAAAAAGAAAAAACAGCTTGTTGGAGTGAAGCCAGATATGGGATACATATGCCTGGTGGTCCACTTATAGCAAACAAAAGTGGAAAATGCTAGTTTGACAGACAAATTATGTCCAAAATTAGTGGAAGAAAAGATAAGAGTAGAAATAAATGAAATAGAGAATAGAAAAGCAACAGAAAAAAATTTATGAAACTAAGAGTTAATTATAAGGCCAGCAGGTGGTATGGTGGTTAAGGTGCTGGACTCCCATATGGCTGACAGAGGTTCGCGTCCCAAACACAGTGGCTTAAAAAAATCACAAAATGTGTGTGTGTATACCCAAAATCCTGAGAGGAAAGAGAATGGAGAAAGGATTGTGGCCTGGCCATCTTCTTTTAGGGGGTAGGGGAAAGCTGACTTCTCACTTTCTTTCTCTCTCTCTAGCATGATCCTTTGCTAACAAAACAAAAACTAAGAGTTGATATTTAAAAAAATATATATCTGCCAATTTTCAGCTGGTGTAAGAAAAAATAGGGCAAATATAAATAAACCAGAAATAAAAAAAGGAGACATTACAACTGATGCCACAGAAATAAAAAAGATTATAAGACTTCTATGACTATACACAACAAATTAGGCAATGTATATGAAATGGAAAAATTTTAGATACATACACTTTCCCAAGACTGAATCATGAAGAGATAAAAAATCAGCACAGACATATAATTATTAAGGAGATTGAAAAAAATCACATGATCATTTTAGTAGATCCAGAAAAAGCACTTCACGCAATTCAAAACCCTTTCATGATTACAAACACTCAACAACTTAGAAATAGAAGAAAATTACCTCCACATATTAAAGGTCACATATGAAAAGTTCACAGCTAACAAGATATTCGAAGGTGAAAAACCTGAAAGCTTTTCCACCAAGATCAGGAACAAGATCACTAAGCTCATTCTTGTCACTTCTATTCAAAATAGTTCTGAAAGTTCATGCAGAGCAATTAGACAAGAAAGAAAGCAAAAAAAGTCATCTAAATAGGAAAAGAAGAAGTAAAATGATCTCTATTTGCAGACAACATGATCTTATATAGAGAAATCTTTTAAAAATAAAAAAAATGATTACAACTAATAAATGAATTCAGCTATGTGACAGGACACAAAATTAACATATGAAAATAACTGAATTTTTATACATCAACAATAAAGAATTCTAAAATAAATTTAGAAAAACAATTTCATTGAAAGAGCACCAAAAAGAATAATATATGACAAACTTAACCAAAGAGTTGAAAGACTTACATACTAAAAACTACAAAACATCTTTGAAGAAATTAAAGATACATATACATGAGAAGATGTCCCCTGATCATGAATTGAAATATTTGCTATTATTGCAATGTCCATACTACCTAAAGCAATCTGTAGATTCAACACAACCCCTATCAAAATCCCAATGCATTTTTCCAGAGTAGAAGAATTCTGATAAAGTTAATATGGCATTGCAAAAGACTCTAAATAGACAAAGCAATCTTGAACAAAAATGGCTTTGATGGTTTGAATGTGTTCACCCATCATGTCTTTGGTGAGTCATTGTGATGACATTAAGAGGAAACTTGGGGCCAGCAGGTGGTGTGGTAATTAGGGTGCTGGACTCTCACACGGTAGACTGCGGTTTGAGTCTCAGACCTGGTGGCTTGAGAATCACATCAAGTGTATAAACATATATGCTCAAGATCCCAGGAGAAGAATGGAGAAGGGATTGTCATGTGGCCATCCTCACTAGGATTGAATTCTCACTTTCCCTCTCTCTGTGTCTCTCTATCTCTCTCCAGTGAGCATATGTGCCATATGGCAAAGACCTAAAAAAAAAAAAAAAAAAAAAAAAAAAAAAAACAGAGGAAACTTAATCCTATCAAAGAATTAAGAGATGAAGACCTTGAGAGGTATTTAGACTTGTTTAAGTTATCAGGGTGGGGCCCTCAACTAATACTAGTGGATTTATGAAGAGGTGGCATTAGACCAGAGCAGAGACACATAAACACAGATACAAATGCTCTCCTGTTCCTTTTTATGATGTGATGAAGCAGAAGACCCTCACCAGTTGGTGACACCATGTGTTTAGACTGAAGCCTCCAAAACCAAGAATTAAATAAACTAGTCTCATAAATAAGCAAATTTCAAATATTCAATATTAGCAACATGATAGATTAGAACAAGGAGAAATGGACAGGCATCACATTTTACTTTAAAACATATTACAAAGCTACAGAATCAAAAGAGTGAGGCACTGGCATGTAGACAGACATGTAGAACAATGGGACAGAACAGAGAGCACAGAAATAAACCCATGCATATATAAAGAAGTGATTTTTGACCAGGATGCAGAGATTACAAAATGGGGAAAATATAGTCTCTTCAATAAATGGTACTGAGAAACTAGATATCCACACGCAAAAGAATGAAACTGTCTTTTATTATATTCTATACCCAAACAAAACAAAACAAAACAACTTCAAAATGTATTAAAGACCTGAAACTAAAAATCTGCTAGAATAGAACTTGGAGGGAATCTTCATAAGATTGGTCTTGACCTTAATTTTCTGGATCTGATACAAAAATAAAAATAAATAAATGGGGTGATAGCAAACAGAAAAGCTTCTGTACAGCAAAATTAATGACCAACAGGGTGTATAAACAGCCTATGGAATGGAAGAAAATATGTGTAAAACATATATCTGATAAGAAGTTAATTTAAAAAATATATAAAGAACTCCAATAAGTCAGTGGTAAGACATAAACCCATTAAAACTGTGACTCCCACACAGTCGACTGCATTTCAAATTCAAATTTGGCTAGACACTCATGTGGGGCACTTGTGCATGTATGCCCAATATCCCAAGAAAAGAATGGAGGAGAGGGGATTGAGGGGTGGCCATCCCTCTTGCGGGGAGGTGATCTCTAGTTTTCTGTCTCTCTGTCTCATTGGTGAGCTGATGTGCCCTACAACAAAAAAGTTTCTCTCTAAAAAAATTAGTTATCGGGACCAGCAGATAGTATAATGATTACATTGCTGGATGGGATCCTGTGTTTTTGACTGTGGTTTGAGCCCTGGACTCAGAGGCTTGAAACTCATGCTGGGTGTGTGTGTGTGGGTGTGTGTATGTGCCCCCAAAATCCCAAGAGGAGAATGGAGAAGAATGGAGTGTGGCGTGGCCATCTCCCCTGGGAGGTGATTTCTTGCTTTCTGTCTCTCTCTGTCTCTCCAGTGAGTTCATGTGCCCTATAGCAATAAATCTCTCTCTCTACAAAAAAAGGTGTAATAGAAACTTTCTGCAGTAGCAAATTTTCCCACAAAATATCTAAATAAACAAAAGATAATTTCAAATTTTGCCTATCATTTTGATATGATAATAAAACAAAATAAATTTGGGAACCAGCAGTTAGCGTAATGGCTATGTCGTTGGACTCCCACGTAGTCGACCGCGGTTCGTGTCCCGGACCCGGTGGCTTAAAACTCATGCCGGGCGCGTGTGCGTGCGTGCCCAAGATCCCGAGAGGAGAATGGAGGAGAAGGGATTGTGGCGTGACCATCCCCCCTGGGGGATGATTTCTCGCTTTCTGTCTCTATGTCTCTCTCTGTCTGTCTGGCGAGCGCACGCGCCCTACAGTGAAAATCTCTCCAAAAAATAAAAAATAAAAAATAAATAAATTTATATTAACTACAGTAACCGTGTAATGACAAAGTATACTATGTGGTAAACAGAAAGGACTTTAGAATTAAAAAGACTACATCTGAAATTCTACTCCTAGATTTTCTAGTTTTAAAACTGTGTGTAAGTTATATAACCTTTCCGTGTATTAATTTCTTCCTCTGTAAAATGGCTAAGCTAGTGCTCTCATGTTACTGCTATGAGGATTAAATAAAATCATGCAGATAGAGCATTTAGCTCAATGTGAAACTCACAGAACATGTGGTTTATGAATCACAAGCATTACAAAGAGGGCAGGGAGCAGAGAATCTAAAATTTCTTTGTTACTCTTCCAGAATACTCTTACACTTTTATTTGTCTTCATAATTTTTTTTTGAACACATATAAATTGAACAAAACAAAATAAAGAGGCATAAGGGACCTGGTGACATGCTAACAATATTAATTTTCAGCCTCTTTTTCATTCTACTATCTGCATTTTATAGAAGTCATTTCCCTTTGGGAATAACATTCATTGTATTCCACATGTTTTATTACATATTTTAATTACCCTTAAGTTTTCCAAGTTCTTTATGAATTTTTAAAAAGACATGATTGAATTTATAAATTTATTTACATATTTTCTTCTACAGATTTATAACTTAATCACCTTGTAGAATAAGGATAAAATCTATATTACATAGATTATTTAAAATATATTTGGATTTGCTTTATGCTTTAGTTTTTGGTTAAAATGAATGTTTCATGTACACTTGAGAACTTGTATTTCCAAATTATTTCCTATAGTGTATAAAACATGTTATCTGGGTCAAGCTTGGTTATTGCACTGGCTCATCCTTGTATATTCTTCTGTTGGTCTCGTTTATTAATTCCTAAGAGAGGAAAGTTGATATTACCTACAACTACGGTAGCCTCCTCAACGTCTCCTTGCATTTCTGCCAACTTTGTTGCTCTTAGAGGTACAGTGAAGATTTTAGCACTGTGTACGGACTGTTTTTAATAATGCTTTTTGATTCAAAGTTCATCATATAAGTCTCTATATACCAATGCTTGGTTGGAAAGTGCACAATATTTATATTAAGAGATATTGTGCCTGTGTCCACACATTTGTTAATGTGCTAATACGATGAGCTGTAGTTATAAATGAGACTTAAGTGACATGAAGATGATCTGGACTGCACACACATGCCTAGATTTTAATGCTCACGTGAGCATGCCAGAAAGAGAAAGCATTTCCCTAGTTGGATCTGGTCATGGGGTAGTCCCCTTCTTTCATTCCTTTCTTCCATCAGAATACTGGTCAGATGCACAAACATACCCAGCATGTTTTTCAAGTCATTGGGGCCAGAACTCAAACTGTGTTTGGCCATGTGGGGTCCAGCTCCCTCCACATTGCACTTCTCTCCTGTGCTCTGAGGCAGCTACCATGTGCGGCTTTGATAGCAAAGGCTGTGGTATAAGGAGCCTCAACGTGCATTCGAATCTTCCCCATAGGCAGGCCATTCTCAGGATGAGAGGGAATTTTAGCTTACTCATGTGCACATGGTCTCTCATAATTAAGTAAAATCCTTTATACATAGATACTGTGCATTACTATACATATACATATGAATTTATGCATACATAGTTTTGTATTTTACTTATCAAATTATGGTACTATACTGTATTGGTGATTTAAGACTTTTTTTTTTTTTTTTTTTTTTAGAGAGATTTTTGCTATAGGGCATGTGTGCTCACCAGAGAGACAGAAAGATAGAAAATGAGAAAGCACCCCTTGGGGGAATGGCCACACCACAATCCCTTCCTTTCATTCTCAGGATTTGGGGCATGCATGTAGGTGCACCTGGTGTGAGTTTTAAGCTGCCTGGTCTGGGAATCGAACCACAGTTGGCCATGTGGGAGTCCAGCAATGTAATCATTACACTACCTGATGGTCCCAATTTAAGAATTTTTTTTTCTTTTTAGAGAGATATTGATTTTTTTGCAATAGGGTGGGTGCACTTGCTGGAGAGACAAGAGAGATAGAAAGCAAGAAATCACCTCCCAGGGGGAATGCCTACACTGAAATGCCTTCTCTTCCATTTTCCTATTGGGATTTTGGGCACATAAGCACATGCACCTGGCATGAGTTTTAAGCCGCTGGGTCCGAGACTTGAACTGCAGTCAAATATGTGGAAGTCCAGTGATGTAACCATTATGCCATCTGCTGATCAACTAAGAAATTTTTAAAAAATATTTTTCTTGACTTTAAACAATAATGTCCTCATATGTGTTATTCTCATTTATTACTCTATAGTCAATCTTAATTATAATGAACAGTTTTAACAACTGTCTAGTAAACCACGCTTTTTAAAATGTTTTTAAAAAATTTTTAGAGGTTTCCGCTATAGGGCACGTGTGCACGCCAGAAAGACAGAGAGAGACAGAGAGACAGAAAGCGAGAAATCACCCCCCCAGGGAGGATGGCCACGCCACAATCCCTTCTCCTCCATTCTCCTCTCGGGATCTTCGGCGCACACACACACATGCGCCTGGCGTGAGTTTAAGCTATAGGGTCTAGGACTCGAACCGCGGTTGACTAGATGGGAGTCCAGCAACATAGCCATTACACCAACTGTTGGTCCCCCTAGTAAACCATTTTGGCACTGATGTTAATTGCTTTGGACTCATTTTCATGGATGCTGGTATTTTGTCCTCACGGCCTTGCTCTGTGCCTCTACTGTAACATCCTCTTTCCTCTCTTAGAATATCTCCTGGTCTACCCTCCTGAGCTGTCATCACATCTTCACAGGTTCCAGCTCAGCTTATACTGTTGTCCTCACTAATAACCACGATGAGTACTCCTGCACTTTAGGCGCCTGGGGCCTGGGATAATCTCTTATAACAACTCCGACTCACTCCCTATTCAGATGGTTTCAACAAATCTTTACTGAGTTCCTGGTGTAGGTTAGGAAATGTTTTGGGTACTAAATATTTAAAAATATATGATCCTTCACACTAATGTGACTAGCCATATAGACATTGTAAAATATTATCAAGAGGAGAAAAGATAATATGCATTACTAAAATAAAGAGCATTATGCAATGCATATATATATATATATATATATATACACATATATACTTATATAATATTAAAATAATGTATATAATAAATATATAATAAAAATAAATTTAACTCATTCTTTTAAAGTATGATGAAGGCACTTTTAATCTGCAGAGAAAATAAAGCTAATAAAAGGAATTTCTATTTTGTATCATAAGAAATTTAGATTATGAATGTGTTCTTAATCACTGTAATGAGTTATGGGAAGGGCTTGTTTAATCAACTTATCCTAAGCAAGATTCATTTCGTTTGTTTTTGATAGCTTGACTGGAGTCTTGCCTGAGGGCATAGTGAGAGAGCAGATGACAGTTCAGTTTCAAATCCTTAGATCTGATGGTGTAAGCGTTGCCCATTTTTAATTTTAGAGTTCTGTACCTTACGTATGTACTTAATAAATTAGTTCCAGTCACAGATTTTAAATCTGATCCTTGCAACTAAAACCAGATAGAAAGTGGTTACTTTGTTATTTTCCCCAACTTTCTTCATACTTGTGCTCTGGAGATAAGGAGGCCTCTGGCCTCACTCTCTACCTTCCAGATGTGGTAGTTCTACTCCAAGGTGCCCCCCCTCCCAATTCAGCCACCTGGTATCTCCTGATATTCAAACCCCTGTGTCACCCTTTCTGACAGCATACCAATATGGCAGGAGCAATGATGTATCACTTCTAGTATCAGGAAACAAGATTTCCTCTTTTGTCTCTGGTACGCTCTTGCTCATAAACCTTTTATCTCCCTCTTGGATCACCAGCTCTGGAAGAAGCCAAGTGCTCTGTCTCCATAACATTCACAGACAACAGTGAGTGGCAAGGAATTGAGGTTCAAAGACCTACACACTATGAGGAACTGAGCCTGCCAGCAACTATGCAAGTGAGCTGAGAAGTGCCCCCTGTAGATTCAGTGAGTCTTGAAATGACTGTTCTCCTGTAGCTCATCAGAAACCCTGAGCCACACCCATCCAGTTAAGATGTCCCGCAGATCCTTGATCCTCAGAATGTGAGCCAGTCCATGTTTCTTATACTGAGCTGCTAAGGTGTGGGGTAATTTGTTATGCAGCAATAAATAACATATACTTGGTTCATAGGGAAACCTCCATGCGATAAGGAACAAACAGAGCCTCCACAGAATTTGTAAGGTTGACTGGCCCACAGATTCTTAAAGAGGGAAGTAGCTGCTTCATTTCCTCTATCTCCAGTCCTGGCTTTAGAGTTTATTATCTCTCTTTTTTTAAAATTTGTGTTCTATTTTTAGTTTACTACTGGCCACACATGCTCACCAGAGAGAGAGAGAAGAGAGAGAGAGAGGGAGAAAGAGAAAGAGATAGAGAGAGAGGGAAAGGGAGAAATCACCCCCAGGGGAATGGCTATGCCACAATCCCTTTGCCTTTATTCTCCTCTAGGGATTTTAGGGACATGCACTCATGCCCAGAATGACTTTCAAGCCATTGGGTTGGGATTTGAACTACAAAGTCGGCCATGTGGGATCCAGTCACTTTAACTACCACACCACTTAGCTAGCCCTCTATAGTTTGATCTTCTAATGAATGGCAGGGATAATTCGGTTTCCTCTTTCAAAACTCATTTGTTCATTGATTATAGGGATTGTTGAAGAAAAACATTATTTTCTTTTTTCTTTTTTTGGAGAGGTTTTTGCCATACGGCGTGTACGCTCGCCAGAGAGACAGAGAGACAGAAAGCAAGAAATCACCCCCCACAAGGGGGGATGGTCACACCGCAGTCCCTTCTCCTCCATTCTCTTCTTGGGATCTTGGATACGCAAACACATGCACCCAGCGTGAGTTTTAAGCCACTGGGTCTGGGACATGAACCGTGGTCAACTACATGGGAGCCCAGCGACATAGCCATTAAGCTAACTACTGGTCCTAGAAAAACATTACTTTCTAATTATAACTATGTATACATAGGCAAGGGTACTTCAGAAAGTTCAGGGGAAAATAAAACTATGTACAAGTTTATTTTGGTGTGAAAAAATTAAAATCCATGGAATACATATCTTTATAACACACATTTTCCACGAACTTTTTGACGACTCCTTCATATATAGCTACCTCAATGTAACAACGTTAAAAAATGCTCTTACTATTTTTATTATGCATGTAATCATATGTAGAGAATGACAGAGAGTTGGAGAAGTTGGATAGATCGTCCACATATAAGTACAAACTTCAAGTCCACAAGTGCATTTTACATTTATATGTATATTCACATATTCTATCTAGATCATATATATCCTTGTCTATATATAGATAAACATACATGTATAAAGGCATACTTTATACATAAAGATTTATCTGTATACTAAAATTAAGATCTGTATATTGGTAGTTAACAATTTTTAAAAGAGATTAATTTAGATTAGCAGTTTATTGTATTATACACCAGCCCTTTAAACTTTTCATAAAATTAAGACAGATAAAAAGCATAAAAGTGTATTTAATGAATTCTAAACAAATAGGTATGTAGTGTTTTATATGTAAATATGTATAATTCTTTTAAATGACTCCATATTTATAGTTTATTTGTAAAAATATAGATAATAAAAATAATGTAGCTTTTACTGAAATTGTTTCATTCAGTGTTTCTTTGGCATGCTAAATGCAGTACATATAATAAAACCAAGAACAAATTACTATTCTTTACTCTTACTAGTCTCAATTTCAATTAATTAGTACATTCCTTATAGACAATAAGAAGTTTCCATTTGTTATTTACTAGTACTCTACTTATTTTTCAATAAAATACTAAATAATAGAGTCAATCTATAATTTGGTGACATTTCATACTTAATTGTGGTTCATTTCTATAGTAACTAAATTTTTGGCTAATTCTCACATTATCAAGGTACTAATCTCACAAAATACACATTCCTCATAACTTTATGGGGATCAGAGTAATTTTTTTCTATTTTTAAATATCTTCCATCTATCTGTATGTGAAGATACTCTATCCCTCTCTCCTCCTAATTAGTATTTATCATTTAATTCCAAACATGAAAAAGAAAAACTTAGGGCTACCATTCAGTAGGATGACTATTTTCTATTTCAATAATGATACACTAGTAATAAGAATTTTTTTTAATAGAGAGAATGGAAGAAATATGTAAATAAATATCGACTGAGAAATTGAACATTTAAAGTCACTTTAACAATCAGGATATATCTATGCTGTTACTTTCCAAAATTATATACAATATTTGCTCCTGTAAATAAGAACAAATCTAATTAGAAGCTAGGTAAAAATTAATTCACCCACTGGTGATGATGTGTATAGTAATGTCTTTGTCTTGACTGATGTGCATGGTAATCGTGCTGGATAAAGAAATGTTATACACTATAAAAATATATGTGATTAAATTTAATATAAATAATAATAAAAAAATTAAATCACCCCCTTGGGAAAGACTCACTGTCACTGACCTGTGCACCCAGGTCTCTGGAATATTGTGAGCTGCATACACGGTGAAGCTTAGGTGGGAATGGAGTCCAGGATGTACACAGGAAATGCTTCCGGGTGCATTTACGGGCTGAAAATCTGCATAAAAGCTGCTACAATACATGTGGGTTAGCTGATAGATAGATGAGGAGAGTTCAGTTGTCACTTTCTCTATCAAGCCTGGAGGGAAAAAGAGAGCTATCAGGTCATCTCTGAAGGGACTATTTATTATAAGCCAATAATTACAGCTTTGAAACTTATAATAAAATTTAACTCAAATGACCAACTGAAGCCAACTGGCCACCTGTGCCTCAGAATACAGCCTGGATGAACTCTTAGCAGAATAGATATCAGAAAGTTCTTGTATATGCAACAGTAGAAAATTTGAAAGCATAGCCTTTGAATCACAAAAGCAGTTTCTGTTTGTCTGATATTTAATAATTACTTGTTTCTTCTAGGAGAGAGAGAAGAGCGAGCTAGAGCATCCCCAACAAGGTCCTGATCCTTCGATCCACCCCAGGTCTACCCAGCCCAGACTATGGGCTCACGAGTACCCAGCACACTTAAAGTCTCTGTACATGAACTGGCAACCTTCTCATGTGGGTCTGCCTCGAAGAACACTAGGGTTTTATGATTGTGCCACTGTCTGGTTCCCACAAATAAGATTTTTTTTTTTTTTGGAGAGGCTTTTTGCTATAGGGTGCATGCGCTTGCCAGAAAGACAGAGAGAGAAAGAGATACAGAAAGCGAGAAATCACCGCCCCCCCCCGCCCCCAGGAGGGATGGTCACACTGCAATCCCTTCTCCTCCATTCTCTCGGGATCTTGGGCACACACGCACATGCGCCTGGCATGAGTTTAAGCCACCAGATCCGGGACTTGAACCATGGTCAGCTACATGGGAGTTCAGCGACATAGCCATTACGCTAACTGCTGGTCCCCCACAAATAAGATTTTCAAAATTATTAATTTAGCATTTTGATCAAATGTAATTGCAATATTTTGGGTTCTAGTTTAGGATCATTTAGGATTAATTTTCAGACACGGGATATGTTTTCTACATGACTTATAAATACTTCAAACAAATTCCATCTAAAGAATTATTCATAATGAGTTTGATTACGCTGTGGTATTTATTATTAACGGAAGACTAATCACATACATTGTGCTGACATAAAAAGAGAATAATAATAGTGCATGGCTAGGATTTGAAAGAAGCTTGAAATGAAAGATTTATGATGTTTACTAAATCTTAACAAAATCAAAGCTTTTCTTGAATTTTACATTAGTTATTTAAAGGAACTCTATTGATTATCCCTGAAAGCGACTTGTCATGAGGAAAAATAATGAAAATAACTAGGTATACGGACTAGCAGTTTTCCCCTGGCACCTGAGGAGATCTTGAGAGAACAAGTAAGCACATTGTTAGAAATGATGTTCTTAGAATCCACTGCCGTACGATTCCAACATGTGCTGAATCCAATCACTCAGCACAGCTGTTTATTCAAACACATATATTTCCTTATAAGCTGTTTTTGAAACATAAATGCTTTTTGGTTTCTTGCTGTTTTGAAAAGAAATTAATATAAAGAGTAAGCTTTGACCAGCAGTTGGCGTAATGGTTATGTTGTTGGACTCCCATATAGCAGAGTGGTTTGAGTCCTGGACCCAGAGGTTTGAAACTCACTCCAGGTGTGTGTGTGTGCACATGCCCAAAAACCTTAGAGGAGCATGGAGAAGGGATTGCTACGTGGCCATTCCCCCTGGGGGATTTCTTGCTGTATGTCTATCTCTGTCTCTTTGGTGAGTGCATGTACCCGATAGCAAAAATCTCTGTTGCAAAGACAAAAAAAAAGAAGCAAGTGTTTTCCTTCCATAGGCTGCAGTTCCAATGCTGGGCATTTGGAATCTTCAAGAGGGAGGCGAGCTTCAGCATGGAGCTTCTTTTCACACTCTCTGTTCATAATTAAGCTTTTTGTTGTTGTTGTGGCTCAACATCTGCTATTACTCACTTATTCATAAATTTGCACATAGTTTATAAGATAGATAAGTTTTACTTATTGGCTACATTTCTTAAATTGTGCCTGTTGTTGAAACAGCCTGGGAGGATGGGCAGAGTGAAAAAACTCTAATCAAAATTCTTTGAGAAATCAGCAGTAGCAATTAATGAAACAGAGAGTCAAGCAGCAGAAAAAAAAAAAAAAAAAACAGATTAAAATAGTCTTAAACGAGCCCTCAGCACATTCTGGAGACCAACCAATAGGGATTCTCCTAAACAGCGGGAGGCAGAGAATTATTTATTTATGAAAACCTCTTATTCCCCCATTCCTGAATTGTAGTTCTCTGAAGCAGGAAACTTCTTGCCAATAATTCCAAGTCTTGGGCACATACGCTAATGAATAAATATCTAAAACAAACCATTAAGTTCACTTAGAGATATTATTAATTTAAGCCCCACCACACATTTTGAGGAACTTCAATTACTTGTATTTTTATATTTTTAATTATTTTTAGGAAGATTTTTGCTATAGGGCATGTGTGCTTGCCAGAGAAACAGAGAAACAGAAACAGAGAAATCATCCCCCAGGAGGAAGGCCACACTGCAATTCCTTCTCATCAGTCTCCTTTTGGGTTTTGGGGTGTGCATGCAAACATGCCCAACATGAGTTTTAAGGCACTGGGTCTGGGTCTCAAACTGCAGAAGACTATGTGAGATTTCAATGACTTAACCATTATGCCATAATTACTCAAACTCTACTCTTTATTTTTTTATGCAGAATGACAGTTCTTGGTTATAATTTGCTTCTTTGAGGTTGTACAGAGATGTGTCCTTATATAGTATGCTTTACTTCTAGAACTCTGGGTGAAGAAGACATTTCAAATAACATCATTAATATGCATGAAGGACTCCAGACACTGGGCATGGTAGCTAAATATGGTGAAATAATGTTTATTAGAACTGATTTTATTTTGGGAAAAGTGTTTTAATATCACAAAATCAAGAAGCAATGACAGTATATTCAGCCTTCCATATTCATGGCTTCAACATCTGTGAATTTAAACCAAATTGGAGATCAATAATATTTAAAAAACAAAACAAAACAAAACAAAACAAAAAAATGAATGTGTCTGCACTGAACCTTTACAGGCTTTTTTTTTTTCTTTCTAGTATTTACTCAGTGGGACAATATAACAACTATTTACATAGATTTTGCACTGTATTGGTTAGTCTAAGTAATCTAGAGGTATTTCAAACTACGTGGAAGGATATGCACAGGTTATATGCAAATACTATGCCATTTTAAATAAAGAACTTGAGTATCCAAAAACTTTGGTATCTATAGAATCCTGGAACCAATTCCCCATGGATATAATGAGGGATAACTGTATATATTAAAACTATGCTATTAAAATTTACTAGAATCTCTCATAATTTTCATAGAAAATCTCTCATAATTTTCACCAGAAATATGGGAATATGGGAGGATATTCCTAATAGAAAGAAAGCAAGGGCCAGTTCTAAATAGGCGTTCCTCCAGCTTGTCTATTCTAGATAATATCACTTAGGCTTGTGTTAATATTGTTAGAGGGTGTTCATACCTTCCCTTGCTCTATTATGTTCTGGAGTTTCATGAATAATGAACAGAAATATGTTTCACTAGCACAAGATTCCCCCCTCCCCATACCCTCTGCCTCCCTATTTTCTTATGTAATGTAGGGTAGAGACGTTTCTTAGAATTGAATGTTTTCCGTTTGAGTAATGGTAATTATAGGTGAAAATATACCGGTCTTTATATAAATTTTTACTGAGTGATTAAGGGTGTGCAGGCAGGTTGGGGTTCATTTGCTTTCCACAGTTACCTCTGAATCCAAGGTGTTATTCAAACATTTGTGAGTCAGACAATTAATTGCCTCAAAGATATTAAACTAGCACGTTACTATGCCAAATACTGCCAGTATGTGCCAACAAGAACATCCCTGGATATTAAATGCTATCATATCTTTTAACCAGACTTAAACAATTGAGGTTTAAAGTGTTCAGGCTAGTATCACAGAGTTGAGAAGTTGCAGAGTTGAGATTTGAAACCAATTCTGCCTGATTCTAAAAATTTGAACTCTGCTCTCTACACCATATAATCACACACCTATTATGTTCTACCAAGTCTTCTAGTGGTTTGCAATTTTATAGGCTCAGAGACACTGTGAACACTAGTTATTCCAGAACCTAATTTTTCTACCTATGATATTATCTTGCTCTTTCAAACAGAGCTTAAATTTAATTTGAAATTAGTGACTTTGGAGACCGAAAGCTGCTGATTTTCTGATTTTCATTGCTTCAAAATATAATTTGGTAAGTACTAAAATTATGCAGTGTCTGGATGGTTCTAAGAATACTTTGAGTATTCTTTTAAGGTTTTTTTTTTTTAATTTTTAGAGAGATTTTTGCTATAGGACATGTGCACTCTCAGAAGAGACAGAGAGACAGAAAGCTAGATCCACAAAGGGGTTCTCTTCCCTGCTCTTCCTTTCTCCTGTCAGGGTTTTGGTCATGCATGCACGTGTGCCCGGTGTGTTTCAAGCCGCTGGGTTTGGGATTCAAACTGCGGTCAGCAATATGGGAGTCCAGTAATGTAACCATTATACCAACTGCTGGTCCAAAGGATTCTCTTAATTTTTATAAATCACTTCATTTTTTATTTTTATTTATTTATTTATTTTGGAGAGGTTTTTGCTATAGGCCACATGCGCTCGCCAGAAAGACAGAGAGAGACAGAGAGACAGAAAGTGAGAACAGCCCCCCCCCCCGGGGGGGGATGGGCACACCGCAATCCCTTCTCCTCCATTCTCTTTTTGGAATCTTGGACACACACGCACATGTGTCCAGCATGAGTTCAAGCCACCAGGTCCGGGACACGAACCGTGGTTGACTATACGGGAGTCCAGTGACATAGCCATTACGCTAACTGCTGGTCTCCTCAATGTGTATTTTTATTCTTCACAGAATAATCACTTTCTTTGGTAAAAAGGAATTTTAGCAAAGCATTTTGTTCCCTCAACAAGTATTTTGTATTTTGTGTGTGTACGTGCATGGTGTGACCACATTGGGATTAAAAAATTGAAAAACAAAAAAAATGATTCTGGTTTCTATAACTTTAGTGTTTTTATATATTTATCATCTTTTAATATTTAAATACATGTGTTTCTTACCTGTTATTGATGTCTCTGAATTTTGGTGAAAATTCTGAAAAAGTATGCAAAAACATAAACTTGTTATTCATACAACGAATTCACAAGAGTCACACTGGTACTATCTAAAAATCTAAGCATTTAAATGTCTCTGGTGCAATAAAGACAATCATTTCTTGATATCAGAACAATGTTGCTTTTTAAACTAAAGAAATCTAAATTGTACAATAAAGAAAAGCCTTCCAAAGGTTGTGATAAGCAAAGTGGCCTATTTGAATTTATTCAACAACAATTGTTAGAACAGGCTCAGCCTTTTCAATATTATTAGACAGTTCTACAGGTATTGTCTAAGTTTAGACCTCCTCCATGACTAACTAAACACAGGTAATTAGAAATGCACTTAATCTTTCGATATATTCTAACCTTAACTTTTGATATAAGTGCATTTCTAATTACCTGTGTTTAGTAGTTCTGGCTCTTATTATTCAATATTACCAGTCTTTCAGATGTAAGCTTTGGGAAACATAAAAAAATAGTTAAAAAGTAAAAGGCTGGATTGAAGTAGATACAATCATATGGGTTTACTATATAGTTTCATTTATTTCTCTTTAGGGGATTAAAACACTGACGGTCAAGTACTTGAGAAACATAATATATCACAAATCATCCTAAATAAAAAAAAATGCAATCTGAAAATTTCTTTTTTTTCTTTTTTTTTTTTTTTAATTTGCTAGAGGGTACTTGCACTAATTGGAGAGAGACAGAGAGAAGGAGACAGGGAAAGCCAGAAAGTATCGGCCATGGTGGGTGGGCATACTGTGATACCTTCACCTCCATTTCTCCCTTCTTTGGGGATTTGGGGCATGCATGAACATATACCTGGTGTGTTTCCCAAGTGTTTGGGTCGAAACTCAAATCATTAACCACCATTCTACAGGCCAGTCCTACTTTGTCATTTAAATTTTTATCCAGCAGTGTGGGAGCTTTATTTATTTATTTTATCTTTGTTGGTAGCCTGTGATTACATTGGTAGCTTTGGATTTGCTGGCTATACCTTGACTATCCTGAAAATTATTTAAAACAATTCATAGGCTTACTAAAAATAAGGTGTTAGCCCAAAAGAAAACTCAATTTTCTAGTAAGATACATTTAAATCAACACTAATTTTTTTTAAAGAAATTTTGCCATAGGGCATGTGTGCTCTCCTAAGAGACAGAGAGACAGAAAGCAAGAAATCATCCCCCAGGAAGGATGGCCATACCACAATCCCGTCTCCTCCATTCTCCTCCTGGGATCTTGGGCATGCACAATATGCGCCCAGAATGAGTTTCAAGCCTCTGGGTCCAGGACTTAAACTGCTGTCGACCACATGGGAGTCCAGTGACCGTACCATCGTGCCATCTACTGGTCCCGACACTAATTTTTAAATTCATATTTAAAAGTTTGCTTTTGAGGAAATACATTAAAAGTCAGATTTCTTAAACAAGTAGAGAATATTTTTTTCTATAACAAAAAGTTGGCTATAGTATTCCTTTAAAGAGGAAATACTTCTGTACTTCGTGTTTAAAATGTAATTAAATGTGTACAACTTTTTATTTAAAAGTATCATTTCACATGAACCTTTTGATTGCATTTCTATTAGGTAAAATATTTTATTTGGGCATAGTTTCAGCCACTAGTTTTAACGGCTCTGCTTAAGATCTTCACCCTGTCTGTGTGAGACTATTATAGATGTTAGCCTGAACTGGATTTATCTAGAATTCAATGTATTCAAAAATATAAACTTGTATTATAAAATCACCATGACATCCACCTATACCACAATGAGAAAGACCATAGTTTTCATTTTGTGGTTCACTTATTGTGTGAGCAGTTAACAGAAATATATTATGTGAGCTTCTGAAAAAGAACTTGAAGGATGGAAACTTGTTTCCATTGCTGGAAGGAAACATAAAATGGAGCACAACTGTATTTGTGATATAATTGATCATCTTGCCAAAACTTACATTTAATAAATACCTAATACTTCCCTGCATGGCAGGAAATGGTCTTCTACAAATTAACTAAAAGTATAGCCAAGAGAAAGGAAAACTTCTCAGACTTCAGAGATTATTGGCGGAAGACCTGAATTTCTCAGCACTTCTTTAACCCTATGTTTGTGGTGAGTAGAAAGACTGAATTATGATGGCTTTTACTGGGAGTTTGTTCCTGCACACCTTTTGCAAAATGTACTTACTATTTTTTATAGTCTTCTTACATGGGTAGGCTCACAATTAAGATAAGATGGAGAGAAAACACCTTTATGGCTACTGAGAACTAGTGATTTCAGGGGAATAGGAGAAATGAAGATTTTCCACTGATAATTCAGCCTGTAGCCCACAAACTCACGTGGTAGACAGACTTTCAAGCCTCCTGTCTCTGTCTCTGTCTTTGTCTCTCTCTACCTCTGTCTCTGTCTCCTCATTTTTTTGTAATTTTTCCTTTTTAAAATTTTTAAAGATAAAGCAGTTTCTTGGCATTCAACCCCTCCTTTCCCTTTATCTTAATAATCCCCTCTCCCTGTCCCAAACCAGGAGAGGCAAGGGAGCAGGCTTCAGAAGACACCTTCATGGCTACTGAGCATGCTGCATGGTTTTCTAATTTTTGCTTTTAAAAATAATATTTTTTTAATAGTTTTTTCCTTCTCTTTGTCTCTGTTTCTTGGTTGTTTGTGTTGCTGTTGCTTCTCTCTTTCTATTTCCTTTTCTGCACTCTCCTGGACACTCAGATTGAACTTCAAGATTGGGAAGAAACACACTTTCCATCAGATGACTAGAAATCACCACAGTACCACAAGAAATATGGGAAGGCAAGAAAATACCTCTCCTCCAAGAGAAAAGAATAACTCCTCTTCATCCACAGACAGTTCAATGGAAATCATGGAAATGTCTGATAAAGAATTTGGAACATTCATATTGGTGAAGCTAACAGAGATGGAAGAGAAGAGACGGTGAACTGTAGAAGAGAATGGAAAAAGGAGCTGATGAGTCCTGGGAGGTGAGGAAATTCTTGCAAGATCTAAAAGAGTAATTACACACTTTACAAGAATCAAATGGAACTTTTAGAGATGAAGACTACAGTACAGGAAGTCAAAATCTCTTTTGAAAGTATTAAATGCAGACTAGATCATACAGAAAATAGAATCTCAGATGTAGAAGAGAAAATGGCTGGCCTAGAAAAATCCACCACAAAGAGAAAATTGCCCCAAAATTTGAGAATAATATATGATAAATACTAGATACCATCAAGCTTCCAAACATCCAGATAACTGGCATTCCAGAAGGTGAAGAGACTCATAAGGGCATTGATAATCTATTCCATGAAATCCTGTAAGAAAACTTTCCAAACCTGGAGAGGCACTCAAAGATCCAGTCCCAAGAAATACAAAGGCCCCCTAATAGTATCAACCCAAGAAGATCTTCTCCAAGACACATTATAGCCAGACTGACTAAAACCACAGACAAAGACAAGATACTAAGATTGGCAAGAGAGAAATAGCAAGTTACCTACAAAGAATATCCCATCAGACTAACAGCAGACTTCTCATTGGAAACAATGTGAGCAAGGAAAGAATGGGAAAATATTTTCAAAGTGTTAAGGGAAAAGCAATTGTGATCGAGAATACTGTATCCGGCAAGATTATCCTTCATATGGGAAGAAAAAAGAACATTCTCAGATAAACAAAACCTGAAATAATTTACCAGCACCAGACCAGATCTCCAAAAAGTTCTCAAGGGAATGCTATGTCAGGAAAATTAAATGTAGTCACACAGAAATAAGAGTTCAAAAACTAAGAAAATGGCCAACATAATCGTAGGGACAAGCCTGGAGTTGAATATTATACCCCAGAATTCAGTCAGGAAGATGGAACCACAACACAAAATAGATTAAGTACATGAGACTGAACTGGTGAAATAGCATTCTGTGACTTTTGACCAAAATATTGCTGCTTTTCTTTTAGGCCTTATTGGCCAGTTTTAAGAGTATTTGTCCTGTTGTGAGCTGTCAATAAGTTTATATACCTACTATTCGAACAGAATACTAACCTGTTTCCAGGCTTTAAGTTTTTTTTTTTTTTTTTTTTTTTGAGAAGTTTTGGCTATAGGGCGCGTGCACTCGCCAGACAGAGAGAGACAGAGAGACAGAAAGCAGGAAATCACCCCCCGGGGGGATTGGCA
>NW_006204563.1:334626-381832 GCF_000334495.1 Tupaia belangeri chinensis
TATATATACACACACACACACACACACACACACACACATATATACACACACATATGTGATACTAGAAATGGAAACTTATTGATGATAACATACATAATTAAGCCACTATGCAGTGTATTGTGGATGGAAAACCCTTTTTGTATGCTGTGATGATGATTAGGGCATGAATGTACATTAATTAATTTTTTTAAAAAAGAAGTTTCAGGAAAAACATGCATATTTGATGACTGCAGTAAGCTATAGAGCCCCAACTAGGTGTTACTTTATAGTATGTTCATTCTACTCAGTAAGGTTTATGCCTAAAGTCAGACTAGTGTTCATGGATATGTATATATCAGCTGCACTTGCTATTGGAAATATTTAGATTAATTAAATTCATTAGCAAATCAATAAAACTGGGGGAAAAGGCATAGAAAGCAACCATGGATACCAGGGACAGTGTGGGTGGAGGGTGGGACATGACAGAAGGTGAGAGATAGGGAATCAAAGATAGCAAAAAGAAGCAAAATGTACAGGAAATAAGAAATGGAAAATTATTTCTTGATGATTACATGTATGTTGCTGTGCTTGATTGAGCCAATATACAGTGTATTCTGAATGGGAAATCTCATTTTGCATGCGTTAATGACATATAGTGATTGAATGTAAATAAATAAATTTAAATATAAAAAGAAAAAAGATAAGATGGAAAAACAATTTTAAATGTATGGATATAGATGTCAATGAGTAAATGAACTTTTAAAGTCTGCTCAAAATAAATAGGATCTTTTAAGAATGGTCTTTGAACTATTTTGCTCATAGATCAGTATTAAATAAATTCATAAGTGTCTTTTCTTATTTGTTATGTATAAGAATCATGTGTCTTATCAAAATGTGTGATAAACAAATATTTAGATATGTTATGAAATAACAAGTCACAAAGAAAAAGCACACAATATTTAGTTCTTGTAAGTACATAGGGAATGTAAAATGTAAATGTGAACTTTTCCCAAGTGTTGTAACTGTCCATAGCTTTTCTAGAAAATAAAAATTTCTCCAGGAAGGGTTCTTTTAGCTTCAGATATATTGAGAGCTTGAAATTTCTGAGAAAATTGTCATTCTGCGGTTTTAAGGAAGTTTCAGAAAACAAATGCTTTGAAATAAAGCTTTTTATATTTGCTACAGGGCACATTCGCTTGCCGGAGAGACAAAGACAGGGAGATAGAAATCACCCTCCACGGGGGATGGACATGCTGCAATCCCTTCTCCTCCATTCTTCTCCTGGGATCTTGGGCGTGCACGCACATATGCCTGGTGTGAGTTTTAAGCCGCCGGCTCTGGGACTCAAAGCATGATCAACTACATGGGAGTCCAGCAACGTAACTATTCTGCTATCTGCTGCCCCCTTATCTAGAAATACTTTAACATCATTTAAAGTGCTTCATCCCCCCAAATTATACTTTCTGGGCCTGATTGAGGTGGCATATATCAATATGCTGTACTCTGCAGTCTGGGACCACAAGTGAGGCCCAGGTTTGATTCCTGGTCCAATCTAAAGATTAGGTATGGTGGCTGCACCTGCACTGTGGTGAGGTAGGAAGGTTGAGGCAAGAGGATCGTGAACTTGAGGCTGGCCTAGGCAATGTACTGACATCCTGTCTTAAATAAATAAATAGGTAAGTTTTACTAATTCTTTGATCAGTTGTTTGTTTCTACCTATGCACCAGGAGCTGGACATAAAAGTTTAAAAACGGGGCCAGCAAGTGGCATGGTATTAAGGTACTGCACTCCCATATGACCAACCATAGGTCGAGGCCCAGACCAGGTGGCTTGCTTTCTCACTTTCCCTCTCTCTTTATCTCTTTCTGGTCAAATTAAAATAATAATAATAATAATAATAATAATAATAATAATAATAATAAAATAATTCTTTGAAAAAAACAGTTGAAAACAATCAGTAATCTTGACAGATGTGAAGACATGTGTCCACATTCCCACCCCTGGTCTCCTCCTCCAGTGTCTGTATTTGACCTGAGGCTGGCTATAATCAGTGGCATGAGATAATGGGACCTCATTGGGCATGCACATTTAAGCCTCCATCCTGGCGTCATGGGGGAGCTAAAAAACTACCATCAACACCATGCCTGATACCTCCAATAATAATGATGACTTTCATTCAAGCTGCTTAATACCTAGGACTTGTATTAACTTTATTTCTAATATTCACAAAACCCCTATAAGTTCTGTTTTATCCTTTTATTTTAGAGATAAGCTAATTTTCCAAAGGTCATCCATCTTGCAATCAAATTGAAGGGTGTTTGCATCACCCTTTGCATATGATCACATCAGATTTCCTACCTTTTTATAATTTGTGAGGACCACAAATTTTAATATTTATGCATGAAGGCATTTTGGCAACTACATAATTATTTAATTTCCTTCTATAATTGGAAAGTAAAAGAGTAGGTGTTTCCCCATTAGGGAAAATTGAGGAAAATAAATACAAATCTTTCTTAGACATTGCATTCTGAGATTTATGGCTTATACAATTTCACCTTTGATTTCTTAAATGCTTTGTGTTTTTAATCAATGTTTATCTTTAAAATATTTTACTGGTATACCTTCCTGACTTCTAAGAATCATTACTGTCACTGTTCATGAAATGTTAATAAGATATTTAAATTTCTGTAGTCATTTTACTCTCTCATCACACAAAATAAGTTCTGATGAGAATAAAACATAGAAAGTCCAACATAAATAAATTGAGTTTTCATAAAAACTTTCTTATTTGAAACAATAAGCAAGTAAGTATAATGATTTATAAATAATGATGTAACTCATATACTAAATCAATTCTTTGGAAATTTTAAGGCTGGCATATTCAAAGGTGATATAATCTCTGATGCTCTTTTCCATGTGGGCAAGGAATGAATGTATTTCTTCAGTCTCTTATGAAGTGTCACATATCATGGAATATGTATAGAGGCCTGAGTTCAGACCTTGTTTTTGCCACCTAGTAATCCTCTGTGCACAAGCTGAGTGTCGGATTTTTAATAAAGAAATAAACATTAAAATGCCAACCGGGGGACCACCAGGTGGTGTGGTGGTTGAGCTGCTGGATTCCCACGTGGCCAACTATGGTTTGAGTCCTAGATCTGGTTGCCTGCTTTCTCACTTTTTCTTTCTCTTTCTCTCTGTCTCTGTTTCTCTGGTAAGCGCACATGCCCTTGTAGCAAATTAAATAATTAATAGTAATAATAATAATAGTAAATAAAATTAAATAAATATTTTTAAATGCTAAACTGATGGCAATAGAAATAAAAAGATAAATTAATTAAAGTGATACTCATGTGAAACTGTTATATATTACAATACACTATCACATATTAGTTATTATTGTTACATTGTTTGGCTTTACCTAATCTACTACACTAATAACAAGATGAATGGATTTATTGTAACAGACTAATTTTGGGGGGTGTAATAATTAAAATTCATATTAGATTTCTGAGATCTCAAAGTCATGTAATGCCCATTGATTAAACCAGAAAATCATTACAGGATGTGGGATCTAGAGAACTTTACTCAGAAATAATAGCAGCAGTGTGCACTGAAAATTTAGCAAAAGATACACAAATATTGATCTTTTCTTTCCTACATATGTGATTTTTCTGTGCAGGCATGGACTTAACACCAGTGTAAACACTGGTACACATGAGAGCTGTAAGGGCCTGCCCAAACACTCGCATGTGAATATTCTATAAGTACGTTCATCCATTGCATTGGCTGGAAAGTCATGATGCATTTTGCATAGATAAATATGTCATGACTTTCCCAACAACCTGTAGGTAGGATGGTAGGATCAATTTCAATTTTACTTAGAAGTTTCAGGATAGTAATAAACTTCAGAAGTATAAGAAATTTCCTTTTAATTTAATTAAATCCACTTTGTATAATAGAATCAAGCTGCCATTACCCCCAAATGATTAAAATACATTCTGTATATGTGCACATATGCACACGCACACACACACACACACACACACACACACAGAGAGAGATACAGTTGTCAGTCAAGTCTTTCACACTCCTTAATTAATTATTGAATTAAGGTTTGAAATAATTGCTGTGTGATAAACGAATGTATTTACCTCTGCTTTTCTCTGAAGAATTAGATTTAGTCCACTTACTGCATCTGTGATTTGTTTGGTTTCCACGTACCCCAGCACACTGCATATTTTTTTAACTTCTTCAATAACATTACTCACGTTTTGCTGTAGATGAAAAGATTCACATATATACTGTTTATTAGAATCAAGAGGACACTTAAGTATCTTCAAACTATCTTTTTTCATAAAGAGGAAATGGAATAAAATGCGGTTGTTTGCCCCCATAAAAAAGAAAGCTCTCAAGCCTCTGGTTATCCTGTGACCAGAGCCATGATTTAGATTACATTGATACTCAATGTTAAGATTGATGTGGGAACCAGCAGTTAGCGTAATGGCTATGTCACTGGACTCCCACGTAGTTGAGCGCGGTTCGTGTCCTGGACCCGGTGGCTTAAAACTCACGCTGGGCGCGTGTGCGTGCGTGCCCAGGATCCCAAGAGGAGAATGGAGGAGAAGGGATTGCGGCGTGACCATCCCCCCTGGGGGGTGATTTCTCGCTTTCTGTCTCTCTGTCTCTCTCTGTCTGTCTGGCGAGCGCAGGCGCCCTATAGTGAAAAACCTCTCAAAAAAAAAAAAAGATTGATGTAATAGTAATTTATCTTCTTAACTAACTTACCAACTTAACATTACCTGAAATACAATGAGAAAGATGGGGCCATTCCTATAGCATAGTGGCAAAGGAAACTGGATCCCATGTGGCCAACTGTGGTTTGAGTCCTGCCTCTAGTAGCTTGAAAAATATTCCTGACACATGTGTATGTGTGCATGTGTGTGCATCCCAAATGCAAAAGGATGGAGATGCAGAAAAGAAGAAATTGCAATGTGATCATGCCCCATTGGAGACTACTTTTTTCTGTCTCTTGCTGTCTATCTCTGGTGAGTACATTACCCTCTGGCAATTAATAAAAAAATGGAGAGGCAGGGGAAAAGGGAGAAAGAGGAAGAAGGTGAGGAAGAAGAGAGGGACATAGCCTTGACAAATCTGTGGCTTATGTAAAACACTCTTAAGACATAGTGATGAAGGAAGACCCATGTAGAGTTTCAGAATGCATCTGTTTATGGAATCAATGTGCAGTTGAGCGCGGTTCGTGTCCTGGACCCGGTGGCTTAAAACTCACGCTGGGCGCGTGTGCGTGCGTGCCCAGGATCCCAAGAGGAGAATGGAGGAGAAGGGATTGCGGCGTGACCATCCCCCCTGGGGGGTGATTTCTCGCTTTCTGTCTCTCTGTCTCTCTCTGTCTGTCTGGCGAGCGCAGGCGCCCTATAGTGAAAAACCTCTCAAAAAAAAAAAAAGATTGATGTAATAGTAATTTATCTTCTTAACTAACTTACCAACTTAACATTACCTGAAATACAATGAGAAAGATGGGGCCATTCCTATAGCATAGTGGCAAAGGAAACTGGATCCCATGTGGCCAACTGTGGTTTGAGTCCTGCCTCTAGTAGCTTGAAAAATATTCCTGACACATGTGTATGTGTGCATGTGTGTGCATCCCAAATGCAAAAGGATGGAGATGCAGAAAAGAAGAAATTGCAATGTGATCATGCCCCATTGGAGACTACTTTTTTCTGTCTCTTGCTGTCTATCTCTGGTGAGTACATTACCCTCTGGCAATTAATAAAAAAATGGAGAGGCAGGGGAAAAGGGAGAAAGAGGAAGAAGGTGAGGAAGAAGAGAGGGACATAGCCTTGACAAATCTGTGGCTTATGTAAAACACTCTTAAGACATAGTGATGAAGGAAGACCCATGTAGAGTTTCAGAATGCATCTGTTTATGGAATCAATGTGCAGGAGGAGGGCAACCTTATTAAAAATCAGATTCCTGGGGCCTGTAGATGCTGTATCAGTTATGTCATTGGACTCCTACACAGCTGACTGTAGTTCGAGTCCCAGATCCAGTGGCTTAAAACTCACACTGGTCATTGGGGTCAGCAGGTGGCATGGTGGTTAAGGTGCTGGACATGGCCAGCCATGGGTCGAGGTCTTGACCTGGTGGCTTGCTTTCTCACTTTCCTTCTCTCTGTGTGTCTTTCTCTGGTCAAGTTAAGATAAATGAATGAATAAATAAAAAAATAATTAAATGAATTATTAGAAAAACAAAACAAAACAAAACAAAGCAAAAAACTTCACACTGGGCATATATATGTGCATGATAAAGATCACAGGAAAAGAATGGAGAAGGGATTGCAGCGTGACTAGCCCTCTGGGTGGTGATTTCTCACTTTCCCTATCGCTGTCTCTGTCTCTCTCTCTCTGGTGAGTGCATGTTCCTTAAGGCAAAAACGTCTTAAAAAAATCAGATTTCCAAGGTTCAGAACAAACTTGGGGCAATAAATTATGGTGTTGAAGTGTCATTGAAGCAATTGACATTTCCAACTAAATCATTAATGACAAATATAATCTATGGTAATAAAAAGTTCTTTAAATTAAAATTACTGGGGCCAGCAGGTGGCCTGGTGGTTAAGGTGCTAGACTCTCACATAGCCAGCTGTGGTTCTAGTCCCAGATCTGACGAATTGAAAATCATGCCAAGTATATGTGCATGCATACCTAAAATCCCAAGCAGAGTCTAGAGGAGAAGGATATGTGATGTGGCCATCCCCCTGGGTGGGTGATTTCTCACTTTCTCTATCACCGTCTCTCTCAGGTGAGCACGAGTGCCCTATAGCAAAAACCTTCAAAATAAAAAAAAGAAGAAATCAAAATTTTGGGCTGAACTTAAGATATATACAAATTTTATGATCACTGTTCTAAAAGCTTGTCATTAGTCTCTATATATGAGCTTTGCACATGTTTTTAAATAAATCTTTATTTCTAAAATTCTGTTTTATTTAAAATTTTTTCCATATGTTGCCATTCAATATGCCAAGAAAACTCTTTATTCCTTAATTTCACTCTACGACATGTTTATGTATCTTGACTATATCATTAATGATGGTGGTTTTCAAACCAGTATTGTAGTCTTTGCAATGGAGGATTAGAACAGTTTATTCCAGCAGGAGATGGAAACTATTTTTCCTTTTCTTTACACAAAGATATAGATTCACAGCACACAAAGATTTTAAGTGTATTTATTCTAGAATATTTTCTTAACAAAACATATAAAGACATATTGTGAATGTTTTATTAAAGGGATTCTACTTTGCCTTTTTTTTTTGAAAATTGTTACCTTTTAATATATTGTCAGTAACTTTATTACGTGATGTTGTAAATACTGAAAGCTCTTTTTATTTTAATAAATAAACTTAAAAAATCTGGACAGAATAGCTAATAATATTATGAAAAACAAAACAGAGATTCTAAAAATATCAATGGACTTAATTCAATGAGTTAAAAGGAAGAAGATGCTGGGCCAGCAGATGGCATAATATTTATGTCACTGGACTAATCACTGTATAGCATTATAATTTATAAAGTGAATTTTCCCAGTAAAAATAACTGTACAGTAATCCAGTGAAAGATATTATTATACACATTATCATCAACAGATAATTTTCCACTTTTGTGTTGCTTAAGTGTTCTGATTCTTTCTTTTTCCCCTTGGTTCCTTTCCTTCACCCTTCCCCATTTCCTACCCTCTTCCCACACTGTCTCTAGTATTTGCAATTGTTCTCTAGACTTTTAAATCTTCCAATCTTCCAGTTTTGCCATAAAGTGTGGGAATGTCAGTTTATAAGAGATATCAGCCATGGTACATGCACAGGTAGCTAATAAAATGGAAATTAAGAAGTCATTAAAACTAGGAGAGGCCAGGGGACCAGCAGTTAGCAAAATGGCTATGTCGCTGGACTCCCATGTAGTCAACCGTGGTTCGAGTCCCGGACCCAGTGGCTTAAACTCACGCGGGGTGCGTGTGTGTGTGTGCCCAAGATCCCAAAAGGAGAATGGAAGAGAAGGGACTGCGGTGTGGCCATCCCCCCCGGGGGGGGTGTGTGTGATTTCTTGCTTTCTGTTTCTATGTCTCTCTCTGTCTGTCTGGCGAGCATACATGCCCTAGAGCGAAAACCTCTAAACAAAACAAAACAAAGAAAACTAGCAGAGGCCCATGTACACTGGTACATGTGTTTGGGAGCTGCTATACCAGGCTGGGGCTGTGGGAGGCCTGGATTTGGTTCTCAGATCAGCTCAAATAGGCCAGGCATGGTGGCATGTGCCTGTAAGTCTAGCTAACCAGGAGGCTGGGCAGGAGCATTGTGACATGGAAAGTTCCTGTGAGAAATAGCAACCTCTTTATCTGTATTTCTCTTTCTCACATCTCAAAGCAAACAAACAACAAAAAAAACTATGAGAGAGGTAGTTTAGGTGCTTTGTTTATTTTTTCCCTCATATAGTCTAGGTAGATATGTGAGTTATGTGACTTTGTGGAAATTCATAAATATTACTAATTAAAATGCAAATGCTAGGTTGACTCGGGTCACTAGGTAGCTGGTAGCTAATTTCCTCAATCGAGGGCTCCAATTCTGCAATACTTCTTATCTGATCTATTTATCTCATTTAAACCTCACAAAACTTCAGAAAGATAAATATTACATTCGGTAGATTCCTGAGTCACTAAGATTGCTAGTATATATTAACTGGAATATTGCAGTTATAAAATTAGTTTAGTGATTAACTGAATGTGAGACCCAACAGAAAGGTTTCCTTTAAGATGATTCCAAAATTTGTCATTTGGAAAACCAAGAATATAGGGTGCCATTAATTATGGAAGAAATATAGGAAAAATGGAAAGATAGTCAGAAACACTGTGATGCCTATATTTTCTGATGTATATATCTCAGTCTTAGGGGAAATGAATAGGTTTCTAGCCCTAACAACTGTTGGGTAGAAAAAATATAGACACCACATACACACACTTATATAAACACTGGATAAATTATGAGAAAAAAATGTAAATGCATAGCTTAGCTCCAAACAAAGATAGGATAAATCTTTGGGAGACAGAAATTTAGAGGGCACTTTAAACCTGAGTAGTAGCTACGCTATTGATGTTGTAATGTCCTGTGGAAAATGTAAAACTAGATTAGATACTCAGACTTAGGGATTGGCTTTCATCACTCACTTTGGGACAAGTGCTGAAATCTTGGCCTAAACCAGTTGGTGGCAGTAGGAGAAGGGGTGAAAGTAGAGCTAAGGTCCCTGAATAAACACAGATACTGGAGAGAATGCCATCTGCAAAGTTTGGGAGAAGGAAAACTATGCCTATTGACCAGGAGAATTTGTGACAAAGCCTCTCTGTGTGCAGAATCCTTGAGTGGGAAAACATGATTACTTGAGAAACTGAAACTTTAATCTGTGTCATATGAAGGGTATTTTTATTACTTATAGATGGAATTTACGTTTAAAATTGTATGAGGTTCTTGTGACTATTTTGGACCGACGTGGAAGCAAATTTAATCATGATGGGAGACTAAAGTAGTATGCATTTAAATAGCCATGTGGTAACCTACTGTTTTCTAGATTTCTTATAAACTTGAACGAGTTTTTCTTTATATATACCTATTGAAAATTATCAAATTCAACTAAAGGATTTGGAGACAAATTGTGAATTTAGAATCCTTTTATTCCAGGTTCAGTAGCTAGTGCTATTATAAATTGCTTACTTAATGATTAAAAATAGTTTGGGGAGTTACAAATTGTTTAATCTATAGAACCCAGGTGGCCCTAGAATGATTGAAACAGCCAGATAATTTCCAGAAACTATAACTTCCTGATTCTAGTAGAGATGCAGTAACAGGTGACCAAGTAAAATGAGTGACAAAAACGACAGCCCCTCCAAAGAGAGAGAGCACAAGAAGCATGTAACCTGTGGCAGATCACAGAACGGTGGCTGCCCTTCAAAGGGAGGAGCAGGGATCAGCTAAAATTTCAACACATTACAAAAAGCAAAGTGGGAGTTCCCAGGTCAGTTTGGAACATCAGTGAGTCCAAAACACGAGGGGAGTTTACGATCACTTTGAAGCTCTTTTCCATGAACACCTACCAGTTTTTCAGGGACAATATTGAAGACAGTGCAGGAAACTGAAGGCCTGTGTAGTGCAGCAGGGATGTAGGGGACAGGAGCAAGTTCTCTCCTAAGAAGAGAAAGCCTTAGATTGTTAGAGAACGGGAAGGAGAACCTCTGCTGTCCTGCGTCCAGGCAAAACTCTTTTACTTCTTATGGGGGGTGGGAGTGCAAACAAAATGGTCTGTTTCTAGGGGAAAGGTGAGACATAGTTGAGGCTTCTTGGCTGATGAGGGTTTGCTTCTGGGGAAGGATCAGTGAGCCTGTCTTGGGTCCAAAATTTTACATGGATACAAACCAGAGGTTAGGTACCACTGGGAGGAGAAGTGGTGGATACTTCCTTGCACACGAATTACTGCAGATATAAGAATAAGTGTCATCAGAGGAGGGGTGGGGATGCTCAGATTTCCAGTCCTGAAGTTCAGCTATATACAGACTACCTAATGCAGTGGTTGGATCATTACAACTCAGAACTCCCTTGACTCTACCTCAGAAATGAGGCTACTATTTAGTAATGGAGAAGAGCAGAGTGAGTCCTCCTGGGAGAGGGACAGATATATTGAGAGGGACCCTTTCTGTGACACAGACAAGTAGGATCTGTTGAAAGTTGAGGGGGAAACAAGAATACCAAGAAAAATTCCATAGTAACACAAGTTCCACTGTAAGTACAGGTAATGAAGCTAACAGCTAGGAGAATTTGAAGCCTGTAGTGTCCTGATAATAATGATAGCAGGAACAAAACACAAAGCGAGGTCAAATCTTATTATTTTTTTTTTTGAGAGAGATTTTCGCTATAGGGCGCGTGCGCTTGCCAGACAGACTGAGAGAGACAGAGAGACAGAAAGCGAGAAATCACCCCCGGGGGGGATGGTCACGCCACAATCCCTTCTCCTCCATTCTCCTCTCGGGATCTTGGGCACGCGCGCACACGTGCCCAGCGTGAGTTTTAAGTCACCGGGTCCGGGACACGAACCGCGGTCGACTATGTGGGAATCCAGTGACATAGCCATTACACTAACTGCTGGTTCCCATCAAATCTTGACTTGATTGTATCAGTACAAGATTGTACTGATAGAGTAATAGAAGAAGGACACTGGCCGATTCCAGGTGTGGATACAGTTTAACTTGGATTGTGAACAGATAAAGCAATTAACAAAAGCAGACTAAGAAATGACCCAAATGTTAAAACTATCAGACAGAAACTTCAAAATAACTATTATTAATATGTCAAAGGATTAAATGGAAATGTGGACAACATGCATGGGGGATTTTAGCAAAGAGATAGAACCTATACAAAAAGCCAAATAGAAATGATATAATACCTACAAGATTAGATAGCAAGAATTTATCAATGGATTAACCATCAGATTGGACATAGCTAAGGAAAGTAGCAACTATAGGGCGCGTGCGCTTGCCAGACAGACTGAGAGAGACAGAGAGACAGAAAGCGAGAAATCACCCCCGGGGGGGATGGTCACGCCACAATCCCTTCTCCTCCATTCTCCTCTCGGGATCTTGGGCACGCGCGCACACGTGCCCAGCGTGAGTTTTAAGTCACCGGGTCCGGGACACGAACCGCGGTCGACTATGTGGGAATCCAGTGACATAGCCATTACACTAACTGCTGGTTCCCATCAAATCTTGACTTGATTGTATCAGTACAAGATTGTACTGATAGAGTAATAGAAGAAGGACACTGGCCGATTCCAGGTGTGGATACAGTTTAACTTGGATTGTGAACAGATAAAGCAATTAACAAAAGCAGACTAAGAAATGACCCAAATGTTAAAACTATCAGACAGAAACTTCAAAATAACTATTATTAATATGTCAAAGGATTAAATGGAAATGTGGACAACATGCATGGGGGATTTTAGCAAAGAGATAGAACCTATACAAAAAGCCAAATAGAAATGATATAATACCTACAAGATTAGATAGCAAGAATTTATCAATGGATTAACCATCAGATTGGACATAGCTAAGGAAAGTAGCAATGAAATTGATGCTAGATCAAGAAAATTTTCCTAAATAAAATATAAAGAAAAAAATAAAAGAAGTCAGGAGAGAAACCAGAACAAACATCTATACATAACTGGAACTGTATATAGATAAAAATGGAGCAGAACAACCCTCGAAGAAATAATGGTAACATACAAATTTGTGGAATGTTAATAAAATTTAGGAAAAAACCTATGACTTCAAAATCTAAAACATTGAATAATTCTATGTCAATTAAAGAAAATGAATTTATAATTAAAGTTCTCGGCACAAAGAAAATGGTAGGACAGTTTCATTAGTAAATAAAATCATTTAAGGAAAAAGAAGAAAAAATGAAAACCAATCATACTGAATTTTTTTCACAGTATAGAGAAAGAGATCGTACTTCCTAAGTTTTTTCTGAGGCCCAAAGTACTTCAACACTGAACAACATTACAACAAAAATCAAACTATACACTGATATTCCTCCTAAAAGTAGATGCAAATATCCTTAAATATCCAATTAAGATATTACTTCATTGAAGTTACAAACAAATTGAAAGGATTATAAACCCTTCTTAAGGGTGATTTTTTTTGAGAAATTTTTGCTATAGTGCATGTGCGCTCATCAGAAAGATGGAAAGAGACAGAGAGACAGAAAGCGAGAAATCACACCCCCTCCCCCCAAGAGATGATGGCCACGCCACAATCCCTGCTCCTTCATTCTCCTCTCGGGATCTTGGGCACACATGCATACGCGCCCGGTGTGAGTTTAAGCCACAATGTCTAGGACTTGAACCGTGGTTGACTACATGGGAGTCCAGCGACATAGCCATTGCTCCAACTGCTGGTCCCTAGGGTAGTTTAGCTCAGCAATGCAAAAATATGTTTTAAATTTGAAAAGAGTAAAAGAAACATCATATGTGCATACATATAGGTGCAGAAAAATCATTTGACAATTCAAGATATAAGCTCTTAGCAAACTAGAGATAGAAGAAAACTCCTTCAATCTAGTAAAAGTCTACTGACATAATACTATAACTATTACCGCCAAATATCTTCACACTTCATGGTAAAAGACTTGAACTTTCTCTCTGAGATTAACAAGAAGATGAGAATTCTTTGTGTATCTTCTACTAAAATTCTATTGCAGATTGTGGCAAATTTAAGATAATAAGGTGTTTAACAGATATAAAAGACTGAGGGACCAACAGGTGGCATGGTGTGTTAAGGTACTAGATTCCCACATTGTCGACCATAATTCAAATCCTTGACCTAGAGCATGTGTATGAAGGCCCAAAATCCCAAGAAGAGAGTAGAGAAGGGATTGTGGCATGGCCATCCCTCCCGGGATGAGTTCTCACTTTTCCTCTCACTGTCTTTGTCTCTCTTCAGAGAGTACATGTGACCTATAGCAAAAACTTTCAAAAATAAAATAAAAGGCTGATAGATTGGTGAGAAAAAAGAAAAAAATATTTTACAGACGTCATAAAGATTTATGTATACATCCTAAAAAGTAGTTTCTGGATATACAGGTGAATTCAACAAAGTGTGGTATTCAAGGTCATTATATAACATTCTATTTTATTTCTATAGCAACGGACAACTAGAAGATGATATTAAAAAGTAACCTTTCACAATATCATATAAAACATTAACTACATAAAGATAAATTTAGTAAAATATGTATAATACCTGTATACTATTATAAGTTACAAAACACCACTGAGAGAAATGTAAGAAAAATCTGTGGAAATGGAGATTTGGATTAGATTAGATTGGATGTACATATACTAGAAAATTCATTATTTAAAAGTATCAATTCTTAAAGAATTGATAAAATTTAATAAAATTGTAGCAAAGTATCTAGAATAGATAAAAATGTTTCAAAAAGAAAAATTTTTCAAAAACTTTGCCAGAGGGTACATGTGCTTAATGGAGAGCTATGAGAGTTGGCCATGTTGGATCCAACTGCCTTAACCACTATGTTACTGGGTGACCCTCATAATTTTCTATGAAAGTATGGTAAACAAGATATTTTGAATATCTGAATTTTGAAATAAGGAAAGACACACAGAATTGGAAATCTAGATTACAGCTATGCCTATATGGCTAATTGTTTTTGACAATGTTGACAGAATTATGCAATGGAGAAAAGTATATTATTTTAAATAAATTATTTAGGAACAACTGTGTATCTAGAAAAACAAAACCTAACACAAGCAAAAAAATAACTTAAAATTGATCCCAGAACTAAAAAAAATAGCTAAAGCTATTCTACAAATGATCTTAAAATAAACAAAATGTATGCAAATGTATATAGGCAAATATTATATAAACTAAAAGAAGCTATAAAATAAAATGTTAAAACTCAATTTCATAAAAATTAATGATTTTTTGAGTGATATAAATAAATGAAATAAACAAGTAAACAAATATCAAGCCACAGACAAGGAGAAAATATTTTCAAAACAAATACCATACCTCTCACAGTGAATTTTCATCTAGATATATAACTCTTACAATTCAATTTAATAACAAGAGGGAATATAGTTCAATTTTTAATGGAAAAATATTTAAGAAAGCACTTGACGAAAGAAGATATGTGAATGGCCAGTGATCACATGAACAGTAATCTGACATCATCAGTCTTAAGAAAATGCAAGATAAAAACATTAAGAAATATTGCCACACACGTGAACATCTAAAATGAAGGCACTGGCAATCTTGAGTATTGGTAAGAATGTGGAATAACAGAAGCTTTAACAGTGCATATATGATTCTATGGATGTAAACTTATCAAAAAGACAAAAGAAACACAAAATGAGGGAAGTAAATTATTGGTTTCATGAGATCTAGGACAGGAAAAATTTACTATAAAGAGACTTTTGGATACTTTTAATAAAAAATATTCATTTGTTCTATGAGAAAAAAAGATATATTTATTTATCTGTACATATAAAATACATATTTATAAAGTATATGTATATAATGGTTACGTCATTGGACTCCCACATGGCCAACTGCTGTTCAGGTCCTGGACCCATGGCTTGAATATTAGCCGGGTGTGTGTGCTTGCTTACCCAATATCCCAAAAGGAGAACGGAGTAGAAGGGATTGCAGCATGGATCTCTCACTTTCCCTTTCACTATCTCTTTCTGGTGAGCACACACACCCTATAGCAAAAAACTCTTAAAAAAACTAAGACATTATAATAAAGTGAGAAGATAAGCCACCAGCTGACAGAAGATAATTGCAAAACACATAACAAAAGGAAGAGTAAATATAACAAGAATCCCTGTGAATCTATTTGAAAAAAATATATGTAGCCCAGCCTAGGTGGTACAGTCCTTATTTAGGGCTTAAAGCCACATAGCTGATGGTGGTTTGGATTTCCCCCCTAGTTGACCTGAAACACACATTCATGTGTGGATATACTGACTAGCTGGAGGCTGGAGGAAGGGATCAAGGAATGACTAGACCCTATCAATGGATTCTCTTTCTCTCTCTCTTACATGTGAGAACATACGGTGTCTATGTATTCTATGGAAAAATATAAATGTGAGAAAATGTACAAAAGTTTGAACAAGTAGATATAAAAGAAGACAGAGCGCTGCTACATTAAAAAAAAAAATCAGCTCACTGTGCTGTGTGCTCACTGTCTGCCCTAGTTGCCTGCACCAACCATGCTGCATGCTCTCCAGTTCTGATTGCTTGTGCTGCATGCTCTCTGGTCAACCCTCCTGCCTCCTGCAGGCACCACTGCTATTACTTCACATTTTGCCTCCATGGTGCATTCCCCTCAGCTCAGCCCCTGGCTGTATAGGGACCAGAACGATTAGGATAAGTTAGGGAAAACATGCCTGCTGACTAAAGGGACTGCTACCTCTTCTGCAGCCCTCGGGTACCAAGCCATGGCCACTGCCTGTGAGTAGCCCCCACAGATAAAGGAATCAGGCAGGACTGTCAGGACAGGAGGAAGTAGACACAAACTTCTAGTTTCTATTTGAAAAAGGAGAGAATATCCAAATGCTTGAAACAGATGAGGCTCTGGAGGACATCTCCCTTCCCATCACACCCTCCGGAGAATGAGAGAAACTTTTCTCTGAAACTCTGAACCTCATACTCCTACCTGCAGTCCAGCATTCCCGCCCATAGAAGAACAAGAAAGCTGATACGGCACTAACACATCCTAGGGAAGCACAAGAACAAACAGTTTCAGGGAGAAGAAAAAAGAAACTGGACTTCCTACCCGACTGCCACCCCAACCTGGCAGGAGAGCTACGACATCCTGCAAGCTAGCCAGCAGGTGGCGTTCTGTTTATCAGAAGATGTAGAAAAGAGCACCCCCACTCAACAGAGACTGAGGAATTTGGGTACCACCTGCTGTTCTGGCAGACTGGGTAGACCTCCACTGTCTTCTGTCAGACTGAAGTCCAGGGGAATGGTTACTTGCTCCAATTGATGTCATCCCAAATGCCACCTTTAATTGTCTCATATACAGGCTATGTAAGCTCTGTTCAGATCTAGAAGACTATCTAGTCACAAGCCATTCTAGAATGACTTTGCCAGGGAACTGGGGATGTTCTCCCCACTCTTCCTCCCTGCCCTGCCTTCGAGGCACTAGAGACCATCCTGCAAAAATAAAGAAATGAGAGCTTCACCAGATGTCTAAACATCAATGCAGAGACACAAGCAATAAAATAAATCAAGGAACTATCTTTCCACAAAAGAACACAATAACTCCTTACCAATAATGGCTAAAAAACAAGAAATCACAGAAATTTCAGATAAGGAATTAAAAATATTCATCATAACAAAACTCAGTGAGATACAAGAGAAAAAGGGCAATCAATTCCAGGAGATGAGAAAGTCATTCCAAGATACATAGCAGGAATTCCATAAGGAGAAAGATAGCCTGAAAGGAATCAAGCAGAATTTCTGGAGATGAAGAACAAATCAGAATCTCCCTCAGAAGTATGAACAGCAGATTAAACCACACAAAAGAAAGAATCTCTGAACCTGAAGACATAAATCTCTGATTTAATCCAAGTCAGCAAAAAATAATGAAAATATACTGCTCTTCCCCCTAAAAATGAGGACAACATAGGAAAAACTCTAGACACCATTTAGGGGTTGAATAGCTTCACAATAGGTATTGCAGAAGGTAAGGAGATGGGTAAAGACATACAAAATATCTTTTTTTTCCTTTTTTTTTTTTTTTTTTGTTTTTTTTTTGAGAGGTTTTTGCTATAGGGCACGTGCATTTACCAGAAAGATAGAGACAGAGAGACAGAAAGCAAGAAATCACCCCTCCAGGGGAGATGGCCACGCCGTCTTCTCCTCCATTCTCCTCTCAGGATCTTGGGCACACACGCACATGCGTCCAGCATGAGTTTAGGCCACTGGGTCTGGGACTCGAACCACGGGTGACTACATGGAAGTCCAGTGACATAGCCATTATACTAACTGCTGGTCTCCAAAATATCTTTCATAAAATACTATCTGAAAACATTCTGAGTCTAGACAGAAATAAGAAATACAGGTGTAGGAAGTTAAAGAAGATGAAATAGATTGAATATTAGAAGATCTTTTCCAAGGTATATCATAGCCAAATTTGTGAAAATCAAAGACAAAGACAATATTCTAAAAATGTTCAAGAGAGAAATATCTAGGTACTTACAACAATTACCCCATCACACTAACCTCAGACTTCAACTGAAACAATGCAACCCAGGAAAGAATGAGAGGACATTTAAAACTCTGAGAGAGGGTGTGGTGAAAAGGGAACTCTTCTACACTGCTGGTGAGAATGTACATTTACATCCATGTGCAGATCTTCTGATTAACTGGAGGCTGAGGAAGGGGATCATGGAATGAAACTCTCAACTTCAGACTCCCATCATGCACTCCAGCATTCCTAACCTTAGAAGAACAAGATATTTACATTCCCACCAAAAGTGTAGGAGACTATAATACAGCCAATGTGGAGAACAAGATGGAGGCTCCTCAAAGACTTACAAATAGAACTACCATATGATCCAGTAATTCTATTCTTGGGTATGTACCCAAAGGATAGGAATAAACTCAGTTAGAAAAGAATTTGTGCATCCATTTTATTGCAACACTATTCACAATTGCTAAGACATGGAATCAACCCAAATGTCCATGAACAGAAGAATGCATTGAAAAAATATGGCACATATACAGTATGGAATACTACTTAGCCATAAAAATAAGACACTGGCACTTGATTGAAAGTGGATGAGCATGGAAAATTTACTAAGTGAAGCAAGCCAAATTATGAGAGAGATATTGTATGTCCCCACTTAATAAATACTGATTGTCCATACTTTATGGCAGAAACTCAAAGACTGGAAGATATAAACACATGAAGAATAATTGCAGACACTAGAAACAGTGTGGTAGGAGAGCGAGAAATAGTAGAGGGGAAGAGTAAAGGAATCAAGGAGAAAAAGAAGCAAAACATTTAAGGGACACAAAAATGAAAAATTATCTGTTGATGATAACACATATGAAAATATCTTTACCTGGACTAATTTATAGTGTATTCGTGCTGGGAAAATTCATTTTTTGAGTTGTAATAACTAACAGTGATTAAATGTGTGTGTTTTGGGGAGCCTCTGAAAGAAAAAAAAAAGTTTAGCCAATAATACTATACCAGAAAGGTTATCCTTCAAATTGGAGGGAGAAATGAAATTATTCCCAGATAAACAAAAATGGAAATAATTCATTAACACTGGACCAACTCTTCCAGGAATACTTAAGGGAATACTACATTAAAAAAAATGGAAGGGAGAAAAATAGAAATAAGAGAACATAAAATGACTAAGGAAAAGACTAACCAAGTGGCAGGAATAAGCCTGCAAATATCAATAATAAGGTTGAATGTTAATGGATTAAATTCCCCAATTAAAAGACACATACTGGCTAAATGTATTGAAAAGCAAGAGCCTTCTATATGATGCTTACAGGAAACACACCTCACTGATAAAGACATAAACAGACTGAAAATGAAGGGCTGCAAAAGTTGAGTTCATGCAAACAGAAATAAAAACAAACAAACAAACAAACAAATGCTGGAGTCATGATAGCAGACAAAATAGACTTCAAAGCTACTAAAGAGACAAAGAAGTATACCATAGTAGTAAAGGATCATTCACACAGAAGATATAAACATTGTAAATATTTATGCACCCTACATCAGGGCACCTCAAATTGTAAAAGATTGCTAGATTTAAAGGGAGAGATATATTGAAACATAGTACTTGTTGGGGACTTTGGCATCTCACTGTCACCCCTGGACAGGTCATCTAGACTAAAGTAAATAAATAAATAAACCAAGAGACATAAGAACTAAATAATGCCATAAACTAAATGTACCTGACAGGTTTTGATGGAACATTTTACCCAAGAACCACAAAATACACAGCTTTCTCAACTGTGCTTGGCATGTTTTCAAAGATCAACTATATAATAGTGCACAAAACAAGCCTTTAAAAATCAAAAAGTATAGAAACTATGTCTAACACATTTTCCAAGTTCAGGCAACAATTCCAAAAATAGACAAATGGCACTACTTCAAGCTAAAAAGCTTCTGCAAAGCAAAGAAAACAAAACATAAAGTGAGAATACAACTCAGAGAATGGTAGAAAATAATTGCAAACTATGCTTCAGATAAGGGACTAATATCTAAAATATATAGAGAACTCAAACCACTCACCTACAAATGAAAAAAAAAATGAACAATCCAATATAAAACAAAAACGGGCAAAGAAGCTAACCAGACAACTCCCTAAGGAAAACATACAGATGGATACAAAGCTATGAAAAAAATGTTCAACAGCTCTTATCATAAGAGGAACACAAAATGAAGCCACAATGGCATAAATTCAAGATATATAATAATAGGAGGTAAAAACATGAGAGGGGTAACAAAATGAAGCCTTGGGAATTCTCACATACAATGAAATATGTACAGTCTGACTATATACATATCTGGAATTACCTTGTAAATCTACAACACTAAGCAGATACCTCATAAAAACCTATGGCATAAGACTCAAATATATAATAATAGACAGGCAAGTGTAGATAGCGGAGACTATGGGAGACGAGTAAAGGGTAGGGAGTGAAAAAGAATAGCTCAGAAAAAAATAAAATAAATAACAGACATACGAATGTAAACAAACTTCCCTGTAGAAAATTATATGGTACTATCTTTGATTTTATTGTTTCACACTTTGAGAAATCATATTATACACTATAAAGATGTAAAATGATTAACTATAAATAAGAAACATTAAAGAAGAAGCAAAGAACCATGAATTTACTAAAAAGAAAATTAAAATAAAGCTAAAATATCATTATAATATGAATACTTCATGTTGGCAAACAGTTAAAAGGTGAACCATTTCACACATTGGTGGAAAAATGAAGCCTTGGGAATTCTAACATATGGTGAACTATGGAGTCTGACTATATACAAATCTGATATACCTTGTAAATCTACAACCCTAGGCAGATACCTCGTAAAAACACTTGCTATTAATTCAAGTGTATACCAACGGTAGAAAAGATACATAAATAGAGGTTCATTCTTCTGGTGGAGTACTATACATCAGTGAAAATGAACAAATAATAGCTAAACAGAACCAAGCTTATGAATCTCAGAAACACTATTAAGTGAAAGATACAGTACCCAAAATATGCATATAGTGTTATTTCATTTAGGCAGACATTTAAAAAAACTTAAAACTTTATATTGCTAACTAATGCACATTTTGGTGATGAAATGGTAAAGAAAAAGCATAAAATATTTATCACTAAAGTGTAGCTTTTATGTACAGAAGAGAGGTGAAGTAGCACACAGATAAGGTGTTATGATACTTGCAATATATTTTTTTATTACTTTTTTTCTTTTTTTGGAGAGGTTTTTGCTATAGGGCGTGTGCTCTTGCCAGACAGACAGAGAGAGACATAGAGACAGAAAGCGAGAAATCACCCCAGGAGCGATGGTCACGCTGCCATCCCTTCTCCTCCATTCTCCTCTCGGGATCTTGGGCATGCACGCACACGCATCCGGCGTGAGTTTTAAGCCACCGGGTCCAGGACGCGAACTGCGGTTGACTATGGGGGAGTCCAGCGACACAGCCATTAGGCTAACTGCTGGTCCCAGATACTTGCAATATTTTGTTAACTTATTGTTTAACAAGAGTGCCTGTTCTATTATTCTTCTTCAATACATATTTATATTATTACATATTTTTTGTGTATCATATGCCACTGTGCATAATCCAAAAAAAAAATTAGAAATCATGTTAGTCCAATGGAAAAAATGCTACAGTGTTTTCTATCTCACTAGGAACACAAACTACATGCTATAGGGCGTGTGCTCTTGCCAGACAGACAGAGAGAGACATAGAGACAGAAAGCGAGAAATCACCCCAGGAGCGATGGTCACGCTGCCATCCCTTCTCCTCCATTCTCCTCTCGGGATCTTGGGCATGCACGCACACGCATCCGGCGTGAGTTTTAAGCCACCGGGTCCAGGACGCGAACTGCGGTTGACTATGGGGGAGTCCAGCGACACAGCCATTAGGCTAACTGCTGGTCCCAGATACTTGCAATATTTTGTTAACTTATTGTTTAACAAGAGTGCCTGTTCTATTATTCTTCTTCAATACATATTTATATTATTACATATTTTTTGTGTATCATATGCCACTGTGCATAATCCAAAAAAAAAATTAGAAATCATGTTAGTCCAATGGAAAAAATGCTACAGTGTTTTCTATCTCACTAGGAACACAAACTACACTAAACAGTGATTATCTTCCATTTTTAAGATCTAGTTTTACTTTTCATTTTTTATACTTCAAGTCTGGGAGCGTTCTATATATAGAAGGTTTGACTTTAAGTAATTTCAGCCTGCCCTTTAGGTTTCAATTCTGCAATTGTACTTTATTTTCCTGTGGCCTGACCTTACTTATCTCCTTTATTTCCTTGACTTCTCCTTTTGTGACATTTCAACTGGTCCTTGTAACCTTTTATTTTATCCTGTTTTCTTGCAATTTTTTGGTCCTTTCTCAGTTTTTCTTCTTCTCTACTGTGAATGCAAATCAATTTTGTGACACTTTTCTTCAGAATCCCATACAATTCTCTATTTATGTGATAGTGATAAAAATAGTAGCAACAGTAGAAATAAACTTTTTACTTTATTTAACACTTTTTACCCTTCACTCACTATACTACATTAAGCATATTACAACCGCCTTCTTAATTATTAAACATATCATTGTATTATGCTTCATTATCTTCACTACGGTGGTGAATAATGTAATCTCTAGAAAGGCAGAATAAAAAACATCCACAGTGGCGGAGGGGACAGATGCCTTTATCTGTCTTTGGAATCTTCGACTCCTCAATTCTGTCTTCTTACTGCCACTGTTTAAATTATGTTTGAAACTGGAACTTCCAAAAAATCCAACAAGAGATTCACTTGTATTACAAGGGCTTTAGTTCTAAAAAAGGTACTAAATGTGTATTATAAAATTCTATGTGCTCCTTTCTTTCTACTTATATGTGGAATTTTCTGCCTTTCTCTTCTATTCTTAATGTCTTTGAAAAGTTGGAGATGAATACAGAATCCAGAATGAATACAGAAAATATTTCTTACAATTTAAGGCATGAATGGAATAGAACAAGTACAGCCCATGAAAAGGCTCTATGTAAATTACCTGCCAAACTAGCCATTTAACAAATAGCCAGAATACCCAATCTGCAATGAGTCGAGTCTAAAATGTGCTAAAACAATCACTCTGAGAAAAAAAAAAATTGGTAACTTAAATTCCTTTCTATCATACTAATTCATCTGCATGTTTGTTATTTTTTCAGCTCCATATATAGTAATCCAAGTTTGAGAGGTATGATAGAAATACTATTTTCCTAATTGAACTATTTTGAACATTAATGAAATGCTACTTAATGTACTTGTCATGTAAATAGCACAAAATTGTGAATTGATGATATCATAGTCCATTTCTGTTCCTCAGCTATTTACTACGGATGCTTCATAGAAAAAAAATATTCTTTAAACAGTTCATTGTTTTGGAATGAGTTCATCTAGAGAACTGCGACATTGTTGTCTATTTAAAAAATAATGGAGTTGTGAGTGATGATTGCTACTTGTCTGGGATAATGCTAAAAAGACTATTTCAGTATGTTTCTGGTGTTTTGCCAACTTTTAAGTCATACTGAAAAAATTGACAATTGTCAATAGCATCATTCAAAGTAGAACGATTGGAGGCTTCATATTTGAGTAACATAATCAAACTTCGGAATTTGGGAATTGAGAGCTGTTACACATTCTCAGCAACGTATATGTGTGCATGTTTGCGTGTGTGTAAAAATAAAGATGTCTATAATACATGAGCTGAGACATTTACATAATAGAACGTACCAGTAAGTATGTTACCATAACCTCAGAAGCGTTTCTTTATATAGACAAGAGACACATGAGCGAGGAACGAAGTCTTAAAGTGTCATGGGTACCTGGTAAATTTAAAATTCTACACTAGAGATAATGACTATCATAAGGTTGAGGAATCAAGCTGAGAGAGGTACTAATTATGACTCTATCATGAGACTTAAACCAATCTAATTGTGGATTCTTTTCACATCCCACATCTTAAACTTCCAGATTGAGGGCAGGCTCAAAAAAGAAAGATGGAATTCAAGAGAGAGGATTGTACTCCAAGAAGAAATGTGAGTCACGTATTTGTTATCCACATGTCTTTAGATAATTGTGTGGGATTCACATATGAGTTGTTATTTACATTAAAAATATAATTATTATTTTCAAATCCCTTTAGTGTTCATTAATATTTGGAACCAAGTTACCTGAGGTGTATATCCTCTTATGTATGTCAGAAGTCAATTACTTAATGGATAAAGAAGTCCTCACTTGTTTAAAACATATCTCTGTTTCAAACAATTTTCTGTGATAATTGGTGTTTCATCTGTGGAAGTCTAACCCTTCTCTGGAATGGAAGTTATGATAAATGATCTGCCTAGTGGAGATCACAACTTGGTTGCTCAATAGGTGACCACATTTCAGTAGCCTTGGACTGAACTGATTATTTTCCCCTGTGAAGCAAGAGTCTTCGATATTTTAACAAATTGTTGTCTCCAAGAATCTGGAGGTGTTCTAGGCACCCATTTCCTCTGTTACTCCTCACAGTCTCGCCAAGTCACATAAATTGTGTATTTTCACCTGCTGTGGGTATGTCTACCCATATCCATCCCAATAGCAGAGCTTTAGCCCATGCCCTCATCATCTTTTTGAGCTAAAGAACTGCTCCTCTCATCTTCCTTCAGTTATTCTGTTAACGTGCATAATGGTTCCATGTCATCATCTGATAAATTAGAAAATCATTAAATGGGCTATTAGAGGTACATAAGATACTACATAATTTGGCTCCTGTCTGTCCCTTTCATCTGGTCTTTTTCCAGGTTCTCACCTTAAACCCTAATTTTAGCCATTTCCAATTGAATACAGTTTCCTAATCATACCTAATCTTTTTGTTTCTGTTTATATTATTTGGCGAAAGTTACCCCTACTCCTCACCTTCCTTCACAATACCTCTTCTCTGGATGGAAACCACGTACTTATTTTCCAACATTCAGCTCTAATGGGCAAAACAGACCACTGTGTGTCCTATGTGCACACAGGTCTCATGGAGCATCTACCACCCTTTACTACATGCATCTTTTCCCTTGATTATTTTTCCATCTTGGAATAAAAGCCCTCCAAGTGTAGACCCTCTGGTTTATTCATCTTTGCAATCTGCAGAAACATGTTGCAAAGGTTTAGAAAAACAGTTGGTGCTTAATAAATGCTTTTTTTCCTTTTTTATTCTTTATAATATCTTTTTTAAAAATTAATTTATTTTACATGTCATCACAGCATACAAAAGGCAAGTTCCCATCCAGAATACACTATTTAGTGGCTTAGTCATACTTGTTATTGTCAACAAATAATTTTCCGTATTTCACCCTCTGCCAATTATAAATGCTTCTTGAACTGATAGATAAAGTAATAAAAGTTAATACCTGAGTTTTCCATAGGTATTTCAGGTGGAAGTCATATTGTTTGAGTACTGTTGAGAGGCACTGTCTGAAAGGAAAAAGCAATAACTTTGTTGAAAAACTGGGTGGGAAACTTAGGTTTAGCACACGCATTTTTTATAAGATCTGTCTTGCCCATTATTTGATGGTAGGCATGGTATAAAAAGAAACAATATTGACAAAATCTTAAAAACATTTTAGATGGTTGCCTTATACTATTCATATAACTTGATAGACTACAAATATATTTGAACATTTTAGAACTCCAAAGAAATTATGACAAATTAAACCTCTTAAGGGCTGATAATGATAACAAATAACTTTTATTCAGAATGTAAATTGCAGAGCTTCATAAGCAGATAATGGCAAATATTAACATCAAGAAATGTTAAATACATAAAAATCTTGTAGAGAATCGCATTAGAAACCAATGGCAAATATTTATAACAAATAGGTTTATCTCTGACATCAAACTTCTTCATTTTTCTTTCCTCAGCTTCTTATGCTCTAGCTTTATCTGTGCTTAGGGGGCATTTATATTACTTGAACAGAGTTTCTTCTTGTTTTCATGTTCAAAACAGCATCCACCACACCAACTTGGCTCTGAGATTCACGCTCAGTCTCTGCCAGCCCTTAATCATGGGCATATGCACCCCCCGCATATCCATGGAGGTCTCTGGTCATGACCTGGGAACTTTTCCATCCAGGGTGGCCTCACAGAGTTATTTCGTTTTACTGCCGTACCTCACTCAAGCTCTTAGGGCTAGATCTTTTGGTGATAACTTTAAAGGGTCTGAAAATAGCAAACAAATCACCACTGTATCACAGAAAGCCAGTTCCTACAGGCCTTTGTGATGTTGTGAATAGGCTTATGCTAGATAACACTGGAAAAAGAAAAGGGATGCGGTCAGAATGCAATGCGAGTGGATTAAGCACTACCTGAGACAGACCTGGCTTTAGCTGTGGCTGTGGCATTAAATGTGATGGTTGTCAAATGTTTGAATATCCCTGTGTTTTAGGTTTTATATTAAAGAAGGAACAATACTGGGAACTGGCATTTGCGGCCTCTCCTACCTGATCCCCACCCCCCACCCCACCTCCATCTCTCCAGAGTATGGTCCACTGTCTTGAGGTTAGAGGATCTAAAGTCTGAAGACAGGTTGCCCTGAGAGGGCCCTTGAATTCTTCACTGCAGTAAAACTTTGGATTTACTATGATTTAACCCTGTGGGCATCAGTACCTGCATGTGGTCAAGACCAGAAAACAGCAGAAGGGACATTTTCTTGCTGTTACCTTCTTCTCACAGTCTCCACTTGCATCTCTGTGTCCCAGGTAGCCAGTCACAAGTCACAACAATCTTTCACGAAACCAGTTCAAAATAGTCATTTTTTTCCCTAAGATTTTCCTACTTTCTAAAGATTTGGGTTTTTTTTTGATGTCTCTCTCTAAGGTTTTCTTTTCTTTACTTATTAATTCTGAGAGAGAAAGAGAAAGGCACCCATAACAGGGTTTTCATGCTGTGATCCACCCCACCCCCTGCCAGCCTCAGCCAATCAGGAACATGGAGATGTGCATGTGCCCTTGCGTGTGCAGAGAGACCTGGGTAAGGAATCTTCTCGCATGGTCTCAGGGTTGTGAAATGTTGTATTATGGCTGCATTGTCATGGCTGGCCTTCCTTCTGTTTTTAGTTTAGTGTGTTTTTATTTGTTTGTTTGTTTTTCCTAGATAGATTTATTTCACAGAAAAAGAAACTGTAGCCTTTGTTAATAAGCTATCCCAACATGAACCTATCCCTGATCCATGGAATTAAGTATAAAATGACAATTTGGAATAGAGTGTGTCTAAAGTCCCTTCTAGTCCCAGCCATTCTATGATTTTATGGTATGAACCAGAAATTTAGTGGGAGGAGAGGAGAAAAGAGGCATGGATGAAAAGACATAATAGTTAAATGAAAGTACATGGCCTTTGCAAATTTCAGACAGACCTAATTCCAGTCCTGCTTCTAACCACCTGAGTGGCCTTGAGAGTTATTTCACCTTCCAAGATTTTAGATTCCTTGATTCTGAAGTAGAAGACTATATCTCACAGGGCTTTAGCACGAGTTAGATGAGATAATAAATATAAACATAACAGTTCCACAAGGTGACTATTATTAAAAGTCACTATAAACAAGTTTAACTCATATTGTATAGCAGGTTTTGCTTTAAAGGTTTGTGACATATACCATCCCATCCACCTTGTCTTTGAGGCTGGTTTGGCCCAGACAACTTTAATTCCAGATTATCCCAAATTGGAGCACGGCACCTTCTCTCAGTTTAGCTTCCTGCTTAGGTCTATTCTTCTGGATAGTACATCATTTAGAAATAAGAATCAGTTAGGATGTGTTCATTTGGTATCACTTGAGTTTTCTAATTTAAATTCGAACTGTTCTGTTCTCAATATACCAGTTATCTTCAGGGAGTTCCAGAAAGGAATTTAAAGAAGGAGATGGATACTTTTGAAGTACGGAAATTTAGTTATACAAAGCGCTTAGTGACACATGCCCACCCAAATTCACGAAATGAAGGAGAATAAATTCTTTAAACTGTGATAACTGGCAGAGGAGATTTTTAAAAAATGAATGGTAGATTGTTCTGGAAAGTGTTAGCAGCTCTTCAAATACATCTGCATAGCTGTGAAGGGCAGATAATTATTAACAGAATTTGCCACAGGGAGCTATCTGTGAAAAGTACAATAGCTTCCACAGTACTAGTGAAAGGACAGTTTTACCCTCAACTGAAAAATATTGTGATTTGGCATTTGAGAACTCAGTTAGAAAATATTCCTGGAACAGAAATAAAGTGTCTTACCTGGATACTTTCCAAATATGCATAAATTCTAGAAGTTGGTTCAGATAAAACTGACTGTGGTCATCTTCATGCTGTAGACAGCAGAATACATTAATATTTATAAAGTGAATGGGAATGAGTACCAGATAAAAATAGTTCCCTAACTTCCTGCTGTCATTTTATTCAGCTCTTTTGATAACCCTCATTCATCATTTTTATACTTTGTCTTAAAGACCTTACAAGATTCTCCTTAACTGTGAAAACCTTCTTTTAAACAGTAAAACAGAAAACGAAGCTTTGAGGATAAACCTGAAGGATGGTTAAAAAAGCACCCTGACATCACAAGGGCACACATTAATTTCTCCTGGCTAGCAGGATGGCAGTTCCCACACAAATGTGCACATTGTATTTTCACATTTAGGCCCCGCATGCCCTGGCAGTGTGAGTCTGGACATTCTGCCAGAGGGGCCTGCAGACACACAGTGAACGCCTCCATTTTTCAGCTTCACTACATCTTGCTACCAAAACGTCAGGGCAAGAGAGCTTTCCGTTCCATGAACACTACACTATGCTAACTAATGACAGCTGTTGATAGGTATAAATTCTAGGAGTTATTAGTGGGCATTGTGTTTTCTCTCCATTTGGGCAGGAGCTATAGTCATTTCCCCTACACACACCACACACACACATCTGCAGATTCACTTTCCACAATTTATGAGTCATGGTCAGCCACTATCTGAATATAGGTGAGTACAGCACAGTAAGATACTTCGAGAGCGAGAGACCATATTCACACAACTTTTATTATAGTAGATTGTTGTAATTGTTATCTTTCATTATTATTGCTAATCTTTTACTGTACCTCATTTATAAATTAAACATTATCATAGCAATGTATATAGAGGAAAAACAACATAGTATTTCATGTAATACTGTCTGGAGTTTCAGGCATCCAGTTGTGGGGGTGTCCGTTGGAATGTATCTCCCACAGAGAAGAGGGAAGTACGATAATGATCTTAAAATATCTGTTTTGTGGCATGCCTGCACACACACACACACACACACACACACACACACATGCACACATACCCTTAAACCTGACTAGCCCTTCTGGAACAAGCATTCATGAAAATTCTATGCACGTGTACAAAAAATAATATTCTAAACATTATCATAATTGTACCATTTCATTACACAGAGGGGTTAAATTTCACAGTTGAGTGAGTTCCCTAATGCCTGGGGTGCATGTAATCTTGTGAGTCAGTGCGCACACTATCTGTTTTTAAAACTGCCTATTAAAGCCTCTGACAAAAAAACATCAGAAGGAAAACCTTTATATGGCTTAAGGTCAAAGGTAAATTAATTTTATATTGATTAGTTTTGTAAAGAGGAAGAAGCAAGCTAGGTGACATACAAAGAATAAGGTCATCACTGTAAAACAAAATTTTGAGTGCATGTTGCTGAAAAGAAACACTTTGAAGAAATTCTAAAGAACTTGAGACTGTTAGGCTTACTCTGTAGGTATTATATGTAGAGTCTCTGGGATAGCTAAAATGGAAAGTGTGGAGGCCAGCAGGTGGTGTCATGGTTAGGGTGCAGGACTCCTACATGGCTGACCCTGGTGTGGGTCCCAGACCCATGACTTGAAACTCACACTGGGCGCGTGTGCATGCATGCCCAAGATTACACGATGAGAATGGAGGAGAAGGGACTGTGGTATGGCTATTTCCCATGGGGAGTGATTTCGCATTTTTCTCTTCATCTCTCTGGCAAGTGCATGTGCCCTATAGCAAAAAAAAAAAAAAAAAAAAAACAACCAAACAAACAAAAAACAAAAACAAAAACCAAACCCAAACCCCCAAAAAAAACCTCTCTAAAAGATAAATAATAAAAATAAATAAATAAGTAGAATGGAGAGTGTGATACTAGACAGGTAATTATTTTTTAAGAGACAGAGAAAGATGAAATAAGGGTGGGAATAAGGGTAAACGGGGGAGGGTCAGTAGGTGGTATAGTGTTTAAGGGGCTGAACTTCCACATGGCTGACCACAGTTCGAGTTCTGGAACCAGTAGCTTGAAATTTACAACGGGCACATGCATGTGTGTGTGTGTGTGTGTGTGTGTGTGTGTGTCCAAAATCCAGAGAGGAGAATGGAGAAGGGATTGCAACATGGCCATGCTGTCTGGGGTGTAATTTCTCACTTTCTCTGTGTCTCTCTCTGTCTCTGCAGTGAGCACATGCACCCAATAGAAAAAAATTTCTTTAAAAAAATAAAAGAATGGTAAAAGGGAAGGGTCAATAGAAAATGAATAAACAAAATTTAAAAAATGGGAGCAAAATTTGAACCATACTATTTGATATTTGCCTTCCTTCAGTAGTTGGAACCAAAGCAACTAAGTAAATATGCTAACTTATATTTTTCTGTATAGTATAATTATACTAATTTAAAAAGCCAGTTTTTGGGACCAGTAGGTGACATGGCTGTTAGAGTATTGGACTCCCAAATGGCCAATTGTGGTTCAAGTCCCAGATCTGGCAACTTGAAAATCATGCCAGTGTGTGCGTGTGTGTGGGTATGCCCAAAATCCTAGGAAGAGAATGAAGGGGAAGGGGTTGTGGCATGGCCATTCCTCTGGGGAGGGGGGGGATTTCTCACTTTCTCTGTCTCTAGGAGTTGTTAGTGGGCATTGTGTTTCTCTCTGGAGAGCACACATACCCTACAGGAAAACCACACACACACACACACACACACACACACACACACACACACCACCTTATTTGTTTTCCAGAGATATGTTATGTTGGGGGAAAATTGACCTTTATTATAAATTAGAAAATGTTTTACTTTCAAGTATCTCAAAAGACTGGAGAAAAATTTTACTTGCATGAATTATATTGTGTACTTTAACTTGTTTTAAAGCTAAAGGCCATCTTGGTCTTAAGAAAAAGCAAAAAAAAAAAAAATCTTTTTCTTTTCTTTTTCTTTTTTTTTTTTGGTACAAAAATCTATTGCTGTAAATGTTCTATGAATGTTCCCTCAAGCTGGAAGGGAATCTAGATTTCATGATTAGTATCCACAATGTTGGCAATACTTTTGATCATATTTGAGACAGATTAAAAAGAGAAGCAAAATTTTAAAAAGAAGAGATTTAGTCACTCATATAACATCTAAGCAGGATGAGAATTTTAAAATTTTGAAATGGAGGTTGATTTCTAAAGATTTCCAATCTGCTTTACAAACGATTTCTTGAACAGGAACTAAACATATTTCGGTATAATATAATCAAGTCTAAAATAGAAAAGGCACTAGGATGGATTCAGCTTTGTAATGCCTTTTACATTTAGAAACTCTAACGTAGCTACTCAAAGGTGATGTTGTCAATTAATCTAATAGAATGATAATAATCATTATATTCCTAGTATTATACCAAAGATCCTATGAAGCCAATTTTACTCTGTCTTACTAGAAATACAATCTAGTTGTTCATAACTTTTGGCTTACAGCTGAAACAAATCTCAGAAAATTTTGACTCCGCTATAAGAACTAGAATAAAGAGAAAATATACACTACCTCCTTATGATGTATCCATAAAATTAAAAAGGAAAACAAGCGTAAATTATTTTAAATATAGCAATTCAGATAGTAAAAGAGTCACAAGTAGATGACTGTCTCAGTTATATTTAATTGATCAATATAGTACATATATTGCAGAAAGAACATTTTATAAAACTTACTTTAAAATCAAGGCCCAGGGCTGGGCCCATAGCATAGTGGTTAAGAGAGCCAAATCTCACATGGGCAACCACAGTTTGAATCCCAGTCCTGGTGACTTGAAACACATGCTAGGCGCAGGTGTGTGTGTGTGTGTGTGTGTGTGTGTGTGTGTGTATGTGTGCCCAAGATCCGACAGGATGGAGAAATGCAGAAGAAAGGATTGTGATGTGACCATATCCTATGTATTCTCTCTCTCTGTGTGTCTCTCTCTCAAGAGAGACAGAGCCCCTTGGCAATTAAAAAACAAAAACAAGGTGATTTTTAAAATTATTATTTTCTTCTCCAAAATAGAATTAGCAATTAATACTACCCTGCTCTATGGATATTGAATATTTTAAATGAATATGGTGGTTTGTCAAAATTACTGATATTGGGGCCAGCAGTTGGCATAATGACTATGTTGCTGGACTCCCACGTAGTTGACCGCAGTTTGAGTCCTGTACCCAGTGGCTTAAACTCACACCAGACATGTGTGTGTGTGTGCTTAAGATCCTGAGAGGAGAATGGAGAAGGTATTATGATGTGGCCATCCCACTTCGGGGGTGATTTCTCGCTTTCTGTTTCTTTGTTTCTCTCTGTCTTTCTGGCGAGTGCATGTGCCTGATAGCAAAAACCTTTCCACACACAGACACAAAATTGCTGATATTAGTAAAAATTATTATTCATAATGTATAGGTTGTTTTAACATGACACACCAGTCTACATACCTCTCAAAATTTTTAGCATTGTGAGTACAGTTTTAAATGTTTAAATAAAAACAAATATTAGTAAAGTTTTAGAGTTTTAAATAGTAAAGAGCTGAAATATTGTATAATCTAATATCCTAATTGTATGACATTTGATAGTTAATATAGTCATACTAGGTGCTGGCAATGACTTAAGCTCTTCATTTATATTTCTCAAGTGAGTTCTCATAATAACAATGTCAGGTTGCTACCATTATTCTTCATGTTTCAATTTTAGATGAGGAAATTAAGATTCAGAGAGTTTAATAATTTCTCCAATAGTGCACATTTGAATTGGGCAATGTAAAACCATAATCTGTTGTTTTAAACAATATGCCAAATTAATCCATTTAATACTCCTTATTTCTTATGGTCAGAGCTAGGTCTATGCTCCAAGATTTAGACATAGTAATAAAAATTACCGCTAACCTCTCATGTTAACCTGCATTGGGTGCCCCTACTCCTGACTCTAAAAACATAGTTATATTTCTTTCAAGACACATATCTTTATTGCACTTTATTATATACATTCGCTTATTGCCTTTCCATCTACGAAGATGTGAATACTGTATTCTAGAACAGGCACTGAGATGTCTTGTTTGTCTCCACATCTCCAATGTCTAGAATAATTAGTCCAGCACATAGTAGGTGTTTCATTATTATTTGATGAACAAATGAACATCAATCAGTGCATGTATGTTTTCTAAGATATAAATCTGAATTTTCATTAGGTTCATTCAGTTTTTCCTCCAACATGTGAAATCTTTGACAATTACTACATATGCAGGTTAAAAATATTTAATAAATATTTGTTAGGTTAACAAATTATCATTAGGTTATAAAGTACTTAACTCAGTTTCCAGAAGTACATCCTTTAAAAAAAAATTTAGAGAGATTTTTGCTATAGGGTATGTGAGCTCGTCAGAGAGACAGAGAAACAGAAAGCAAGAAATAGTCCCCTGGGGAGATAGCTATGCTGCAATCCCTTCTTCTCCATTTTCCTTTCAGGATTTTGGACACACATGCACACACTCCTGGAGTGAGTTTTAATCCTCTGGGTTGGGGACTCAAACTGTGGTCGATTATTTGGGAGTCCAGCAACCTAACCATTATGCCATCTGCTGGTCCCAATCCTTATAAATTTTAATAAAATGTGGGCCAGCAGGTGGCATAGAGGTTAAAGTGCTGGATCCCACATGGCTGGTTGCATGATTGGAGTTCTGGACCCTGTGGCTTAAAAATCACATTGGGTTGAGACCAGCAGTTAGCGTAATGGCTATGTCACTGAACTCCCATGTAGTTGACTGTAGGTCTAGTCCCGGACCTGGTGGCTTAAACTCATGCCAGGTGCGTGTGCATGTGTGCCCAAGATCCCAAGAGGAGAATGGAGGAGAAAGGATTGCAGTGTGGCCATCCCTCCCCCCGGGGGGGGTGACTTCTCGCTTTCTATCTCTCTGTCTCTCTCTGTCTTTCTGGCGAGAGCATGCACCTTATAGCAAAAACCTCTCCAAAAAAAAAAAAAAAATCGCACTGAGTTCCATGCATGCCCAAAATCTTGAGAGGAGACTGGAAGAGAAGGGCTGGTGGTGTGTCTGTCTCCCTGAGGAGTGATTTCTCACATTCTTTCTCTCTGGCAAACACACGCACTCTATAACCAAAAAAAAAAAATGAAATTGTAATATGCTTTTCTTTAGAATGTGATGCTAAACAGCTTTTTAGCTGATTAGGATTTGGAAATATGGGGACATGGAACGTCTTTCTTATATTCTGTGTAGAAGTTACTATTCCTCCTTAATTGGGTCAGTATCCATGGAATCCCCTGGACACTATGCTTCCCGATGGCAGAGATCTTGTTGACTTTGTTCACCATTCTGGCTCTCAGTAGTAGAGGTCCTAGAACATTTACATCGAAAATACTTATAGATAGCAGTAGCAGATGGCATAATGATTATGACACTGGACTCCCATGTAGCTAATCATGGTTTGAGTCTAGGACCCAAGGGCTTGAAACTCATACCAGGTATGTGTGCATGCATGCTCAAAATCCTGAGAGGAGAATGAAGGAGAAGGGATTGTGGCATGGCCTTCCCCCTTGGGAGATGATTTCTAGCTTTCTGTCTCTCTCTCTGATGAGTACATGCACACTATAGCAAAAAACTCTCTCTCTCTAAAAAAGAAAAAAAAAAGAAAAAATAGAAAATACTTATAGAATGAATAAAATACTTTGCCTCCAGCACAGCAATTTAAATAAGTGTCAGTGGTAAAAAGATTTATGGATGAGAAAAGGCATTTATATCCTTTGCTAAAACTTGTTAAATTAGCCACGAGTTGGTGATATTTATTGTAGTAGGTAAAGGTTCATGAGTTGAATCATGACACATGAAAAAGAAACATATAACTTACTGTCCTCTATGCTCCAAATGACATGGAGAAACATGCATTTCTGGTGGCAAATACACACTAGACACCCAAAGATGACTGTGTGCTTGTCTCTGGACATGATGACATCATGGTTATGACAACTCAAAGATACTGCATTGGTTGGAATTATAATAAAGGAAGTTTTGTGGCTAGACTATTTTTGCACAAATTCCATCTCCTTTATTGTGAGATTTTGGCCCACTTAATTACACACTTATTTTTCAGTACTTTTATTTACATAAGATGAAAAGAAGTAGTATTCATCACTTTCTTTGCTCTCAGGATATTGTGAATTAATGCATTTAAAGCACTGAGAACCAGTACCTGGAACCTAAAACAAAAGGTCTTAAAAAAGTTCATGAAAAATGATTATGAAAAAACTATGCATAGATTTAAAAATGGTTGTGCACCGAAAATAGTCATACATTAATTATTTTGTAGTTACCAGAGGGTACATATGGGAAAGAGAGCATGAAAGTGTCCCCCCCAAAGGGGAATGGTCAATACATAATTCTTTTTCCTCCATTCCATTTTGTTTGTCAGAAGTTTAAATACACACACACACACACACACACACACACGTCCCCTGGGGAGATAGCTATGCTGCAATCCCTTCTTCTCCATTTTCCTTTCAGGATTTTGGACACACATGCACACACTCCTGGAGTGAGTTTTAATCCTCTGGGTTGGGGACTCAAACTGTGGTCGATTATTTGGGAGTCCAGCAACCTAACCATTATGCCATCTGCTGGTCCCAATCCTTATAAATTTTAATAAAATGTGGGCCAGCAGGTGGCATAGAGGTTAAAGTGCTGGATCCCACATGGCTGGTTGCATGATTGGAGTTCTGGACCCTGTGGCTTAAAAATCACATTGGGTTGAGACCAGCAGTTAGCGTAATGGCTATGTCACTGAACTCCCATGTAGTTGACTGTAGGTCTAGTCCCGGACCTGGTGGCTTAAACTCATGCCAGGTGCGTGTGCATGTGTGCCCAAGATCCCAAGAGGAGAATGGAGGAGAAAGGATTGCAGTGTGGCCATCCCTCCCCCCGGGGGGGGTGACTTCTCGCTTTCTATCTCTCTGTCTCTCTCTGTCTTTCTGGCGAGAGCATGCACCTTATAGCAAAAACCTCTCCAAAAAAAAAAAAAAAATCGCACTGAGTTCCATGCATGCCCAAAATCTTGAGAGGAGACTGGAAGAGAAGGGCTGGTGGTGTGTCTGTCTCCCTGAGGAGTGATTTCTCACATTCTTTCTCTCTGGCAAACACACGCACTCTATAACCAAAAAAAAAAAATGAAATTGTAATATGCTTTTCTTTAGAATGTGATGCTAAACAGCTTTTTAGCTGATTAGGATTTGGAAATATGGGGACATGGAACGTCTTTCTTATATTCTGTGTAGAAGTTACTATTCCTCCTTAATTGGGTCAGTATCCATGGAATCCCCTGGACACTATGCTTCCCGATGGCAGAGATCTTGTTGACTTTGTTCACCATTCTGGCTCTCAGTAGTAGAGGTCCTAGAACATTTACATCGAAAATACTTATAGATAGCAGTAGCAGATGGCATAATGATTATGACACTGGACTCCCATGTAGCTAATCATGGTTTGAGTCTAGGACCCAAGGGCTTGAAACTCATACCAGGTATGTGTGCATGCATGCTCAAAATCCTGAGAGGAGAATGAAGGAGAAGGGATTGTGGCATGGCCTTCCCCCTTGGGAGATGATTTCTAGCTTTCTGTCTCTCTCTCTGATGAGTACATGCACACTATAGCAAAAAACTCTCTCTCTCTAAAAAAGAAAAAAAAAAGAAAAAATAGAAAATACTTATAGAATGAATAAAATACTTTGCCTCCAGCACAGCAATTTAAATAAGTGTCAGTGGTAAAAAGATTTATGGATGAGAAAAGGCATTTATATCCTTTGCTAAAACTTGTTAAATTAGCCACGAGTTGGTGATATTTATTGTAGTAGGTAAAGGTTCATGAGTTGAATCATGACACATGAAAAAGAAACATATAACTTACTGTCCTCTATGCTCCAAATGACATGGAGAAACATGCATTTCTGGTGGCAAATACACACTAGACACCCAAAGATGACTGTGTGCTTGTCTCTGGACATGATGACATCATGGTTATGACAACTCAAAGATACTGCATTGGTTGGAATTATAATAAAGGAAGTTTTGTGGCTAGACTATTTTTGCACAAATTCCATCTCCTTTATTGTGAGATTTTGGCCCACTTAATTACACACTTATTTTTCAGTACTTTTATTTACATAAGATGAAAAGAAGTAGTATTCATCACTTTCTTTGCTCTCAGGATATTGTGAATTAATGCATTTAAAGCACTGAGAACCAGTACCTGGAACCTAAAACAAAAGGTCTTAAAAAAGTTCATGAAAAATGATTATGAAAAAACTATGCATAGATTTAAAAATGGTTGTGCACCGAAAATAGTCATACATTAATTATTTTGTAGTTACCAGAGGGTACATATGGGAAAGAGAGCATGAAAGTGTCCCCCCCAAAGGGGAATGGTCAATACATAATTCTTTTTCCTCCATTCCATTTTGTTTGTCAGAAGTTTAAATACACACACACACACACACACACACACACACATACACAATATGGCAATGTGCTTTTCCAACCACCAGGGTCAGGTTTCAACTGTGGTCTGCCATGTGGGATCCAGGTCCTTTAACCATTGAGCCATGGCCCAGCCCTCCGTGAACTTTTTTGAATTTTCCTCATATACACAAAATATGTATAAAGTGTTAATAAGTGTTATTAAACACTTAACATATCCTGAACTTTGAGCTATACGGATATGCCTGTGAAAGACTAACAAAAAACTTGCAAGTTATATGTGTGTGTGTGTGCATATATGTATGTGTATATATATATATATATATATGTGTGTGTGTGTGTGTGTGTGTGTATATATATATGGAGAGAGAGAGAGAGTATGCAAGTACTAGATTTTTTTTGGGGGGGGGGGTGGTTTTCACTATAGGCCTCATGCGCTTGCCAGAAAGACAGAGAGAGACACAAAGTGAGAAATCACCCCCGGGGGGATGGCCACGCCGCAATCCCTTCTCCTCCATTCTTCTCTCAGGATCTTGGGCACACACTCATACACACCCAGTGTGAGTTTAAGCCACTAGGTCTGGGACTCAAACCGCTGTCAGTTACATGGGAGTTCAGCGACATAGCCATTACGCTAACTGCTGGTCCTGAGTGCTAGAATTTTGACCTATATCATTGGCACTCACATTCAAAACTTTTTTGAGAGTAACCTGTAAATTCTAAGCGAGTTTCCCACACAGGTTGATAGCATAATGTATGGGCTCTGAAGACTCAAGACTGGGCTCAAGTCCAACTTCTGCTGCTCTCCAGTTCCATGATTATAATCTCGGGGAAGTCATGACACTTCCCTGTGATTTAGTTTCCTGATTTTTAATAGTGTTTGTCTCCTAGAATTGTTGTGATGATTAAATGTGATAGAAATGTTAAAGTCTCTGACATAAAATATATACCCTATACATATTATATCATAGTAGTAGAGTCATATAGAATTTAAAATAAACCTTAATTTATATGGAACTGAAATCTCGGTGATTTGTGAATTACTACCGAAAAGACCACCTTTTTTCTAGAAATATGCAAATTAGAGCTATATATTTTCTCTTCTTCCGTGTTGCAAAGAGATACAATGATTTCAGTTTTTTTTTTTTCTCAATATTGAAGGAAAGTGGGAGAATCTTAAGTTTCTTAATATGGAAGGCATTCATTGCCATTTGTAATGTAAAGTTTCTTTGTGGAGAGTTCAGATGCATAGCCCTGGAGCTGTCAATGGCAACTGAGTTGGAAATGAGATCGAAAGATTTTCTAAACAACTCTCTTTTGGCCTCATTATGTTATGTTCCACGTTGCTGTATTGCAAGCTAATGCACCACCTGACAATTTTTATGATGAAACACCTCATACCAGGGGGAAAAAGAGAATCATGCACTGAAAATCTGTTATCTGATGTAAATGACAGGGTGATGGGACTTTTGCTTAAAGCAGATAATTGGAAGATTCTACAGATAAAAACTGCCAAAATATCAAAGTTCACTGCATACTGTGCAATTTGGATTGGAAGTGACTGAAGACATCATGCATGGACTAAAATTCACATCTAACAGCATGAAATTGTGTCATTAAAGTAACAACAATTTCTTTCTGGGTGGTTTTATTATGTATATTATGAATATTAATCTGTCCTGATTTAAGCTGTGTCAACACCGATATAAACAGTCTTCAAATAGAACACAAGTTGTGTTATTTTTCTGCCTTCAGAGGTGTGCCCTTCACATTTTCTATTCCATTCACTATTAAGGGGATGCAAATAAAAGTAGAGATATTAAGACCTTAACAAGTATTGCAAAAATGAGTTCTCGAGATCAATTGATTTGTTATTATACTGAGTATATTAGTCAGTTTGCGCTGCTATGACAAACTGCCATAGACTGGGTAATGTAACAACGGACACATATTTCTTATAATTCTGGAGGCTGGAAGCTCAAGATCAGGGTGAAGGCCCTCTCCACAAAGCGCAGACAGCTGCCTTCTTACGCCTTTCTCAAAGTGACAAAAAAGGGAAAAAAAAATGAGAGCGAGCGAGCTCTGTGGTCCCTCCTAAGGACATGAATCTCATCTCATGGGTCCTGCTCTCATGACCTTGTCTAAACCTAAGCTTAGGAGGTACATAAACATTGGGTCCATACCACCAGGTTGCAGTCATGTGTTCTGTTATTGCTCTAGTCTACATTGTTAACTGATATTTAGGTCAAACTGTTCATCGTGTTTCAATAAACATACTCAAATAAGAATGTATTCATTAAGCTATAAATTCCAAATCAGCAACATTCCGTTAAAATAGAAGCATTGTCCTTAAAACTGTCATTTTGTTCACTGAAATCAATGCTAAGAAAGTCTTACCTTTCTAGATAACTTTCCTGGGATGTCTCTCTTTTTCTGCAGATGAAGTTGAATAACGGATTTATCTTTCTGAAATATTTTGTGGCTCCCCAAACAGTAATCACTGAAGGAGGAAAAACAAAACAAAACAAACAAAATCACTTCCTTCCATAATACCCAAGTGTGTGTATGTGTGTGTGTGTGTGTGTGTGTATTTCATTTCTTTTTATCTTTAGAACTTAGTCTGGGGAACCAGCAGTTAGCGTAATGGCTATGTCGCTGGACTCCCACGTAGCTGACCGCGGGTGGCTTAAGACTCACGGAAGGCGCGTGTGTGTGCGTGCCCAAGATCCCGAGAGGAGAATGGAGGAGAAGGGATTGCGGCGTGACCATCTCCCCTGGGGGGTGATGTCTCGCTTTCTGTCTCTATGTCTCTCTCAGTCTGTCTGGCGAGCGCACGTGCCCTATAGAGAAAACCTCTCAAAAAAAAAAAAAAAAAAGAAAAGAACTTAGTCTGGTAAAAGTAAACCGTGAGTGTGTGTGCCTTTATATAATGAATAATAAAGGGGGGATGAATATCTAGATATATTTTTTTCAGATGCATTCATAAATTAGAAAATGATTAGATACCTTTAGAATGATCATAATAAATAACAACAAAAAAAACACATTACATTCAAAGTTAGTTTTACCCAGACATCTCAAAACTGAGGGTAGCATGCTTCTGGGAGATCTAATTGATGCCATAATGTTTATGTTAGGACCACTGTATCAAAAAAGTAGAGCAGTGTGGTGGAAATGTCATGGGCACTTACAGACAGACTTACCATCTTTATGACCTTATACAGGCCAGTTAAAGAAAACTAGCTAATACTCAATATTTTCCTCTTTAGAGTTACAATATTAATGTCTATATCAAGGAGTTGACAAGAGTATCAACCAGTAAAAACAAAACAAAACAAAACAAAAACTCCATATTTCAAAACTCCTAATGGTGTAATTTTATTTTCTCTTTGTTTTCCCTCTTCCTCTTTTTTATGTACTTATTTGTTGGGAGCACATGAAATGATGAACACTATGAATTTGTGTTTTGCAACATGTCATTTTAAACACAATCCGAGCCTGTGAAATGAAGGGCTTCTGCTAGATGGTCTCCTGTAAAGCTTTAAATTTGTGTATCTCTGGTGACTTAGACATTAACAAAAGGTGAGCTACATGAATTCATTTTGTTTCAAGGATCTTGCTTAAATTCATAAAGGATTTCAGGGAAAAAAAATCAGATTAGAAGTTAGTGGCCCTTAAGGTAATAATTTCATTTTATCTGGAAAATTCACTATGTATTTGGGACAACCTATTTTCCACAATGTCAGACAAACAGAACATTACTCTGTTAATACCCACTAAATTCTCTGTAAATAATTTTATTCTGACAACTTCTTTTTTTAATGCTTAAGAAAACTCAATATCTATCCACTCAAACATGCACTGTTTACCTAGTACCGTCACTACTACTGGTTTAGTCTAGATTCTTGTCCCAGGATTATCAATAAGGCTCCAAAATAGTTCCCTGAGTAGTTTTCACTGCTAGTCTGTACATATGGGATGGCCCTTGCGTCCTTTGACTTGTCCTCGGAGTTACTGATTCCTTCTTATCAAAGTTTTGCTCCAAGTGCTACCCTTAAGATCTATCACATGCTTTCAAGTTCCTCTCCTGTTAGTTCCCTCCATCCCAACTCCTTCTTCCACACTTAGAGTTCTGTTTCCTTTTCCTGCCCTGGGAACCAACTGAAGAATATGAGCTGCCTTGTTCTCTAAGATTCCTTCCCTCAATGTATTGAAGTCTGAACCCCGGACCCCCACATCAATGAGATGGACCTCACATATGGCTACTACTGGATTTCTTGAACTCATGGGGTTGCCAGGTAGAATACATAATGGTCAAGAAAACAATGAACAAACAGAACTATTTTAGTGTAAGTACGTCTCATGCTGTATTCAAGACATACTTACACTGAAAGTGATAGTTTTTATTCGAAAATTAAATATGAGTAGATGGCCTACAGTTTTCTTTGCTCCATCTGCCTGTCCTACCGTTTCCTAAAACTAAATCCTTATTCTTTACTTATCATTGACTTACTGTGTGTGTGTGCATATGCATGTGTGTGTGATGGGTTCTAGGACCATAATGTTTAAATTTTGAGTAATTGTCAGCTTTTGGAAGTGTCTTTTTCTTCTAAAATTTTTCCTTTCTACAATTAAATTATAGCAATAGATTCTCATGGAAAAACATCCAATTGTGCTAAAATAGATGAAAATATTCTCCCCTTGCTCTTGTTTTGGAATAACAATTATCAAAAGAGTCTATTGCATTTTCTTTTTAGGCTAAAATAAATGGGTACACACACCCACACACACACACACGCACACACACACACACACCCACACACACACACACGCACACACACACACACACCCACACACACACACACGCACACACACACACACACCCACACACACACACACGCACACACACACACACACCCACACACACACACACGCACACACACACACACACCCACACACACACACACGCACACACACACACACACCCACACACACACACACGCACACACACACACACACCCACACACACACAGACACATATATATATACACACACAACATTTCTGTTATACATGAGATCATTTTATTTTGGTGTGTCTCTAGCCTATATCTACATTTCTTTGAACTTGTTTTGAACGATGTGCCTTTTTTAGAAAACTTGAACCATTTGATTCATGATGATATTGCCTGCTATTATCTTAGGTTTACATTAACTATCTTTTGTTTTCTTTTAAATCATTTTCCTTCATTTGTTAGGATTGAGTTTTTTAAATTTATTTATTTTTATATACTCAAGAATTATAAATGTCTGTGTGTGTGTACCTATATCTATATATCTCTATCTGTATATATTAGATTTTTGCTACAGGGTGCATGGACTTTCTGGAGAGAGACAGAGAGAGGGAGGGAAAGTGAGAAACCATCCCTGAGGAGGGATGGCCATGCTGTAATCCCTTCTCCTCCATTCTCCTCTCGGGATTTTGGGCATGCATTCACACTCGCTGGCTGTGATCCTCAAGAGGATGGGTCAGGGACTTGAACTACGGACAACATGTGGGAGTCCAACACTTAACTACCATGCCACCTGTTGGCCCCCCATAAATATATGTTTAATCTTCCAGCGGTCACCTTATATAAAAATAAATAAATAAATAAATAAATAAATGTGCATTAAAGCTTTTTTATTGCAGCCTCAATTTAGTCAATAACCACAACTCTCAAATAAAGCTTAGAGCTTAATATGACTTTTGTTCTGTTCTCTCCTTTTACCCTGCAATCGTCCAGATGGAGACCATTTCAAATACTAATCCCAAATTATTTTATTACTTACCCGATAAAATCAAGAAAAAGGAGTAAATCTTTGGTCAAAAAAAATTAAAGGTGGGAATTGTAAAACAGACAGATGGCTGAAAATTTTATTTTCTAACTAAAAATAAATAAGTAGCCTCTCAATAGCCAACGTTTTGATAGTAGAATAAAGCCTTTGCTCTTGAACGAAGGGTCTGTTGATTACAATTTAGTGTCCTCTTTCTGGCATATACCAGACTTATAGGAAATCATCTCTTACTTCCAGTTTTACTATCTATTGTGGAACAATTTTCTTAGACTTGAGAAACAATCTGAATGGATTAGATTTTAGTACCCTTTTCTATTTTTTTATAGTTGCTGCTTCGACATTTAATTCAGCAGTAATCGTTTTTAATAACTCTCTTTTATAAATCCTCTTTGAAGGATTCAACTTAATTATCACAGAAACACTGAGTTTCTTTACTCACTTGTATTTCAGCAGCCCATAAATATTTCATTAACTCACCTAATTAAAATAATAATTAGACTAGTCGTAAAATGCTTTAGGAATAAAAACAACTGACTCTAGATATGTTTATAACTCAATTTGCAGAAACAAAAGTAACCTGGGCATACCATGCTTTATAGTATGCTGTTACTCTAGAGCAGCTGTTCTCAAAATGTGGACTTGGGTATTTAGTAGCCACTTTCTCAAAAATGAACAAAATAAGCCTGTTATTTTAAGGAAAACAACTGCTTTCAAGAAAAATCAGAACTTGAGAAAATCTGTACCTGCCACTATAAGTACATCTACTTCAGTACATAGTGCATAAGTACATAGACTTTTCTGAGCTCAATGTTAATACTTAAAAAATGTAATCCTCCTCCTGCTCTCCCGCCCCCAGCCCGTTTATTATGGCACAGCAGAAACACAGTACTCTGCAGTGCTAGAAAACACATGGCCGAGCATGGGTTCATATCCCCAGGATGGACTGAAAACACACACACGTCAGCCCTCCTGGATCCTGAGGAGCTAGAGAACTGGGGAAAAAAGGATCTTGGTACAGAGAAACTTTCTTGTGAATGATTTCTTTCTCTGTGTCTCTGCTTCTCTCATATGTATACATATGTGCTATCATGTTAAATAGCGTAATTTAAAAATATATTTAATAATGAAATATGTCAACATTTAGACTACCTCGAGAATCTAATGAAGACCTAGAGAATCCAATAAACAAATGTGTCCAAGTGACCAATGTATGTTTCACATCTTGTATAGATAAAAGATTCAGGAATAGTGCAAAAAATAGACCAACGGATTCTAAATAGTCCAGTATGACTAAAGGAGTCGTAGTGAAGTTTCGTATTGTGCACTGGAACTAAATTGCAACATACTATCGCTTGTTGAGTTTTTTTTTTTTTTTGCTAACCATGTTAAAGAAATTTTATTACATTCCTAACATGCTGAGAACATTGTAATCAAAGATAGGTTTTTTTCTATTTGTTTGTTTTTTCATTTTTAAATTCTTTTTTTTATTTTTATTATCATCATAATCTTCTTTATATTACATTGGATTACATATAACTTTACAGTGTATTACATTGTTTTTTCAAAAGGGAATGCCATGTTGAAGTGGGGAGATTAATCACTTGTTGAGTTTTGTGTAGTATCACACGGTTAGAGAAATAGACTTCAATTTTCCTCCTGTATTCAAGGAATTTTGTATTTTACACGTAGGTTCTTAATTTTCTTGGAATTTATTTGTTGAGGAAGTAGTAACGTATAACTCAAGTTTTAGATCATTTTTTTCAACAAATAGCGATTTCCCCAAACACCCCTAATTAGAACATCCTCTTATAGATGACATGACATTTGACATATAATCAATCTTTATAAATATTCAGTCTGTTTCTAAACCCTGTAATATTTCATTCAACTACACATCAATACTTGAGCCAGTACCAAATGGTTCCAATTATTTAAATTTCCAATATTTTGAAGTATGGTAACGAATGAAAGTCATTTTTCTCTCTCTTTTTTTTTTTCTGGAAATTATACTACCTAATTTTTCTAGATCAATTTTTAAGTCAGTGTTCCAATGATAAGAACAAAATAACAATATAGTGTTGATTTATACTTTATTTATTTGTATATCAGAAAGTTGATATTTGTATAATATGGAACCCTCCTACAACGGAAAAAGTATATTTTGTCAATTTTATGGTCTTTTTTTTATTCCTTTATTATGAGTTTTTCTTTAGGTAGTTTTTACACATTTTATATTATGTTTGTCGCTAGATATTTAACAAATTTTGTTTATTACAAACCTGGTTATTTCCATGACATTTATTATTTAAATTTGTGTGTTGACTTTGTTTAATGAAACCAATTAAAAGACCTACTAGTTTTTCTGTTGATCATATTGGAGTTGCTAAATAGAAAAATCATGTTATTCTGAAATGATGATAAATTTATCTCATCTTCTTATATGTTTTTTTTTTTTTTTTTTTGGAGAAATTTTCACTGTAGGGCGCGTGCGCTCGCCAGACAGACAGAGAGAGACATAGAGACAGAAAGCGAGAAATCACCCCCCAGGGGGGATGGTCACGCCGCAATCCCTTCTCCTCCATTCTCCTCTCGGGATCTTGGGCACGCACGCACACGCGCCCGGCGTGAGTTTTAAGCCACCGGGTCCGGGACATGAACCGCGATCGACTACGTGGGAGTCCAGCGACATAGCCATTACGCTAACTGCTGGTTCCCTCATCTTCTTATATGTTTTAATCCTTTTTCCTTTTTCAGATTTTATTATGGTATCCAGGATATCTGACAGAGTGTTAAGTAGTAATAGTAATGAAGAAAATAGTAGATGTTCTTCTCTTATTCCTGACTTATACAAAATGATTCCAATGATTAATAATTAAGCATGATATTTGTTGTGGGTTTCTAGGATATATTTTTCTACTTTTATTTTTAATAATGTTTTTATTTAATTCATTTCTTTTTTTGTATATACATTCAATCGCATTGTTTAGCTTACAATGTGAGCATTTCAACATTTCTTCCCAGTCCTATTGATCAAAATATCTTCAACCGATGACACCACACTTCCCTATCCCGTCAATGTTTTACCGCTGTATCCCTTCTCCAAATGTCCTTTGTTAGGCCCCACTCCTCCACATACACCTCATCTGACAGTCACACCCATCTCTTATGTTTGTAGAACCGTTAGTCAATCAGTTTCAGACAGAGTGCAGACATTCGGTATATTTTAAGTGGGGACATACAATGTCTCTCCTTCATAGCCTGGCTTGCCTCATTCAGCAGTAAATCTTCCATATTTTTCCACTTTCTGTCAAAAGCCAGGGTTTTTTGGTTTTTATGGCTGAGTATTATTCCATAGAGTATATGTGCCACAGTTTTTCAATCCATTCCTCCATACGGGGGCATTTGGGTTGGTTCCATGACTTTGCAATCATGAATAGTGCCGCAATAAATATCTATGAGCAAGCACTTTTCCAATGAAGAATTCTTCTGCCCTTTGGGTAGATACCAAGGATTGGGATTACTGGATCATATGGTAGATCTATTTGTAGATTTTTGAGGAATCTCCAAATTATTCTCCACAGTGGTTGGACCAATTTACATTTCCACCAGCAGTGTAAAAGAGTCCCCCTTTCACCACATCCCCATCAACACTTAACATTTTTTGTTTTTTTTTTTTTAATCTTAGACATTTTGACTGGGGTTAGGTGGTACCTCATTGTTGTTTTTATCTGCATTTCCCTTAC